>NC_090194.1:25456214-25808214 GCF_024679245.1 Pseudorasbora parva | reverse complement strand
GGTTGTTGATGTCGATGAGGCCATCACAGAGAAGAGTCTAGTTGACACAGTCTCTGCTGACATTTCTGGGCTGCGTTTGTCACGTCTAGATGCAGGTCCACCATCTGATCTGGATACAGCCGGATTCTGGCTGACAACAGTAAACCTTGGGATAATCAGAGATATTAATATTAGCGAATATGCCATTCTTTTTATGATGCAACATGTACACCAGGTGTTATGGGAAGAGTCCTCAGTTCCAGCAAACCTAATTAATGCAGCCTAAACAATCATTTAACTGATTATAGATTGATAATGTTCTATGTGTATGCCATATTAAAGAGATATGTTTTTAGTCTAGATTTAAACTGAAAGAGTGTTCCCGAACAGTGCTAGGAAGACTGTTCAAAAGTCTAGGTGCTAAATAGGATAAGGATTGACTGCCAGCAGTGGATTTTGATATTCTAGATATTAATAACTGGCCAGAATTTTGTGACCATAATAGACGTGAAGGAGTATAATATGTTAAGAGCTCATTCAAGTACTGAGGAGCTAAACCATTTAGTGCTTTGCAAGTAATGTGCAAGATTTTAAAATGTATACAATGTTTAATAGGGTGCCAGCGCAGTGTTGACAGAACCAGACTAATATGGTCATACTTACACATGCTATTGGAAATTTTATAATTCCAACTTCTGAAGTTGAGATTATGAGCTCATTGCATTCAAGTTTGAAAATGTGAGTCCGTTCATGTGCAATTTTTACCAAAGGAACTCGTATGTACAATAATTATGAGAGCATGCGAAGGCAGCATTAGAACTCTAGCTGCTACGTTTTGGATCAGCTATAGCTTATTTATTAAATAAACAGGGCAACCACCCAGTAGGGCTTTACAATAATCTAGCCTTATCTAGGTCATGAACGTGTGAATTAACTTTTCAGCATTTTGCATTGAAAGCATGTGCCGTAATTATCTTTAAGATGGAAGAATGCAGTATTACAGATGCTAGAAACGTGTCTTTCAAATGAAAGATTGGTATCAAAGAGCAAACCCAGGTTCCTAACTGATGACGAGGACTTGACAGAACAGCCATCAAGTGTTAGACAGTATTCTAGGTTACTAGATTACTTTTTTGTCCAATAATTAAAATTGTTTAATTAACATTTTTTATTCAGTTTTTTTTAAGAATTACGTTTTTTAAGTCCAAATCCAATTGGTAAGTTTGTCAGGGTGCGAAGAGCTATAGAGCTGAGTATCGTCAGCATAACAATGAAAATTGACACCATGCTTCCTAGTGATATCTCCCAAGGGAAGCATGCACAGGGTGAAAAGCAATGGTCCTAGCACCGAGCCTTGCGGTACTCCATACTGAACTTTTGAGCGGTATGATATCTCTTTAGTTACTGCTACGAACTGATAGCAGTCAGATAAATATTTTTTAATTCATTCCAATGCAATTCCACTAATGCCAACATTCTTTGAGAGTCTATTCAAAAGAATGTTTTGGTCTTTTATATTGAATGCAGTGCTAAGATTGAGTAACACTAATAGAGAGATACAGCCATGATTGGATGATAAGAGCAAATCATTCTAATAATAATAATAATAATAATAATACATTTAACATTTTATTTGTATTGCACTTTACATTTAACTCTAATGAGAGCAGTCTACGTACTATGATTTGGTCTAAACCCTGACTGGAAATTCTCACAGATACCATTTATTTCTTTAAAAAAAAAAAAAAAAAAAAAAAAAAAAAACTGGTGCGGCAGCTCACAACAAGTAACAAGTATTTTATCTTATTCACAAGCATTGAAGGGACTGAACACATACACACAACCATGTGTAGACTGACGATAACTGACAAGGACTGCACAGAACAGGGAGTATAAATACACAGGGTGAAGGATAAACTAATAAGACATAGGTGGAGATGGTAAACTAATCAGGGATGAATGAGCACAGGTGAAGACAAACCAGAACATAATTGTAACAATAGCAGTGAATGAGTGGAATTTAGCAAGGTCTGCACGAAGAGAGAAAATCAGTCAGGAGAGCAGTGGTAAGCAAGTAGCCTAGGTCAAGTGCAAAGGATAAACACCTCTATCTGATTGCAATTATTGGCATGGAGAGACGGTATAAAAGGACCAGGGCCGGCGTTTGCTATAGACGAGCTAGGCGGTTGCCTAGGGCGACAATTGTGTTAGGGGCGCAAACGCGCTCTAGTGCCGCCCATTACTTCCCATTAAGCATAGAATCGGAACAAGCGAAATACAACATAATGTTTATTAAACATGATCATCATAGGGCGCCCCCTCAGCCACACGTTTAATTACTTATCAACCTGATTATTAGATTGAATTGATGGTGATTATTGATTATTAGTTCAGTCGTTAGGTCAGGCAAGTGCTCATCTTGCGCGTTCATCAAAAATGAGGCGTCTAAACCCCGCGGATGCACAGGGACAGAAAAAGAGAAAAAAGAAAGGAAGAAAATCTAACTTATCTCAACTTATCTCAACAAGTTGTCAAACAAAATAAAATGACTTAGTATTATCAATCTTATCAACTAGTATTTATTTTATAAATATTATTATTGTCACTAAGCTATCACTTGCTAGTTTTCTACATATTACTATACGTATTGCAAACACAACTTCACTGACAATAATCTACAATAACCAACACTGATGTCATTTAAATATCAAAAGTCCAGTTCGTTATAAATATGGATAACGTATACATGTTATTTATGAAAAGTAGCCTACAAACGCTCTCTACGTGGGCATCGGATTATACGGCCTCTCGAGTAACGAAAGATGCCATATTATTTACATTAAACACAAATATGCTGTGTTCACCAAATTCTTTAGCTGTAGTGTACAGTGGTAAGACACATGGCATCAAGTTTTGATGCAAATCGATCAGAGGTTCGATCCCGCCTTTTGCCACACTCGCTCTATTCCCTTTTCCCATCACATATCAGATCGGAAAGGCATTTATTTTCAATTAACAATAAAAGTGAGTGGCGTGGGGTGGGGTAGAGGGGTGGGGGGCGCAAAACTCCATCTTGCCTAGGGCAACCAAAGAGCTAGAGCCGGCCCTGAAAAGGACTGAGGGAGAGAAGCTGAGGACTTGTGTGTAGGCGCGTTTCCATTACCCTTCAAATTGCGCATATTGAAATTGCGAATTGAAAATACGCCCAATGGAAACGCGGCAATTTCGCAAAAACTCCCATATATCGCAAAAAAGTTTTTACGCTCTCATGAGGTGGTTTTTCAGGCAATTCGAAAAAGGACATTTTCGCAAAACTGCAATGGAAACGGTTTTTTCGCATTTACAAGTCACCTGTTGCGGTGACGCATTGCTGCAACATAGGGCCAATATATTATATTTTCCACTCAATTCCACACCGTAAAGATAATGCAGTTAAAAGGACATATATTTTCTCCTAATAAGGACTACAGGCTATATATACTGTAATTAAGACATATATTCAAGAAATGTATTAAAACAGAAAGAGATAGCCTATAGTTTCAGCCTTACTCAAAGGCTGAGGAAACAGGCCAGTTACGCACGTCAATCCATTCCAGACGATCTTAGTTTGCTTCTTATTTAATAAACAGGCAATTAATTGATGAAACATCGATACAAATAAAAATACAATTTATACAAAACGAAAAAAAAAAATTAAGAAAGACTTTCTAGAAAATAAAACTCGAAGTGATCAAAATCATGTGACTCCCCAGGTCACAAACATATTGCGATTCTTACTCATGCTGCTCACTTTTCATAATGAACATATAAATTAAAATAATAATAATATAACAGGCTAATGTTTAGTCCTAAACGTAGCCTATTTAGTTTCGTAGTTAGGCTATGTTTTTTTTAACCCATGGCCGATAAAAGCGCCGACGTTCTCATTTTTTCCTTCTTCCTTTAAGAGAGATGAAACAATTCACAATACTCTTGTCATTTTTAGCTATACAGATAAGTTCAAGACATAATTATAAACTATAAACTGTCTATTTTTATTTGTGGACTCAGGGAATTAATTATTTTGCATGCACTCACTCCAAACGCGGTCTTCATTTAAAAAAAAATATTTCGTTTATTAAATGCCATTTTTTTATTTTCCAAAGCATTTCTAAATTCAATTCACATGCCCATCAAATGAAATATCTAGCCAAAATAACGAAAGTGGTAAAAACAAAAACAAAAAAACCCAACAAACATTTGAGTTACCATGCAAATTCAAACATTTCGCTCTACTCGCGTCAACCTGGCGCGCGTAAAAGTCGATCATTATTTACAGATGATGGTTCGGTTTGGAGAGAAGACGAGACGGAGCTTTTTATTAAACTCATAAAAGACAATAGGATTACAGTAATACTGGATGCTAAACACAGAAATGCCACATTATCATGAAGACCTTGAAGCAGATCTGACACACACACACACACACACACACACACACACACACACACACACCTCATATCCGTGCCGCTTAAGTAACCTAAGGGGCTTTCCTTGCCATTAATGCTTGGATAACACGTATGTCTCCTTCCAATAATAATAATGGCTAGTGTGATGGATGGGATATACAAACCTACCAAGTGCCATCATTTTGGACTGACCTATCGCGAGAGGAAAGTAATATGTTTTAGTCGCATAACTGCAGCTATGGAAACGCTGTCATTTCGCAACAGTTTTTTATCGACATTTAAGAAATATCGCAAAAGTTTTTCGCAAATCTGTAATGGAAACGCAGCTTGTGTTTGCTGGATGCTCTGGAGAGCCGTAGGGATACTGTTTGGATTGTAAGTACTGAGTTTATTATAATGCTGTGAGCGCAACTTAGGCTATGCTTTGAAGTTGAAGAAACAAAATAAAACACACAAGTCTGAGCAGTCTTCATCTTCATTTTTTACAAGCATTGTTGTATTTAAAGATTATTTGCAGCGGTAAACAAATGCATGTACAAACACAGTGGTCGGACAGGAAACTCGAAACTTTAAACTTCAAAAAGTTAAACTATTTACACAAATAGAGCGGTGACACATGCCCATAACAGTTATGTAATATAAATTATATAGCCTATCATATAATGATAATATAAAAATTATATATTTACATGTGTGCGCGTGCATGTTTAATCTGCGCATGTGCTTTCTCTCTCAACACAGCAAGCAGGCAAAGCATGTGAACTATAGCCAATTAATTTTTTCTTAGTATACAAAACCAAGCCTGACCCAAAACCAAGGCTGTTCATTAAAAATTAGCCTGAACCCAAACCGAACCCGACCCGAAACCCACAAGTTTTATGTGTCCCGTTGGGCTCGGGTCGGATAGTAGACCTCTAGTATGCACGCTTTATAAATGAGACCCCTCCGCCACAAATATACTGCAAAAATGGTAACGTCATTTTCTGTGCGAAACAGACCTCGGGTTCGGGTCGGATTCGGGCTTAACATGTGAATGTAATGGTTGGGTCGATTCGGGTCGGGTTAAATTATCTCGGGTATGGGCCAGGTTCGGGCTTCAGTTTAAAGCCTGTGAAGACCTCTAGTGTGCACGCACAAAACGGGGCTGGAAACGTATGTACGACAGTTCCCACGCAAAGGTTGTGATCTATAAAAAACAAACTTGACGGAAGACTGTGCGCACCTTTAAGCAAACTTTGAGCTGTGGGTACGCTCATTCTGGAGACAAAGGGAATTGGCGACACAGATGGTGAAGTCGTGAACTGAATTTAGATTGTGAACTTAAGATCGAACTGTAGAAAATAAATGTGAGAAGAATGAATATAAGAATGAATAACATTTAATTTTCACTCAATTTCATATGTTATAACCACATTATCATGAAGATTAAATCCAACAGTGTTATTTGTGCTGATTGTTTTAGGCTATATACATCTAGTAAAATCCAAACGGAATTCAAAATGTATTAAAAAAATATATAAACTTGTATATATAAAATTGTTTAGTTTCACAGTTATTAAAATATATAAAAATATATAGAAGCATGTGTTCACTATAATATTTTCGTCTTCAATTTTTGCCTACAAATTAATTCTGTGATTTTTTTTTGTCAAGGTGTTAATGATCAGTCTATTTGTTAGAAACATATAAATCCTCCAGTGACCCGGGTATGTAATGCTTTATGATGGCACTGCTGGCACTGTTGGAGGATTGCACCAATGGCAGAATAAGGAGAGGACGAGTTTTCATTCAGGGACATTATCAGCAAATCTGCATGAATTTTATTTGATTTGAAGTGTTTGAAATTAACAAAATATTTTTAATTAAAATAACACTATATTTAAAATAAAATAACTGAGAAATATTTTATACAATTTTGTTTTTATGGATATTTTGATATATTTATTCTACAACATAAATAGGATATTGAATGATTATTGAAGGCACAAATGGCATTTATAGTCCGTATCTAATATTTTTCAATGTCTTTTACCTTTGACAGTGTTAAACATGGTGTCACTTGGATGGGAATATGCATGCAAATGGCGTTGTAAGCTCCATATAAGGTGATTTCAGATATCAGAGATTTCAGAGGAGACAGGGTTGAGAAGCACGTACGCACAATCTGCTGCTGGCTGTGAATTTTTTTTTTTTTTTTTTTTTAAGGGATTTTTCCCCCGCAGGTTCAGGTGTACGCATGGTTCCCTATATCGAGGGAACTTCACACTGCGTCGGAACGACGAAATGGGGATGCTCCCTAAGCATCAGCGACTCTGAAGTTTGAATAGAAACTAGACCAATCCGATTGGCGTGCGTGATGACGTCATTGTGACGGCGTACCCGGAAGTATAAAAGGGGAGCCGGCGCATAATGGCGGCAGTCTTTGCTCTTCAGCAGGCGCTCTGTGTTACATTGTCTGTCTATTTACTGTTGTTCTGTCCAGTTGCGATTGATTGTGTGATTGAGTAGTTTAAAAAGTGTGAAAGAAAAGATATGGAAGGAGAGTTTAAGCAGTGTGTGCATCCTTGCCCTCGTTACATCTCGGGCTCGGATACACACATGCTTTGTGTGCAGTGTCTGGGTGTTCAGCACGCTCGGGCGGCTCTCGAGGGAGCCGCCTGTGAACATTGCGAGCGGCTGACACTCAGACTGCTCCGCTCTCGGCTGGCCATGTTCGATGAGACCGGTCAGCCTCGTGAGCCCCGTGGTTCTGGACCCGCAGTCGCTGAGGCGGCTCGGCGTCGCAGATCATGGGGCTCACAGCGGGACTTGTCAAAGGGTTTTGGGACTGCTGCGGCACTTTCCCAATCCTCCTCTGACAGTTCTGATGATCTTCCTCCCCGTGTGGAAGCCCGCTTTGCGGCATCTTCCCCCGGGGTGGAGGGTCAGATGCTCGTTCTCTCCGGTTCTGAGGAGCCGGAGGGCGCGGGCATCGAGGCGGGGGATGAAACGGGAATTTGTACGTTTCATCCGCCCGCCCATGAGGAGCTGGTTGAGGTGTTGACCCGGGCGGTGGCCAAATGAAAGATCGAGTGGCCACAAGAAACGCAGGAAGTCCAGCCACCCAGCAGGCTGGACGACCGGTTTCTTTCACACCGGGTCCAAACACCTCGCCGGGGCTTACCTTTCTTCCCGGATCTGCACACTGAGGTGTGCAGATCGTGGAAGAAGCCCTACTCCTCGCGTGTTTCCAATCCCCCGGTGTTGGATTATTCCAATGTCCTGGGGGCACGCGAGGCGGGCTATGGGGCGATGCCGCGGGTGGAAGATGCTCTCGCGAGCTATCTTTCGCCCGAATCGGCATCGTCCCTGAAAGCTCCGGTGCTGCCCACCAAGCCATGTCGTGACACCTCGGCTTTGGTGGGCAAGGCTTATATGGCGGCTGGGCGGGCTGGTAGTTCCCTGCACACCCTTTTCATTCTGCAGGCTTACCAGGCCGACCTCCTGAAAGAGTTGGACGAGGGGGAAGGTCCCTCTCCGGAGGACATTTTAGAGCTGCGGAAGGCTGCAGATTTGTCTCTCCGCATTACCAAGGAGACGGCCCGTGCCATTGGCCGCTCCTTAGCTGGTATGGTAACTGTGGAGAGACACCTCTGGCTAAATTTGTCGGGGATAAAGGAGAAAGATAGATCTTTTCTCCTTGACTCCCCGATCTCGCCTTCTGGGTTGTTTGGGGACGCGGTTAACGCCGTGGTCTCCAGACACCAGGAGGCGAATAAGCAGTCAGCGGCCTTCCAGCAATTCCTCCCTCGCCGCTCTAAACCAGGGAAGGCTGGCCCTAGCGGGCAGCCTCAGCCGTCTGCCAGCTCCTCGCATCGGCAGATGCAAAAGGAGAGCGTCGCCTCTAGAGCCCACGGCAGGGCTTCTAAGGGCGGTCCCTCCCACGAAGAGACAACCGAGGTTGTTTTCTTCGGGGCGCCCTGGGGAAATCAATGTGGTAATCCCGCCGTCTATGACGCTTCGGGCCACATCGATTTCCCCCGAACGCATGCTGCCCCAACCGCCTCTGGAAAGACCTGCAGTGGGACGGCTCGCGCGTCATTACATAGAGACTCATTCCCAGCTTCTCCCTGCCGGTCAGCCGCTTCAGGGGGTTGGGGACGAGCCTCGTGTAACACCCGACGCCAGCCTCGGTACCAGAGCAGGCTCGGGTAATGGAGCTAGAAGTAAAATCCTTACTGGCGAAGGAAGCCATAGAACAGGTTCCTCCGCTGGAAAGGGAGTCCGGGTTCTACAGCCGGTACTTTATAGTTCCCAAAAAGGATGGGGGGTTACGTCCAATTCTAGATCTGCGGCATTTGAATCGGTCTCTAAGGAGGTTCAGATTCAAAATGCTCACGATCCCAACCATCGTGAGTCAGATCCAGTCCAAGGACTGATTCGTCACGATAGATCTGAAGGACGCATATTTTCATATCCCCATCCTTCCGTGTCACAGGAAGTACCTGAGGTTCGCTTTCGGGGGCGAAGCATACCAATATCGAGTACTTCCCTTCGGCCTAGCCCTCTCCCCACGCACTTTCACGAAATGCATGGATGCAGCTCTAGCTCCCATGAGGCTTCTGGGCATCCGTGTATTGAATTACATTGACGACTGGCTCATATTGGCCCAGTCGTACGATATGGCAGTTTCGGCATCGAGATGTCGTTCTGACCCATATAAAGTGCTTAGGGCTGAGACTCAACACGAAGAAGAGCGTGTTGACGCCATCCCAGAGGATTACGTTCCTAGGGGTAGTATGGGATTCGACTACGATGCGGGCCCAATTGTCTCCCGCGCGAGTCGAGACCGTACGGGCGATGGTCTCGGGAATAAGGCTAGGCCACAGCATCACTGTGAAGCACTTTCAGAGAGTGTTGGGGCACATGGCGGCAGCATCCAACGTGATACCGTTCGGCCTGCTGCACATGAGACCCCTCCAGTGGTGGCTGAAAACCAAGGGGTTTTCCCCCAGAGGGAATCCGTTCCGTATGATCAGGGTAATGCGCAGATGCCTTCGTTCCCTAGTCATATGGAAGAAACCTTGGTTTCTGTCCCAGGGGCCAGTGTTGGGAGCGTCCTGTTGCCGGAGATCCGTTTCAACAGACGCCTCCCTCACTGGTTGGGGCGCAGTCATGGACGGCCGCTTTGCGAGGGGCCCGTGGGAGGGCCGTCATTCCTCCTGGCACATCAACTGCCTGGAGATGATGGCGGTCTACAAAGCTCTCAGGAGCTTTTTCCCGGACCTCCGCGGCCAACATGTCCTGGTACGGACAGACAATACGGCTGTCGTAGTGTACCTCAATCACCAGGGAGGGTTGAGATCGCGCCCTCTATGCAGACTGGCGCATCTGATTCTCCTGTGGTCCCAAGGGAAACTGTTGTCCATCAGGGCAATGTATGTCCTAGGGGTTCAAAATCAGGGAGCAGACATCCTGTCAAGGCAGGGGCTGAGGCCCGGGGAGTGGCGGCTCCACCCACGTGTGGTGGAGGCCATATGCGAGAGGTTCGGCCCAGTGGAAGTGGACCTGTTTGCGTCTCGAGAGACGTCCCACTGTCCACTGTGGTTTTCCCTCACACATCCAGCCCCGCTGGGGTTGGATGCCATGGTGCAGACGTGGCCGAGGCTGCGTCTGTATGCATTTCCCCCGATCGCTCTGCTCCCGGGAGTCCTGGAGAGGGTTCGTCAACAGGGGGTCAGCCTACTTCTAGTGGCGCCCCGTTGGCCAACCCGAGTTTGGTTCTCAGACATCATAGCTCTGCTGGCAGGTCACCCATGGCAGATTCCTCTGGGGAGGGATCTCCTGTCTCAGGCGGCGGGCACAATATTTCACCCCCGACCAGAGATTTGGAACCTTTGGGTCTGGCCCCTGAAGGGGCCAGGTACCTAGAGGCTGGCCTGTCGGCAGGGGTGGTAGAGACCTTACTCAGCTCCAGGGCTCCGTCTACTAGGAGACTGTACAGCCTCAAGTGGAATGTCTTTTCCACTTGGTGCGGAGAACGTGAGGTGGACCCAGTTAACTGCCCGGTGGCTTCAGTGCTGGAGTTCCTCCAAGATCGCTTCTCTGCGGGTCTGACCCCGTCCACACTCAAGGTGTACGTGGCTGCCATTGCGGCTTTCCACACACCTCTGGGTGATGGGCCTTTGGGTAGGCACCAGCTGGTTGTACAGTTCCTCCGTGGGGCTCGGAGGATGAGGCCTGTGGCTCAGTCCAAAGTTCCTACGTGGGACTTGGCAGTGGTTCTCGGAGGGTTGGCTGAGGCCCCCTTCGAGCCACTGGAGCTGGCAGAACCAAAACACCTGACTTTTAAAGTAGCTTTTCTCCTTGCTATTACCTCTCTTAGGAGAGTGGGAGATCTCCAGGCCTTGGCGGTAACGCCAACTTGCCTGGAGTTTGCCCCGGGTGGAGTAAAAGCTATTTTACATCCTAGGCCGGGTTACGTACCTAAGGTCCCATTAAGGGTGGTCAGGACACTGGTTCTGCAGGCATTTCATCCTCCGCCTCACGTGACGGCAGAAGAAGGGAGACTTCACCTACTCTGCCCGGTTAGGGCACTTAGAGTCTATTTGGAGAAGTCTGCACAATGGAGGAGATCTCAGCAGCTGTTAGTGTGTTTTTGGTTCACCTAAGAAAGGAGTTGCCTGCTTCTACTCAGACAATCAGTAATTGGATTGTCCAGGCAATAACCATGGCCTATCGGGTGCGCAGTTTGCCTTCACCCTTGGCCGTGAGGGCTCATTCCACCAGAGGCATGGCCTCTTCAGTGGCCCTCCTTTCTGGGGTCCCCTTGCAGGATATCTGTGAGGCGGCTGGGTGGGCCACCCCGCACACCTTTATCAGGTTTTACAGCCTGGATCTCCCTGCGACGCCTGGCGCTAGGGTGCTCCAGTCCTAGTTGTGCCCGGTCTCCGGCTTCACACTAGGGCAGGCGCTACCCTCGGTGTGGCCTAGTGGGTACTCATCCCCATTTCATCGTTCCGACGCAGTGTGAAGTTCCCTTGATATAGGGAACGGCTCGGGTTATGTATATAACCCTTGTTCCCTGAGAGGGAACGAGCACTGCGTCGCGCCGCCACACCTCGGCACGCCTGGAGCGCATGCTTCAGAGCAAATAACTGCCGCCATTATGCGCCGGCTCCCCTTTTATACTTCCGGGTACGCCGTCACAATGACGTCATCACGCACGCCAATCGGATTGGTCTAGTTTCTATTCAGACTTCAGAGTCGCTGATGCTTAGGGAGCATCCCCATTTCGTCGTTCCGATGCAGTGCTCGTTCCCTCTCAGGGAACAAGGGTTATATACATAACCCGAGCCGTTTTATAAATCAGAATTTTTTTGTGCATATGCAAAATCTAGCTTTTGTACGTACGTACACTTTTAGGATGAAATCTACGCAAAGTTTTATAAATGAGACCCTAGGTCTGTAGAAACCTATACTTGCATACAAACCCAATTCCAAAAAAAGTTGGACCACTGTGCAAATTGTGAATAAATAGGAATGCAATAATTTAAAATCATAAACTTATATTTTATTCATAATACAATATAGATAACATTTAAAATGGTGAAAGTGAGACATTTTGAAATACCATGCCAAATATTGGCTAATTTTGGATGTCCTGAGAGCTACACATTCCAAAAAAGTTGGGACAGGTAGCAATAAGAGGCCGGAAAAGTTAAATGTACATATATGGAACAGCTGGAGGACCCATTTGCAACTTATTAGATCAATTGAAAACATGATTGGGTATAAAAAGAGACTCTCAGAGTAGCAGTGTGTCTCAAAAGTCAAGATGGGCAGAGGATCACCAATTCCCCCAATGCTGTGGTGAAAAATAGTGGAGTACAGTGGAGTACAGATATTATCTACAGTGCACAATATGCACAATATCATCCAAAGATTCAGAGAATCTGGAACAATGTGTAAGGGTCAAGGCCGGAAAACCATACTGGATGTCCGTGATCTTCGGGTCCTTAGACGGCACTGCATCACATACAGGAATGCTACTGTAATGGAAATCACCACATGTGCTACACTACTTCCCTGTCTGTGTCGCCGCAGCCCCATCCCCTGCGTGTTTCAGCACTAAGGAGAGCGTCCTTCTAAAAGAGCAACGCAGACAGAGCTTGCGTATTTTTAATGATGACATTCTATCTGTGTGTTTCTGGGTGGTTACCTTTTACCGCGGGATGGTCATCAGCACTGTATCTTGTGTTTTGGTCTGGTGGATGACTCATGTTCTTAGTGCGTGAACATGACCATTTTGGAGTTGAGATTGAGACTTCGTCTTGCAAAAGGCGGTGTCCCCGTGCCTCTGCTGTGACCCCCCACAAAGGGTTACTTCCGGCAGTAGTGTGGCCTATCTGAGGGTGACAGGGAGCGCGCTTCCCCCAGGGAACCAACCCCCGGGGAACCCGTGCTCCACAGCCAGTAGAGCTGCCGTTGGAACGAGGTGAGGCATCCTCGAGATGTGCACCATCCATATCCTTTAGGGCTCCCTGCGATGAGGAAATGTCCATTGCTGCATTGAAGGGAGGGTCAGACTTTTGTGGAGATGACGTGTTGGCGCAGCGGTCTCCTATGAGAAGATCCGCTGTGCACGATACCAATCCGTAAATTATGTATATGCTTTCCTGTGCTGCTTCTTAGCGTCCCATCCCAGTTCCTTTCTTTCCAGAGGTGCACGAGGAGCTCACTAGATCATGGACGGCACCTTTCACTGCCTGACACTGATCAGGAGACCCAAGACAGTTAAAAAACTAGAAGCCTGTATCAGACAAGAATGGGACAACATTCCTATTCCTAAACTTGAGCAACTTCTCTCCTCAGTCCCCAAACATTTGCAGACTGTTATAAAAAGAAGAGGGGATGCCACACAGTGGTAAATATAGCCTTTTCACAATTTTTTTGAGATGTGATGGCATGAAATTTAAAAGACACTTGTCCCTTAAAATTATGAATTTTCTCAGTTTTCTCAAGTATAGTTTCAAAAGAAATAAAAATAAAGTTTCAATCATTATAAATAATATATAAATAATATGTAAAACATTTTCTAGTCTTATTGCTCTTTAGGTGTTCCTTCTGTGAATTTTAAAAATGTTAGAATTTCTAATCAGTGAATATTAAAATAGCACACAAGAGATTTTGATATGTTCCTCTCGTTCAGTTAAACACACGCATGACTGATGTCCTGCCTTTTATATTAAATGTGCAACAGCTTGTACCTCATTGTTACCTAGCGGTTGTGAACCTGGGGAGTTGGTTCAGAACCCCAAAGAACAGACACAAAACAATGACATTAGATAAATAAAGAAAACGAAGGAAAGAAAAAAGACAACTAATTAGAAGGAAGTTGAAGATAAATTATGGTGAGCAAAGTAATCGTCCCCGGTTACGTATGTAACCTTAGTTCCCTGAGTACAGGGAACGAGACGCTGAGTCAGCTGACACTACGGGGGAACGCCTTCAGCATGACAGGTGTCTGAAATCGCTATCAAATCACAATCCTACTGACCGTCGGCAGATGGTGATGTCATCACCGTGCGACCAGGAAGTATAAAAGGGCACCGTGCCAACATGACGCTATCCGCTTCGTCTGAAGGGACTGTGGGCAGGCACACCTTGAAGCATGGCCATCTGACGCAGCGTCTCGTTCCCTGTTCTCAGGGAACTAAGGTTACATACGTAACCGGGGACGTTCCCTTTCGAAAGGGAACTCGAGCTGCGTCAGCTGACGCTACAGGGAACGATATACCCACGCCGCCATGCTGAGGGGAGTGTACGCCCCTTACTGGCAGTGAGAACTGCCTGGACGAGAGTTCGAAGAAAGTCTGAACCACTCCCCCTCTAGCCACACAGGCTGCCAGTGACATCATTCCTACGGTCATAGCCCAAGCTATATGCCTAAGAGAGAACCTTATTAAGTTTTTCCTACCCTCGGCTTGCTCGAAGGCCTGGGACCTACTACTTCGAAGGAAGGAGTTCCTTAAGGGAATGTGGCTAGGGGACCCGAGGGCGCCCCAGCCCGTCACTTATTCGGGAAAACCTTCACCGATCGCCACCAGGGAGGCCTCACCTGGCATCACTTCTGTGGGACACCCCAGCTTGGCCAACCCTGTCTGTAAAACAGAGCCTCCGGACATCGCTCTTACTCATGACCATCCAGACTGAGGGACTGCAAACTGGCAATGTCCTCCTCAGACCGGAACTCGGAGACGGGAATCCTGGAGAGCAGTACTCAGCTTAGTGCTTCTTACCCTTGCCAGTGAGGGGAGTTTCTTCTGCTCAATCCTAGGATCTACTGAACACATTTATTACAGGGGTGTTCAGGAGGCCAGAAAAGGCCTATGGACTGATCTAACCGGGAGGCCCCGAGGGGGGCCTGCCCGTCTGATCAGACTCAAGCGGCCGTAAGCTCGCAGACGACCCTCAATGAGGGGAGCTCTTAAGCCAGCCTGGTAGGTAAACCATGCTGTAGGCTTGCCAGTCCCCGTCCTGAAGGGACTGCGCAGCAGAAACGGAGTCTCGTCGTGCTAGGGCATGAGCCCGCCCTTGAGTTATACCGGCCAAGTCCGGGACCCACCGGCGGGCAGCCGCTAGCTGTCAGCACAAAGCCAGTTATGCGCATTGGCCGGACGACCCTAACTGTGGGGAGGCTGGATAGGGATAAAAAGCTCCTGCGGGACTACCGACAGGAGCCCGGGGCAACTGCCAGGGCAATATGCCACCGCGAGACACCCCCGCCATCCCATCAACAGCCTAGGCCAACTTGATGCACTAGCATCGGTCTGATAATCCCACAAACAAAGGCCCTAAAGAGGGCTGGGACAGACCTTACTGCAGTTCATGCGCTAGCCTAACCTCACATACTCATCTAGATATTTCACTAGCAGAGGTGCTAACGCTACCCAGAGGTGGCTATGGCTAAAAAAGTTCGCTAGGAGAACGTACATCAGTTTACATCATTCCCTCAACTGTCCATATTACACATATCCAGAAGAGAAACAGCCTTATAAACTACCATTGCTACACTAGAAAACATACAGCCTACATAAACACTCTTTGTTTATCACAAACATCGTTCTAACCACCTTAACAGGGGAACTACAGGCCCAACTTCTCCAACTGTTACACACTTTTTGCAGAAAAAACATCCCTCAGGGAAGCATAGAGTCCAAACATATGGCATTGAAAAGAAGAATGTTTGCCCTAAAAGGGGACTCACCCGCTGTCTTCAGTGCCTCATCGCTTCATGTAACATGCATGCTTCGGCGCACTAACCTGAGGGTGGGGTGCTCTCCCACACCAGCCTGGCAGGCCATCAGAGTCTCACATCCGCTCATCATAGGCCCTTCCGGCCTGGTGTAAAGCGCGCCTGGGGAGAGAAGGAAACTAAAGGAAGGGACACAACATTACGTTCTCCGCGCTCTCGGAGGCGGAGACTCACCGCCTCGCTTCCGGCGCTGGAAGCCGTTCTTATCCCCGATGTCCCTCCTCCTGTTGTGGGTGTCCCGCCTCTTCAGCGTCCTACTCCTCCACGGAGGGGGCGCACGAGAGGCCACGCTGCTACGTTGGCCCAGCCCTCGACGGGCCAGGGACACCCTCCTGCCTGGGCGCCACCCCGGACCTCAGCGAAATACAAGTTCTATAAGCCGCCGAGCGTGCCCTCGCCTCTCTGAACCTTCCCACCACCGCCTCGACGGAGGTGCCGAAAAGTTCAGAGGATGAGACCAGGGCATCGAGGAGAAAGGCCTTTTCTTTCACCCCGATGTCTGCCAGGCTCACCGTCCGATGGCGACTGCTGTCTGTTTGGCCGCCCGGAGAGAGAGATCCGTGGTGCGGCGCAACTCAGCCATCGCATCAGGGGGTAGGCCCTCCCCCTGATCGAGGTCCCTCAGCAGGTCAGCTTGATAAGCCTGCAACACAGACATTATGTGCAAGGCCGCAGCCGCCTGACCCGCCGACGTGTATGCCCTGCCATTAAGACGCGAAGTCGTTTTTAATCGTTTTGATGGCAGGGCCGGAGCTCTTAGTGTCGATGGCCGCCCGGATGCGAGATAGTTCGCGAACGTCTCGTTGATGGGCGGCATTGACACATACCCTGCCTCGGCAAATCCCTCGACATCAGCGAAATTAAAACGCTGATGTCGATGGATTCGTCCATGCCCCCACGACCTGCTCGTGAAGGTCGGGGGGAATGGAAGACTCCCGGGAGCTGGGCGGCTATGGTCGGGGAGAAACCGATTGCCCAATCTGTCAGGTCGGGCGGCCTCTCCCCTGGCTCTCTGCCACGGCAGTTGAAGTCTCAGCGCCACGCGCCCCATCACATCCAGAAGCTCCCCATACACGGGGCAGGATGGCTGGGAGGATTCAGCCTCAGCCTCATTTTCCTCCTCATCCACAGCCATCCTCTGATCGACTGGAAGAGCATGGGCTGTCTCCATTCGACTCCTCCTCCGTCAGTCTGCCCTCGCAACCTGGCTGATCGTCCGCGAGCACTCTGCTCTCCAGATGATGAGCCAGATCCATCTGGGAGCCCCAGGACAGACGGCACCGCTCAGCCTCGGCATGAGCGGGACCGCTCCCAGATGCTGGCTCTTCTTCCCTCGAGAAGAAGGCCAAGCGAGAGCGGAGCATCCTCAGCGAAAAACGCTCGCAGTTTGCGCAGGAAGCCCCCTCGAGAACCTCCCGCGCGCGCGCTCTTCCCCCAGGCAGAGCACACAAAGGGTGTGTGTGTCCTCAGGCATGAGAAACCTGGGACACGGATCAGCGCATTTCCTATATGCCCCCTTACTCTTACGTGTGCATTTCATTTTCAGATTTTTAGACAGACTTTCTGGCGAACTGAACAGAACAGTCCCTGAAGACGAAAGGATAGCGTCATGTTGGCACGGTGCCCTTTTATACTTCCTGGTTTTACAGTGATGACATCACCAGCTGCCGACGGTCAGTAGGATTGTGATTTGATAGCGATTTCAGACACCTGTCACGCTGAAAGCGTTCCCCCGTAGCATCAGCTGACGCAGATCGAGTTCCCTTTCGAAAGGGAACTACATAATACAGCATGTGCATCATAGGTTTATCATGATTTATGCGGAAGAGGATTCAGTTTTCCTATTTATTGAAAAAAATGATCAGGTTATATTTAAAAAAGAGAAAAAAAAGAATGAGAGTAATCAAATCGCAAGCTTAATCCAAATCAAATCAAATCAAATCAAATCAAATCAAATTTATCCAAAGCGACTTACAACTCAGGAGTACAGGAAGCGATCCGTCAAGAAGAGGCAAAGAAACACAAAAGTGCCCTAAATACCAAGATTTGTATACTTCTCAGAGTAGCAAAAACCAGAAAACGGGAAGAAGAAAAGAGAAATAGAGGAGGAATAGTTTTTTTTAATAAGATTAAGTGCTCATGGAAGACATGAGTTTTTACCAGTTTAAACATTTGATCTGTCATCTATGTTGTATTTTGAATAAAATATTGAAATTTGAAACTTTCACATAATTACATTCTGTTTTTATTCACAGTTTGTACAGTGTCCCAACGTTTGTAATTTACATACATCTTACATAATCTTTTTATTATTTTTATACAGTTTAATTAATATGTGTTTTGAAAGGAGAGGTCCTCAGTGAGTAAGGCTTTAGAGATTAGATGTCAATGGTTTCCATGTAACAGTTCAATAAACACTTTCACTGTTTATCTGAAGGGTGTCAGCATTGCTATATGCCCTTAATTTGTTCTCTGGAGTCACAGACCCTGTACACAAACCCTGAAGATTGTAAGGATAGGAAACCTGAGAGACTTATCAAACATGATTGATGTAAATAAGTCACTATCTATTACTGTTCATAATGAAACTCAAAATCAAACCAAGTTTGTCTATAACCTTTAACCTGTACCATTATTTTTCAAGATCAATAAATGTTAAAACATAATTAAGATTGATAGAACTAAATGTAATTTTCAGCATTTGGTTACTTATATTATGTGATGTGACTATACAACTTAACAAGCAGTTTAAATATTTTTTAAAAGCTGTAGATTTTGGGTAAGTATTATACTAGGCTTTGTACATTGTAGAATTATTTTCTTCCAAAACGTCAAAAATTTTCCCACTACTTTTCCCACTTTTTTTTTTTTTTTTTTCATTTTTAAAGCAAATTGAACATACAACATATCAACATGTATATGCTTCTGCTTTATCTCTAACATGAGGAACAGCACCCCAAAACACATTATTAAACAACCAACATCTTTACAATTAGCCTTGATAATAAACAGAATCATCTACAATGATAAAATCTTTAAATTACGCCGTACAACTTTTTTGTGCAAAAATACATCTAATCGTTTCCTTATCTCTTTCGTCCTGGTGCAATACACAGTTGGATTTATTAAGGGAGGAATTAGAGAGGCAATTATCAATATTGCATTTCTCTCTGTTAAAGTAAGCACAACTCCTATTCTAGTTAGCAAATTAGAGACTAGCTTCGGTGCGTAAAAACTGAGCAGGACAATGAGGTGACTCAAACAAGTGTTGATCATTTGTTTTCTGCTTGAGTTGTTGGATAGTTTGGACACACTGTATGCCATTACAGCATATGTGCACATAACAAAGGGAAACAGTCCACAGAACCACCAAAGATTAATCATTGCAGGCAAGAAAAAATATAGTTCAGGATTGACACAAGCAGCTCTGATCATTGAAGGATAATCACAGAACACATATCTGATAACAGGCTGACAGTATGGGACATTGTCTACCACTAATGTCAAAACAACCATTAGAGTGAAAGCAATGAGCCAAGTCAGTATAATAAGCCCCCATGTTCGTGAATTTGTTAAAATACTGTGATACCTTAAAGGAAGCCTAATCGCAACAAGTCTGTCAATTGCCATTAATGTCAGAGCCATGCACTCTGTGAAATCACCAACATGATAGAAAAACATTCTTGAGATACAAGAGTAGTATGACACAGTTTTAATCTCAGCCAGCAGCACTGAGATCATGGTTGTGCTGCAGGTAGAGGAGTACATTATGTCAACAACAGCTAGATTACAGATTAATATATACATTGGTTTGTGTAAATGTCTGTCAGTCAAGATGATACACAGATTGATGCCATTCCCAAGCAATATGAGCATGTAGGTTATTAAGATGAGGAATCCAAGGAGCTTTTTGTTCTGCAGGTGATCAAATCCAGTAATTATAAAGCTGTCTACATTGTTCATGGTGTAATTTGCCATTTTTAGTCCACTGCTCATCAAAGAGATGCAAGTATATTAAAATAACACTGTTTATAAGCGACTAGTCAAAATCAATTAAAGTCTTGATGTATTCATATATACACAGAATAAAAACTCCTGTGAAAGAAAATGGTAGAAAGATGCAGACAGCATCTGTTACGGCATGGTGATGAAAACTGTGAACGTTTAAGTATAGTTTCAAAAGAAATAAAAATAGAGTTTCAATCATTGTATAAATAATATGTAAAACATTTTCTAGTCTTATTGTTCTTTAGGTGTTCATTCTGCGAATTTTAAAAATGTTAGAATTTCTAATCAGTGAATATTAAAATAGCACACAAGAGATTTTGATATGTTCCTCTCATTCAGTTAAACACATGTATGACTGATGTCCTGCCTTTTATATTAAATGTGCAACAGCTTGTACCTCATTGTTACCTAGCAGTTGTGAAACTGGGGAGTTGGTTCAGAACCCCAAAGAACAGAAACAAAACAATGGCATTAGATAAATTAAGAAAACGAAGAAAAGAAAAAAGACAACTAATTAGAAGGAAGTTGAAGATAAATTATGGTAAGCAAAGTAATCTACATAATACAGCATGTGCATCATAGGTTTATCATGATTTATGAGGAAGAGGATTCACTTCTCCTATTTATTGAAAATAATTATCAGGTTATATTTAAAAAAAAGAGAAAAAAAGAATGAGAGTAATCAAATCGCAAGCTTAATCCAAATCAAATCAAATCAAATCAAATCAAATCAAATTTACTTTGATTTTAGCTTCTGAATGAAGCGAGTGATTCCGTCGTGCTTATGGAGGAAGGAAGATTGTTCCACCAACCAGGAACAATGAAAGAAAAAGTTCTAGAGAGGGATTTCACGCCTCTCTGTGATGGTACCACAAGCCTTCGCTCGTTAGCTGAGCGAGGGCTTCTGGTGGGGGTGTAGACTCGTAGGAGTGAGTTGTTTGCGGAGCTTGTGGAAGATCCATTAGCAAGAGTCAGAGCTTTGAATTTGATCTAGCCAATGCAGAGAGATGAAAAGAGGTGTGACATGAGCCATTTTGGGCTCATTGAATACAAGACGTGCCGCAGCGTTCTGGATCATTTGCAGCGGTTTGATTGTCTTTGAGATGTGGTCTTTGAAGGACGTTTGGTCCAAAAGTAATCAAAGATTACTCCAAGATTTTTGACCGACCCTACAATAATGCCGTCTTAGTTGAGTGGCTCTTTTTGAAACCTGACTGGTTTACGTCCAGTTGATTAGACTGTGAGAGGAAAGATGAGACCTGGTTGAAAACAACTCTTTTAAGTGTTTTTGCTATGAATGGTAGGAGAGAAACAGGTCTGTAGTTCTCTACAAGTGATGTGGCTAATGTGGGTATTTTAAGCAGTGGGGTTACCCGAGCCTGCTTGAATGTGGTAGGGAAGATGTCGGTGCAGAGAGATGTATTGATGATGTGTTGCTGTGTTTAGAGCCGAAAATAATCCTTCCCGGGTTTCGGCACCAGTGTAACAAAGTTCGTTTGTGAGGAAGGAAGAGGACACGGGGGTCGGCTGGACTGTTGACGTTGTAACACTCAGCCTGATAAAGGCTGTTTACACAACTATCACGGTACGTTAATCCTTTTCTTAAAAGGTGCTCAAATAAACTTTTCACAACATCCACTTAGATAATAAACCAAAGTGTATTGAATCAGCAACCCCAAACCCAATAAACAAAAATATATATGTATACAATATTAACAATGGTAGAAAAAAATGTATAGAAAATTCAGTCCAAGTCCTGTGTGTGTGTGTGGACCGATGACGTCACTGGGGATTCCCTGACGCTCCCGACGGAAGTCACGCGAGAGTAAGAACGAGAACCAACACATATCCGGGACAAACAACGACAAGGGGAAATACATACAACAGCTGTAATGTGTTAATAATTAAATGAATTAACGGCAGTCTATATATATATGTATCCCTTTATGTGGCAGCGCTACATAGATCCCCTCCCCCAGCCAGCGGCATCGGAGGAGAACGTCCGTAATAACGCTTCAGGTTTACCACATTTAATACATCGATTCTAGGTGGGTTGCCCCAGCACACAGTGTAATTTATTGGCCCCGTTTTACTTTTTATTTCAGCTGGACCCTCCCACTTGGGCGCTAGCTTGGCAGAGAACCTATTCGATGAACTAGAGAGAGGATGAGTTTTAATCCAAACTAGGTCACCCGTTTGAAACTGCGCATTTTTTCTACGGTAATTATAATACCTAGCTTGTTTGGCTTGGCACATCCTCATTCTATTCTTCACCTCCTCCACCATGATGTTTTGTCGTTCCACCAGGGAATATGCAGCTTGATCTGGCGACGGTGGCCGATGGATTAGGCGCTCCAGTGGTCCCCTAATTTGCCTGCCCATCATAAGCTCCGCAGGTGTCCTTCCTGTGGTTTCCTGTTGGGCATTGTTGATGGCATAGCGGAACTCGGGCAGCCACTGGTCCCAGGTCTGATGTTGTTGACCCACATAAGCCGCAATCATGGTCTTTATGGTCCGGTTGAATCTTTCAGTGAGATTTGATTGGGGATGATAGCTCGTGGTGAGTTTTTGAACGCAACCCCATGTCTTGCACAGATCCCCCAGCAGACTAGAAGTGAATTGGGGACCCCGATCAGACACCAGATATTTGGGCACCCCCCATCGGGTAAATATCTCCTCTCTGAGTATTTTCACTAACTTCTGGGTCTTTCCATCCCTCAATGGAAACATTTCCACCCACTTAGTGAAATAATCCACAATGACCAGGAGGTAGGTGTTCTGTTTTTTACTGCGGGGAAAGGGTCCCATTAAGTCCACCCCGAGCATGTAACCTGGTTCTGTGATCGGTGAACTTTGCATAAATCCAGACGGTTTTGTGTTACAGGGTTTATATTTCTGGCATACCTCACAGCCTTTGACGTACTGCCACACATCCTTCCTGACGGAGGGCCACCATGCCACATCTAGGATTTTCAGCAGGGTTTTCAACTGTCCCAGATGGCCACCTAGGGGGTTATCATGGTAATAATGCATGAAGTCAGTGGTTAATGATTGGGGTACTACCAACTGGAACTTCTCTCCCTTAGTTCTTAAAGGAACTTTGCGGTACAACACCCCCTGGTGGTCTTCAAAGGTGATGGGCTGTTCCTTGGCAGACCGAGGGTTGAGGCCAGACTGCAGGTGAGTAATAGTATCGTCCACCCGTTGAGCTTGAGCTATTTCTTCCAGAGAGTGTGGTAATGTGGTCGAATGTTGTGTAGACATGGCTAGACATGGGGCATCATCTGTAGAAAACGGCTCCTGAACCCGGGATAGAGCGTCGGGTCCCATGTTGAGGCAGCCCTTTCTATGGTGAACCTGAAAGTTGAATTGTTGCAGGCGGAGTGTCCAGCGAGTGAGTCGAGAGGAGGTTTTAGGGCAGTTGAATGCCCATGTGAGAGCTGCGTGGTCAGTGAAAACCTCAAAAGGCCATCCCTCCAGGTAATGCCTCCACTTCTCCACCGCCCACACCACTGCTAGACATTCCTTTTCAGAAGTGCTGTAATTTTTCTCTGCTCCTGTTAAGGTCCGTGATGCATAAGCCACCACTTGTTCTCCTTCCTCAGAGTGTTGCGTGAGTATAGCGCTCAGTCCTACATCACTCGCGTCCGTGTGAACCTGGAAGGTTTTGTTGAGGTCAGGTTGAATTAAGACGGGTGCATTCTGTAGTGCTTGTTTCAAACCATCCATACTAGCCTGACACTCTGTAGTCCAGTCCCATTTACTCCTTTCTTTTTTAGATGGTTCAATGGGGCGGATATGTCTGCGAAGTGGGGTATGAACTTATGATACCACCCCGCCAGGCCCAGAAACCTTTGCAAGCTCTTGAGATCTTGTGGTGGCGGGTACTCAGCCACAGCTCTGGTCTTCTCTCTGTCAATCTCCACCCCCCTCTCAGAGACTATATGGCCCAGAAATTTGAGCTGGCGCTTGAAGAAGTGGCATTTCTTCATGTTCAATGTCAAATTGGCTTGGGTAAGTTTCTGAAAAACAGAGTTAATGTCTTGAAGGTGGTGCTCTTGAGACTTTGAATAGATGATTATGTCGTCAATATATACAAAGCAGATTTTCCCTCTCAACTCTGCTAGCACACTCTCCATCAAACGCTGGAAGGTGGCCGCTGCATTTCTGAGTCCATAGGGCATGGACTTGAATTGGTATAACCCTTTGGTGGTGATAAAAGCCGTCTTCTCCTTGCTCAACTCCTCCATCTCCACCTGCCAGTACCCAGACTGCAGATCTAAGGAGGTAAACCATGAGGCCCCTTCTAGTGATTCCAGAATGTCGTGAATCAAAGGCATTGGGTAAGCATCCGGTACGGTCTTGCTGTTAAGCTTTCTATAGTCCACACAGAAACGATATGCACCATCCGGTTTGGGGACCAGAACCACCGGAGAAGACCAAGGAGAGAAGGAGGGCTCAATGATGCTGTCCCGCAGCATCTGATCCACCTGCTCCTCTATGACCTGCTTCTTTAGAGGTGACACTCTATATGCCCGTGATTTGATGGGTATATCTTCGGTTACCATAATCTTGTGTCGTACCACTGATGTTTTACCCAGGGTGTTAGAGGTGGTGAATGGCCAGGTGGAGATCAATTTTGCCATCTCTTCCGGATTGTCGGAGTCCCACTGGCTGATCTCTGTGTTGAGGTACGGGAGTTCAGAAAACCTGCCAGTTGGTGGTAAGGCGTAATATAGGTTCAGCGTTGCAGCCGTAAGAGTATGAGCTTGTTCTTCCGGGGTCGCTGCGTCTGTTGGTATCAGTGATGGCAAGAAAGGGTAGTATGTGTATCCTTTTTCAGATTTTAACCCATACCTCCGTTGTCCCACCTCCAAGACTGCTCCGGTGACCCTCAATAAATCCAGACCCGCAATAAGAGGAAAGGCGAGGTGAGTGTTTTTTCAGGATATAAGTATCCATAATACACTCATGGTCATGCCATTGAAACCTAACCTTTTGCAGGTCTCTGGACTGATGAATGGTTCCATCCGCCATAATAAATCGCTGAGGGCTGGAGTTCATTGTCACTGGCTTCTCTGCCTTCAACTGATTCCACAGGTTTTCTTGCATTAAGGTATAAGTGCTTCCTGTGTCCAATACAGCATTCACTTCTTTACCATTCACCTTTACAGGCACCACAAGGAGTGAAGACCCCGGATGGTGTTGTGCCAGAGTTACTCCTGCCAGGTTTTTGTTGAAGGTACGTTCTCCAGATTTCTTGTAGGCCTTCTCTTTGCTGCTCTGAGAGCCGACTTTTTGCCAATAGTCCTTGGCTCCCATGCAGTCCTTTTCCACCCTTGAGCCAACCTTCACCAGTTGTTCCACTGAATTCACCGTTCCCCTTAGACATCCTGCGACCCTGGGGTTGATGTTGTTTAGTATTCGGTTCACCAGTTCCTCCTCAGATATCTCAGGCTTCCACTTCAGACAGAGAGCTCTGTAGTCGTAAGCAAAGTCCCTCAGGCGTTGTTGTGGCTGCTGAACCAGAGTCCTCAGTTTTTCCTCCACTTCAGAGAGGTAATCCTCTGCGAGGAAAGCAGCCATGAATGCCTTTTTGAAGGATTTCCAATCTGTTATCTTTGACTTCTCTGCCTTCCACCAGCTCAGAGCTGGTCCCTTCAAGACTGTGCTTAAGGTTCCAATAAGCTTGACACCAGGAAGTGGCCTGATCTCTAGGAAGTTCTCACATTGTTCAAGGAAGTTAAGCACCTCCGCTGTTTCACAGGAGTCTCCAAAGGACGGGAACTCCAGGCGGATGGGAGGTCGAGCGTAGAATGAGGATGTACCAGCCCCTACTGCAGAGGTAAACACATTAGGAGTTTTAGAATGCACAGTAGGTTGAATGTCATATGTATCATTAACCGTGGGAATTCGCTGCCTAGTTACAGGAGCTGGGGTTGGGGGATGTCGGACCGAAGCCACCCGAGAGGCCTCAGGGGTGAAGGCCTGCAACCTGGAGAGTGTGGGAGTGCTAGTTAGTCTCAACTTCCTCATTTGACTTTCCCATTTATGGTCTCGCCTGAGAAAACAGTTTGTGACTGCTTTTTCTAATTTTTCTAGCGACTTTAAAAAATAGTCCTCCAAACCTGCCAAGCTAGAATCCACGGCCTCCCTGAAACTGGTTTCTCTGTTCAATGTACTGTCCATTGACTGTTTAAAATCATTTTCTAAGGTGTGTACCTTTTGATTAAGAGCCAATAAATCCACTTTACATTGTGCCAGATCTGTGTGTATTGATTGTACTACCTCAGCATTCCTCATATGACCTTCATCATCATCATCATCATCATCATCATCATCATCATCATCAGACTGTTCAGAGTCAGACATGTACAGTGAACTAATCATATACGTTTTTTCTGCAGTAGGATTACGCCGGATCACAAACGGGCCTGTAGTAAAATCTGTCTCATTTTGTTCTACATCATCTTGAACATTTACTGGCGTCACCGGGTTATCAGTATTCTCTATCTGAACTTGAACAACTGCATCCCTATTTACCTCATCCATAATTCCGGTTGAAAAAAAACAAAAACAACAAAAAAAACAATTCAAACACCTTAATAAGGAAAATCCCCGTACGGGCCACCAATATGTAACACTCAGCCTGATAAAGGCTGTTTACACAACTATCACGGTACGTTAATCCTTTTCTTAAAAGGTGCTCAAATAAACTTTTCACAACATCCACTTAGATAATAAACCAAAGTGTATTGAATCAGCAACCCCAAACCCAATAAACAAAAATATATATGTATACAATATTAACAATGGTAGAAAAAAATGTATAGAAAATTCAGTCCAAGTCCTGTGTGTGTGTGTGTGTGTGTGTGTATGTGTGTGTGTGTGTGTGTGTGTGTGTGTGTGTGTGTGTGTCGAATCGGTCTCACCGGTGCAATATTATAGTCCGGGAGCTCGATGAAGCAAAGTTATCCTGTGCTGGATCCCCAACCAGAAATAGTCCACTCTTATTTCCTTAGGGAGATAAACATCCACAGACGGTGATAACCAAGCTCTTGGGCAATGATCGATCGATCGCGTAATCCGCTATTCCTGAGAGCGTCCTCTCTCGAGCGCCGGTAAGCCGGCTTCTTTTATCTGATGTGCCACATCAGCCGTCAGGACCGATGACGTCACTGGGGATTCCCTGACGCTCCCGACGGAAGTCACGCGAGAGTAAGAACGAGAACCAACACATATCCGGGAAAAACAACGACAAGGGGAAATACATACAACAGCTGTAATGTGTTAATAATTAAATGAATTAACGGCAGTCTATATATATATATGTATCCCTTTATGTGGCAGCGCTACAACGTATTCACTTTTATTTTCGGCTCTAAACACAGCAACACACTCAATGGTGTGACTTTTCATAAACTCAAGGATCACTTCCGGGTCGGCACTTCCGGCTTCCGGGATTTCTCAGTCTCTGGGTGTCCCACGTCAACAGTCCCTCTCTCTCTCCCTGGTCTCCGGTTCCGCTGGCGTTTTATCCCCTCTCCGCGCTCATTACTGGAACAAGATACAGGTGTTATTAATCTGCGTCCAACCCACTCACTTACCGCTCGTCCCGCGACTCTCTCTCCCGCTGCAGACCTCGCTGAACCACGCCCCCCTTGCCACAGATATCTTATAACTCCATCATTAAAGTGTATGTCAATGCAGGTGTCTGTTGTCGTTGCTGTTCCATCTTTTTAGTTTAGTTTTCTATTGTGAAACAATGACCCAATCAAATTCAAACATTCAATGTGCATGTAATGTGCAACTTGCACATACAAAGTATTTACAAAAAACTGGGTGGCACACATACTAATCTGGTGACAAAATGTACGTTACGCACAGCTTTGTATAAGCATACAAATCAAAGTTATACTTTGGGCTTAAAGGACAACTCCGGCAAATTTTTAAGTTTATCTTGATCGTTATATCTTTGTGAGTACAGTCTATAGGAAAAAAAACGAACCGGATTGGTCCTTGCAACACGGAGTTATTATAGTTAATGCCCAGAGCCCTCACTCAGCTAAAACTGCAGCTTTGGGGGCATAAACGTAAAGGCTGTCTTTGTGCCTCTTAACAGATACAAAATGCAATTAAAATATCTGTCCAACATGAACAGGGACCTTACATGACAACAAGATGCATTTAGCCACTTAGCCCTTGTTTAAATTCACCTGTTTTAGACAGCTAGCTGCAGTCTCGCGCTGAAGTCCCGAGGGAACTCCGTTGTAGCCGGAAAAATGGTCCAGTTGGGAAGAGCGTTGTGTGTATGAAGAGGATCAGCTCATTGGCTCGCCGGTTCTCAGTATTGAATGTGTCCGAGATAAACGGTTTTCGATTCTGTCCTGCTGATCCGAGGACCGCTGCCTGATCAGTTGGGAAGAGCGTTGTGTGTATGAAGAGGATCAGCTCATTGGCTCGCCGGTTCTCAGTATTGAATGTGTCCGAGATAAACGGTTTTCGATTCTGTCCTGCTGATCCGAGGACCGCTGCCTGATCAGTTACACCTGCGTGCTCAGTATTTTCCCTCTCTCACTGCCCTCTGTCCTGCACGCACGAGGGTAGTCCCGGCCCAGGGGTTGTGCAGGAACTGTGTGCGGTGTTGGACCTCGCCCTGGGGGCGACGAAAGTCACCGCACGCTCCCTGGGTCAGGCGATGTCCACACTAGTGGTCCAGGAACAGGGGGCGAACCTGGCAGATATGCGTAAGAAAAGCCTGTCTGTCGGGCTGGCCTCCTCGGCGACGCCATCGAGAACTTGCCCAGCAGTTCTTGGTGGCCCAGAAGCAGACGGAGGCGTTGCACCAGGGTGCCGACGACCAGCTGCTCGGCCGTCGGTCGCGGCGCCTCTGCCGGCTTGTCGCCAAGGGCATCCCTCTCCTGCATCTGCCTCCACCCTGCTAGAGCCGAGCAGCAGCCTCCACTGGAGGAGCAGGGTCCCAGACGCGAGGGAGGCGCCCAACCCGTCCAGGGTCCCACTAACTGGCAGGCAAGTGCCATGGGATGCGGCCCTGTGACGGACAGGCTGGGGAGAACAGGAGCTGCTCGGGGGGAGGTAATGTTCGCATCCCTCCCCCAGCCCCCCCGAGGAGGACCGGGGGGCCCTGGTTAACATTTCTGCCACTGGCTCTCCGAAGTCCAGCGGTACTCACATTTCAAGAGCAGTTTCCTCTCTCTCTGGGCCCCAAGAGGGCCAGGTTGGAAGTGTGCGACGCCCCTTGGCCTTGCTGTTTCTATCCTCCCCTCCCTCGCCAGGGGGCAGTAGTGTGGGCATCGAGACCGCCTCCGGGCCTTCTCACCCACACTCTGCCCCAACCTGGAGTACTCGGACAACACTCCGGGCCGCCTTCGGGCCTCCCGAGTAGGGTCTGAGTGCTTCACCTCCCTGCCTTCGGGCAGCAGGCAGCAGAGTGGGGTTCGAGGATGCCTCTGGCCTTCTCACCCACACTTTGCCCCAACCGGGAATACTCAGACATCACTCCGGGCCGCCCACGGGCCTCCCGAGTGGAGTCTGAGCATCCCACCTCTCTGCCTCTGGGCAGCGGACAGCTGAGTGAGCTTCGAGGACGCCTCCAGGCCTTCTCAACCACTCCCTGCCCGCACCAGGAGTAGTCACGCGACACTCTGGGCCGCCTCCGGGCCTCCGAGCCAGAGCACTCCGTTGCGCTGCCCCACCCCAGGCATGTCTGTGGTGACGTTGGTCACGCTGGTACGGTCCCTGGGACCGTGGCTACAGCTCCCTCGACTGTCCCATTGGCTCATCCATACCATCAGACTCCGCTACGCGATTCAGTTCGCTCGCCGGCCACCAAAGTACAAGGGCGTCCTCTTCACCTCAGTGCGAAGCAGCGACGCTCAAGTCTTGCGGTCAGAGATCGAGGTCCTACTGGCGAAGGTCCTACTGGCATTGTTCCACTCCGAGAACGCGGCGTTCGCATTCTCAACTATCTCAACGACTGGCTCATTCTCGCCCAGTCTCGGGAGCAGTTGTGCGAACACAGGGACATGGTGCTCAGTCACCACAGCCTGTTGGGCCTTCCGTTCAACCGAGAGAAGAGCAAGCTCTGTCCTACTCAGAGAATCTCTTACCTCGGTATGAAGCTGGATTCGGTCAACCAGACTGCGCGCATCACGGAGGAGTGAGTCAGGTCAGTGTTGAACTGCTTGAATAAGTTCAAAAGCAGAACAGCGGTCCCACTGAAACTTTTTCAGAGGCTCCTGGGGCATATGGCATCTGCAGCCGTGGTGACGCCACTCGGATTGCTTCATATGAGACCGCTCCAACACTGGCTTCATGGCCGAGTCCCGAGGTGGGCGTGGCGGAGCGGCCAGTACCGGGTCCCAGTGACTCCGTACTGCCGCCAAACCTTCCGTCCTGGGTCAGACACGACGTTTCTCCGGGCCGGGGTGCCCTTAGAACAAGTGTCCAGGCATGCTGTGCTGTTCACGGATGCCTCATCCATGGGCTGGGGGGCAACGTACAACGGGCATGCAGTTGCGGGTCTGTGGACGGAACCGCAATTGCATTGGCATATCAATTGCCTCGAGTTGCTAGCAGTACACTTGGCACTGCGCCGCCTCAAGGGGCTGCTACGTGGCAAGCATGTACTGGTCCGTACGGACAGCATGGCGGCCGTTGCGTACATCAACCGTCAGTGTGGTCTACGCTCCCATCGATGTTCCAACTCGCCCGCCACCAGCTCCTGTGGAGTCAGAAGCAGCTGAGGTTGCATCGGGCCATTTATGTCCCTGGTGCGCTCAACCAGACAGCCGACGAGCTCTCTCAGCAGCCAGCACCTTCGGGAGAGTGGCGACTCCACCCCCAGGCGGTCCAGCTGATATGGGACCAGTTCGGAGCCGCACAGGTAGACCTGTTTGCCTCTCCGGACTCGACCCATTGCCAGTGGTACTATTCCCTGACCGGAGGTACCCTCGGCACAGATGCACTGGCACACAGCTAGCCCCAGGACCTACGCAAATATGCATTTCCCCCAGTGAGCCTTCTTGCACAGGCTCTGTGCAAAGTCAGGGAGGACGAGGAGCAGGTCTTGCTAGTTGCGCTGTATTGGCCCAACCGGACCTGGTTCCCAGAACTTACTCTCCTCGCGACAGCCCCTCCTTGGCCCATTCCCCTAAAGGACCTTCTTTCTCAGGGACGGGGCACTCTATGGCACCCGCATTCAGACCTCTGGAATCTTCATGTCTGGTCCCTGGACGGGACGCGGAGGTTCTAGATGGACTACCACAAGCAGTCGTAGATACCATCTCTTCAGCTAGAGCCCCCTCTACGAGGCGCCTCTATGTACTGAAGTGGAACCTGTTCGTTGAGTGGTGTTCTTCCCGCCGGGAAGACCCCCGAAGGTGTTCGATTGGTGTCGTGCTTTCCTTCCTGCAAGACGGGTTGGAGTGATGGCTGTCTCCCTCCACCCTCAAAGTGTACGTTGCCACAATAGCGGCGTACCACAACGCAGGTAAGTTTAAGGTAAGTCCGTGGGGAAGCACGACCTAATCGTCAGGTTCCTCAGAGGTGCGAGGAGAATCCTCCTCGTCCATCCTCGATACCCTCTTGGGACTTGGCTCTAGTGCTCAGAGCACTTCAGAGCCCTCCCTTCGAGACTTTGGAGTCAATAAAGCTTAAAATCTTGTCAATGAAGACAGTGCTCCTGACTGCATTGGCCTCTATCAAGAGGGTAGGGGACCTGCACGCACTTTCTGTCAGCGAATCGTGCCTAGAGTTCGGGCCTGGTAACTCTCATGTTATCCTGAGACCCAGGCCCGGATACGTGCCCAAGGTGGTGAACCTGTAAGCGCTGCCTTCGGAGGAGGCACTCCCAGCCCTGGCTTTGCTGTGTCCGGTCCGCGCTCTTCGCGCTTACATTGACCGGACCCAAAGCTTTCGGACCTCAGAGCAACTCTTCGTCTGTTACAGAGGCCAGCAGAAGGGAAAGGCTGTCTCCAAGCAGAGGTTAGTCCACTGGATAGTGGATGCTATAGTCTTGGCTTACCAGTCCCAAGACGTGCCTTGCCCGCTCGGGTTGCGAGCTCACTCCACTAGGAGTGTAGCATCCTACTGGGCGCTAGCTCAAGGCGCCTCGCTGACAGACATTTGTAGAGCTGCGTGCTGGGCGACACCTAACACGTTCGCTAGATTTTATAGCCTCAGTGTAAGCCAGTATCTTCCCGCATCCTCGCCCCTGGTGGCCAGGAGCGCTAAGTGCCCGTTCTAAGTGTCGGCTTGCAACGCCACTCCCGCCCTCTGGGCCGGATACGTGCGTTTATTGTCTCCAGTTGTGTTCCCCGGGAAACCGGCTAACCCTGTCGAGCTCTTCCTCACCACATGCAGTGTCAGACGTTGCAGACCGTCTGACGCTAGACCTGCACCCGTATGCTTGTGGAACGTGGTTGTAGGCTGGGTCCCATATGTAATGGTTCCCTCACGGCAACCCCATATGTGTATTCTTCCACGGTACCTGCTACCCTTCGGGCTAGCCCCATGTCTTTCCTTTGACAGAGCCCGCTCTGTCGTCTCTGGGCGTGTTCTTTCCCCCTACAATTAGGTTGGAACCACCCCAGAGACTGCCATATGTTGCACTACCCTGCCAGGTTAGTCCTTATGTGTATTCTGCCACCACTCCTTCTCTGAAGGACGTGGCCCCGCAGCACAACTTCTTCCGAGAAGAGCACGCTTCCCAGCGGTCTATGGTCACTCTTGCAGAAACAGCAGTGACTGTCCTCCCTGCTTGGAGCCCTGACTTCTGTACCATACTAGACGGTCCAGTGTGCTCAAGCAGGACGCTGGAAGGGCCAGCATCCTGGCATTTTCCAAAGGGATCCCAATTCGTCGGTTCAGTTCCGACGTACGTCGAACGTGACTGACTGAAAGGGAACGTCTCAGTTACGTATGTAACCCTCGTTCCCTGAAGAAGGGAACGGAGACGTACGTCCCTTCGCCAGGTGCTGTGCTTCCGCTAGGAGCCCAGTCACGTATTCGGCTCCTCAGCTGAAAAAAGCATTGATCTGCCATTCCACTTCCTTATTTATACCCGCACTGCGGGGCGGAGCGTGGAATGTGTGGATCACATGCCAATCTCCGATTGGCTCGTTTTTATACACTCGAAGTGGATAGGTCTCTGAAGTCAGATCCCAATTTGTCGGTTCAGTTCCGACATACGTCTCCATTCCCTTCTTCAGGGAACGAGGGTTACATACGTAACCGAGACATTTTTTGTATCAATTATTCAAATGATTCTGACAGTTTTTGCCTTTGAAATGACTGGGGGGAAAAGTGTACCAATCAAACTGAAGTCTCACTATACTCTTTGAAATCAAGCTAGAAAATCAGCTAGCTACTTTTTGATCTTAACTTGTAGTGTAGCTAGCTAAAAAAGTAGCTAGATACACTACAAGTTATGATCAAAAAGTAGCTAGCTAAATTGAAACTACTTTTTTTTTTACAACTGTAGCTTTACAAGCTACAAGCTACTTGTAAGTTAAAGTAGTTACTAACTACTTTAACTTACAAGTAGCTTGTAGCTTGTAAAGCTAGTTTCAGAGTAGCTTCCCCAACACTGAACAATGCTAGGAAGACTGTTCCAGAGTTTAGGCGCTAAATAGGAAAAGGATCGACCGCCTGCAGTTGATTTAGATATTCTAGGTATTATCAACTGGCCAGAGTTTTGACACCGCAATATATACGTGATGGAGTATAATGTGTTAAGCGCTCGCTTAAGTACTGGGGAGCTAAACCATTTAGTGCTTTGTAAGTAATAAGCAAAATTTTAAAATGGATGCAATGTTTAATAGGGAGCCAGTGCAGTGTTGACAGAACTCAACTAATATGATTGTACTTCCTGGTTCTAGTAAGAACTCGAGTTCTGCTGCGTTTTGGACTAGTTGGAGTTTGTTTAATATGCGAGCAGGGCAACCACCCAGTAGATCATTACAATAATCTAGCCTTGAGCTCATGAACGCATGTACTAACTTTTCAGCATATTGCATTGAAAGCATGTGCCGACTGACGATGAGGGCTTGACAAGAGCAGTCATCAAGTGTTAGACAGTATTCGGTAACACGTTATAATAATGTTCAGTTGTAAGTCATTTATAAGTGGTTAGTTAATTATTTTAGTAAGTATTTTACAGTTAGTAAGTATTTTACAGTTTATTAATAATGAACTAATGATTTACAAAACATGACAATGCATTTCATAAATGTTACTAAATTGTTACTTTTTTGTATATTTTGTAGATTCAGTTATACATTGTTTATAAGTTATTAGATAATGATAAACTAATCATTTACAAATCATGACTATACATGCATAAATGATTAAGTATAATATGCTAACAATTTGCAAATCTGTAATTATCTTTAAAAAAATAGCATATCATAAAATAACCAAACAGATCCTTAGTAAATGGTTAAGTTACTAGTAAATATACTATTAATCACTGAAATGTCAGTGTACCATTATCTCAAGTCATGAACAAATGATGATCAAACCATTAGTAGATAATGAATATATAATTTATTGCTGCATCATTCAATTTTTAAGCTGGTCTGTTAAAACCCACAAAATGCATTTATGCTAAAGCATTTTTAAAGAATGATAAATTGCTAGTTTTCAAATTAATAAACATTTTAGAATGACTTAAAGTCAGGGGATTGCAGTGCGATAAGTTAAATCCTTTCACTCAATGTTGCAGACTGGTGTTCTGTGAGAGGTCTAGTGATAATGTGAACTGGTTTACCCTCCAGTGACGCATCAGGTGCACGTGTCAGAGAAGACAGCTGTCTATACCCTCACCAGTCAGCATTTACATTAAAGGACACACTACAAAGTGTTCATCACCTGTTAGAGATGATGCTGTAAATGCATGAATAAATAATTTACAAATAGTTATCACCCATTACAAATGATCTGTACATGTATACAAAGCAATTACAATGCTTTCTGCGTCCCCTAATCTAAAGTGTAGACTATTCATCACTTGTAAAAGTTTTACACATCATTGGTATCTTACCCGTTACAAATGATCTGTACACGTATACAAAGCATTTACAATGCTTTTAGCGTCCCCTAATCTAAAGTGTAGACTATTCATCACTTGTAAATGTTTTACAAATCATTTGTAGATATTTCTCACCCGTTAACGTTACAAATGCATCCATTGATTGCTACAACAAATGTAACATTAAATGTGAAAATTAAATTCTGCTATTCCTCACCTGTTGAAATAGAAATGTGTAAATAGGTAATTCATCTAATTACTGAAATAGTCTAAAACAGGCAGATACTAAATATACTAATACTAAAACAGGCAGATACAACTGCAGGAACAATTTATTCAAGAAGTACAAATATTCCAAGTGTTCCGAGGCCAAACGATTGGTTTGTGTGAAGTAAATCCCCAGAAGCAATCAGCAGCGTCGAGTCCATCAACCGGCCGATGATTAATGATTAACACGTTTCAAAATTTGCCGCCCGGAACTTCCGGAAGAAACGTCACGTCAGCTTTGACAGCATTGGCTGTCGTGTGTCTCGTGACCAATTGCGTCATTACGTCAGCTTTGATTGTAAAATGCCATTGGCTCTCTTGTGTCATGTGACCGATTGCGTCCTGCTAAAGAGTCAGGACAGGAGTATTATTTGAATGATAAATATGAGAAATATGCGTTCATAAAGGGATCATCATTTCAATGATTAAAACATTAAGATCAACTCTGTTCTTCACATAAAGATATCGTATGAATTCAGAAAACTTTGAATGCAACATGAGATAATACTTTTATACTGTTTTTGGTCAGTTTTTGCAATAAAAATTAGCCTATTTATATTTATAAAATCATGTCTACTTTTACAAATGCAAAGAATTAAATGCGTCTTGATCTGATGCATTGGGATATGCATCAATACATTATATAGGCTACTCATCATTTACTACTGAGTTGATCATTTGTTCATGATTAACAATTTATTGAGATAATGGTATATTGACATTTCGGTGATTAATAATATATTAACTAGTGACTAAACCATTTACTAAGGATCTGTTTGATTATTTTATGAAATGGTATTTTTTTTAAAGATAGGCCTAACTTATGACAGATTTGTAAATCGTTAGCATATTAATCATTTATGAATGTATAATTATGATTTGTAAATTATTAGTTTATCATTATCTAATAACTTTTAAATAATTTATAACTGAATCTACAAAACATACAAAAAAGTAACATTTATGAAATGCATTTTCATGTTTTGTAAATCATTATTTGTAGTTCATTATTAACTGATCAATTGTAAATTACTTAAAACTGAATCTACTAAATATAAGTAAAATAATTAACAAATCACTCATTAATCATTAATGAACACATAGTCATGTTTCATAAATCATTAGTTAATTATTTACTAATCACTTGTAAATGACTTGTAACAGAATTTATAAAACATTCATAAAATGTTAGCATATCACTTGATAACCATTGATGAACGTTTTGTAAATGATTAGTTCATCATTAACTAACCACTTATAAATGACTTACAACTGAACGTTATTATAAAGTGTTACCCAGTATGGTAGGTTACTACTTGTGGAGCTTTTCTGTCCAATAATGAAAAATTCAGTTTTATCTGAATTAAGTTGCAGGAAATTACTATTCTTCCAATTTTTTATATCAGCTATGCATTCTGTCAATCTTTCCTCAGGGCATGAGGAAATATAGAGCTGAGTATCGTCAGCATAACAATGAAAACTAACGCCATGCTTCCTAATGATATCTCCCAGTGGTAGCATATACACGGTGAAAAGCAGCGGTCCTAACACTGAGCCTTGCAGTACTCCATATTGAACTTCTGATTGGTGTGACATCTCTTCATTTACTGCTACAAACTGATAATGGTCAATATTGTGAATATTGTGATCGATAGTATTGAATGCTGCACTAAGATCGAGAAACACTAATAGAGAGATACAACCATGATCAGATGATAAGACTAAATCATTTGTAACTCTAATTAGAGCAGTCTCAGTATGATACGGTCTAAATCCTGACTGGAAATCCTCACATATACTATTTCTTTCTAAAAAGGAACATAATTGTGGGGACATAGCCTTTTCGAGTATTTTTGATAGAAACGGTAGGTTTGAGATTGGCCTGTAATTGACTTAATTCTTTAGGATCAAGTTGCGTTTTTTAATAAGTGGTTTAATTCTAGCCAACTTAAAAGTTTTCGGGTACATATCCTAATGTCAAGAATGAATTAATAATGTAAAAACTGCTGTTCACTCTATCATCTCTTTTGGTTCGGAGGATTTGAACGGCTACAGGATGTCCTGTTAGAACATGACGTCTCACACCAGTCTGGACTTCAAGATGCTTTATTTAACAAATGTTGGTGTATGTGTGTGTGTGTGGTTCTGTAACAGACAATATACAAAATATGAATAAACATAAATGTACAATCACAGATCTTTAAGCGATACTAGATCTATCAAGCAGCCCTTAACTATTAGTTTAAGTTAGGATATTAAATGACACATTAAAGAAATAGATATAAACCCAAATATGTTAATACAAACACAATACAATGTTTATACTATCATGATGCGAGCCCATAGCACGTGGTGTTAACAGCGCATGCGTCTAACTCTGAATAACATGCTCATACATGTTCCCCGAGACCCTTTCACGCCTATACAATACAAGTGCAGCATCAATAGCCCACTGACAACAAACTCAAGATGATTATAAGACATTAAAACAAGGTATTTAGGCAACAACATAATGTGCAAACCAAATTATTAATATAAACATTCCGACGGAATGCCGCGGTAGCGCTCGTTACTGTCTCTTAACAATATATGAATCACTAATGACGAGAAATACTTACAATCAGCTGCACGCACGCACACACAATCCACACAGCCGTTGTTAATGACACTTCTGACTAACTTTAAATGTTCATAAACTATATACCAGCCCATATCTGCTTCCTCGCTCATTGCTTTCTTGTTGACAACTCCGTGGAAAGTTTTGGAGCGGTCCAAATCACGGACAGAGGTGGGGTAGTTTGGAAGAGTCCATTTGTGAAGGGTGGCCTTTTTTACAGCCGCCCCCAAATTCGCAATGTGAATTTGCACAATTAAAAGGCCTTATCAAGTATTGGAATATCACTCAGGCAAGGGAGGTAGGCTGATGATTTTGATCGCTGGCCTCAAGTAAGTTCTATCCTTCACTTTGATTTCAGCTGATCTGACCCGATTATCTTTTCCTGGGTAAACCTGTGTAATCCTTCCGACCGGCCAAAGTGCGCGAGGTAGCTGTTGGTCCACAATCATAACGGTTTCACCTACTCGTAGATTTTCCTTCTCTGACATCCATTTCTGTCTGGTTTGAAGACTAGGTAGGTAGTTACATATGAATTGCCTCCAAAAGTGGTCAGCTAACAGCTGACTATGCCTCCATCTCCGTTTGCTAAGGATTTCCGAATCCTAGTATGTCACTTGAGGAAGTGAGGCATCCCGCCGCCCCATCAACAGGATGTTGGGTGTAACTGGATCTGGGTCGGCGATGTCGGAAGATGTGTAGCCAATTGGTTTGGCATTAAGTATACCCTCTATTTCAATGAGAACAGTTCGCAATACTTTTTCAGTGACTGTCTGTGCTCCGAGGGTCACTTGTAGGGCTGTTTTCAGGGATCGAATTTCGCGCTCCCAGCATCCACCGAAATGTGGTGCACTGGGTGGATTTAAAGTGAACTCAATTTGCTGGCTTGCAAGTTGAGCCTGGAGCTCAGGCTGAAGAGCTGCAAAGGCCTCCCTAAGTTCCTTTTCCCCACCTTTGAAATTCGTACCTTGATCTGAAAGGATTTCAGAGGGTTTTCCTCGCCGTGCAATGAAGCGACGAAGGGCCATCAGGAATGAATCACTGTCCATACTTGAGAGGAGATCAATATGCACTGCACGTGAGGTCATACACTTGAAAATGATCCCCCAGCGTTTTTCATTTCTTCGCCCCACCTTTATGAGATAGGGACCAAAGCAATCTATCCCAGTAGAATAGAAAACTGGCTGGTGAATTCTCAACCTGGCTGGTGGGAGGTCTGCCATTCTGGGGGGATACGGGTTGGCCCGCCATTTCTGGCAATCAATGCATTGGCGTTGATGATGTTTGACTGCTGCTCGTCCTCTTAATACCCAGTATTTCCTCCTGAGTTCTGAAAACACCCTCTCTGGTCCAGGGTGGTGCAGGCGATAATCATAGTCTTTGATGATCAACTTGGTGACTGGGTGATGTGGGTCAAGGACGATGGGGTGGATGTTATCCTCTTCTAGCGGACTGATCTGTCTGAGACGACCACCAACTCGAATGAGATTGGTGCCATTATCTAGTTCAGGGGCTAGACACAGCAGTCGACTACTGCTTGGCAATGGTTTATCAGCTTTCAAGTGCGACATCTCATCTGGGAATGATTCCTCCTGGATCTGACGGAGGGCTGTGAGCTCAGCTTCTTTATAGTCCTCTGCAGTAGCAATTGAGGAAGAGCTCTCATTCGATGGTGGTATGAGGGCCTTTAGGTAGTCAGTGAAGGTGGAAAATTTATGAGGATCTGGTAATGACTGAGCAGAAGTTACCATTCCACAGAAGTTTGACCTTTTCAGTTCACTGTCTTGGGTTACGTGGGCAAATGGCGGCATTTCTGGCCAGCTGGCTGGTGTCTGACTGAGGAATGCTGGACCTTGATTCCATCTGCTGTCTTTGGTGAGATCAGAGGGAGATCTTCCTCTTGTAATGGCATCCGCTGGGTTGTCGCTTGACTGTACATAACGCCAGGTATCAGATTCAGTTAAGTCCTGGATCTCTGCCACTCTGGTCCCCACAAAAACCTTAAAGCGACAAGACTCTGATAAAAGCCAGGTCAGTATTGTAGTGGAGTCAGACCATAGTGTGATGTCGTTGAGTGGTAAGGTTAGCTCTTTTTTCAGGACTTTAGCCAGCTGCGCCCCTGTGAGTGCTGCACACAGCTCAAGACGTGGAATGCTTTGTTGTTTCTTGGGGGAAACACGGGACCTAGCGGTTACAAAGGCCACCTCCACTTTACCTTGAGGATTCTCTGTTCTTAAGTACGCCACAGAGCCATAGGCCTTCTCTGAGGCATCACAAAAGATGTGAAGCTGCCTGTTACTAGTGGAACAGTCCAGTTCTTCGCTACAATAACATCTGGGCAAAGTGATGTGCTGCAGGTCTTCCAACTCGCTCTCCCACTGTTTCCAAGAGTCTAATAGGTTCTCTGGTAGTCGTGGGTCATCCCACTCTCTCTTTTTGTCCCACAACCTTTGCACTATTACCTTAGCTCGAGTAGTGAAGGGGACAATGTAGTCAAGGGGATCATATTGGCTAGCAAGTATTTGGTAGATACTTTGCATGGTGGGCACTTGACAGTCAGGTTTGCGTCGTTTGTAGGAGAGTGTGTCTGATTGACAATTCCAATGCAGGCCAAGCGTTGATTCCTGGACATCTTGGTGGCCTTCACAGAGCCAGAGGATGCTGTTCTGAGACTGAATATCGAATGGCAGATGGCTGATAACCGAAGGGTCATTACTAGCCCACTGTCGTAGCTCAAAGCCACCAGATGCCAGGAGGCTGTAAAGTTTGTCAACTAGATTCTTGGCCGTTTTAGGGGAATCAAAGCTCTGAAGGCAATTGTCAACATAGAATGACTTCTCTACAGAAACCTGTGTGTCCTCTCCAGGCTGACTGTGATCTAGAACATGTTTCTGTAAAGCAAACGAAGCACAACATGGACTGCAAGTGGTCCCGAACGGCAGCACCTGCCATTCATAGACATCAGGGAGCCTATCTCTTTGCATATCTCTCCAGACGTATCTCAGCAGTGGTTTATCCTTTGGCAAAAGGCGCACCTGATGGAACATGCCACGGATGTCACTGCTGATGGCAATAGCGTGTTCCCGGAAACGCAGAAGGACTGCCAGAAGTGATGGACCAAGTGTTGGACCAGGTAATAGGAGCTCATTCAGATTGTGCCCTTGGTATGAGAATGAACAGTTAAAGACTACCCTGTTCTTCCCATTATGCTGCACTATGTGGTGTGGAATGTACCAGGCCTCTTTTGTTCTGTCCACCTGCTCCTGTCTAAGTTTGACAACATACCCAGCCTGCACTAGCTTGGCCAGCTCCTCTTGGTATGCTGCAGCCAGATCAGGGTCCCTTTCAAGACGTTTCTCAGTTCCCCTCAGCTGTGGTAAGACCGCTTCCTTACGTGCATAGAGACGAGGCATATTCTTAACACGAAGCAGAGGAGTCGCGTATCGCTGGACACCATCAATATTTACTCTTACAGTGTTTTCTTGTAGAAGCTGAATGGACTCTTTGTCTTGGCGTGACCTGGTGATCACCTTTTCACTCTGATAGGGCAGAACGTCCATTTGCCACAGTCTCTCCACGTTTGCATAGAGGTGATTGATGGGCCGCAGCGTGGTGAAGAAGCATTGATCAGGAGCAAGATTACTGCTCAATTCTTGAGCTGGACCCTGCAGGGTCCATCCCAGACGTGTTCTCACTGCTGCCGGACCACCAGGGGGCCCCAGTCTGACTGGCTGTATAGATGTGATAAGATGGGGGCAATCAGAGCCAATGAGAAGCACAGGATGTACCTTGTCCAGCGGTTGTAGTGGTAACCCGGCAAGATGTTTGAACTTCCTTTGCAGGGCACTGACTGGGTGAGTATGTTCTGCTAGACCAAGCGCTTTGGCTGTGAATGCATTTCGGATCTTGTAAGCTTTACTGGGTTTAACAGTTGGGGACACGGTAAAGGTCACAGCCGCCCCGTGAATAACCTGAGTATCTTGTCTCACTGTGCGAAGCACAAGGTCTTCGGGCTCCCCCACAAGTCCCAATTTCTCCACTGCATCATGCAAGATGATGGTACGCTCTGATCCATCGTCCAACACCGCATAAGCCTCTATTGCCCTGTTACCATTCCTGATCAGAACCTTAGTAACTTTGAGCAGCACTTTACTGCCGGATGTTGGGCGGTCAACATACAAAACTGCACTAGAAGGAACTGTATTCTGCTGAGGTGGCTTGACTTGATCATTGACGTCATGCAGTACCAGAAGGTGCTTCTTGTTGCAGGTTGGGCAGAGAGTCTTTAGTGTGCAGTTAGCTGCTTGATGTCCACGACCACAGCGCCAACATCTGTTCTTTGTCTTTATCCAGTCTATCTTCATGTCTTTGCTGAGAAGCTTGAAGTTGTCACAGCCATTCAAATAATGCTTGTTGTTGTCACAGTATGGACAAAAAGCCTGTACCTTCTCTGTTCGGAATGAAGCTGGTTTCGATACTGCTGAAGACGGCGGCATGGATGGTGACTTTTCAGTCCCTAGGAGAATAGTAGTTGGTCTGCGCGGCTGCTTAGGCTCTCTTCTCACCTCTCTGATGCGTGTTGAGAAATCCTGCTTTGGGTGACAAGCATACGGGCTACTGTCTTCCTGAACCTGAAGCTCATATTCCAGCCATTCAGCGAAGTCTAGCAGTGTTGGAATAGCAACTTGCAGAGGGTGGGTGTACCGTTTGAAACCAGATCTGAGGTCATGTGGCAATTTACTTAGGAGTCGAGACACATGTGATCCACATTCTAGCTCTACACTACCTTTGGGACCCAGCTGTTGCAACATACTGACAAGTGAGCGAACCTGCAGACCAAACATCCTGAAGGCTCTGACATCTCCACTGCGTATATTAGGTCCATCCATCAACTCAGCAATTCGTTGCAGGGCTAATTGGTGAGGTTGACCATACATTTTATTCAGAGCTCTCATAGTATTTGTGAATGGAAACCTTGAATTACTATAAGAGTCCGCTACCAGGAGGGCCTCTTCCAGTTTCAGATGGTCTGTGAGGATTTGGAACTTGAAGTGTTCTGTGGCGTCGTCAGGCAGGATGTTCTCTAATGCAATTCTTAACCTTGAAAACTCCCTAGGGTCAGGAGAGGTCAGGAAAGGAATAGTAGGAGCTGGACCTCTGTAGGTTCTTTCATGGATAGATGAGGTAAGTTGATGCTCTGTAGGGTATTCAGCGTGATCTGGCCTCCTCTGGTCCTGTGATGGGACCATAAACTCAGGCATCTGACGTGGCAGAGAATATGGTTGAAAGTCTGGATACTTGAACTGCGGCGAGTCAGAATACTGTGTTGTAAAGGCTCTCTCATGTGAAGAGGAGGAAATGTTCATGTTTCTCAGGTCGTCAATCAGCTCTGTGGTTTCCTCTTGCACAGCTAGGCCTGATTGTCTCTTAGCGGCAGACAGCAGCCTCGAGCGCGGAGCTGGTATCGGACGGGGAGTCTGGAGGCGAGCTGCTGGAGGGTGAGAGCGTGGTGATGGCATTTGTGAAGTGACTGATTCAGGTGGAGCTCTCCGCTCAGATTTCAGGTTTTGAAGCTCATGGAAAAGTGCAACATTTTGTTGACGCATCTCTTCGACTGCAGAGATGATCTCAGGGAGCTGGCTAGCTTGTTGTTGCAAGGCAGAGTTCTTCCGCTTCGTCTCCTCTAACATGGCAGTAAGCTCTGGTAGCTGTCTCACTTGTCGTTGCAATGCAGCATTCTCCTCTCTCAGTCTTTCAGAAGTGCTGTCCCACTGATCATTGAGTATCCATTCTGACCGCTCTGATGCTTGGCTGACTGGTGAAGTGGATCTGGAATGACCTGTAGTACTTAGCAGTTTATCATCATGTACACCCTGGTAGCTAGGCGACTGTGGTTGTGGTCGACGAGGCCCAGGTCCACTAAGCTCGTAGTCTTCAAAGTAAACAGGAGGGTTAACTCTTCTTCTTGGTCGCACAACAGGGGGATCTCTTTCTGGGTGAGACATAGCTGCAACAGTCCACTCATCCGGCTCGAAGGACCATGTAAAAACTGCTGTTCACTCTATCATCTCTTTTGGTTCGGAGGATTTGAACGGCTACAGGATGTCCTGTTAGAACATGACGTCTCACACCAGTCTGGACTTCAAGATGCTTTATTTAACAAATGTTGGTGTATGTGTGTGTGTGTGGTTCTGTAACAGACAATATACAAAATATGAATAAACATAAATGTACAATCACAGATCTTTAAGCGATACTAGATCTATCAAGCAGCCCTTAACTATTAGTTTAAGTTAGGATATTAAATGACACATTAAAGAAATAGATATAAACCCAAATATGTTAATACAAACACAATACAATGTTTATACTATCATGATGCGAGCCCATAGCACGTGGTGTTAACAGCGCATGCGTCTAACTCTGAATAACATGCTCATACATGTTCCCCGAGACCCTTTCACGCCTATACAATACAAGTGCAGCATCAATAGCCCACTGACAACAAACTCAAGATGATTATAAGACATTAAAACAAGGTATTTAGGCAACAACATAATGTGCAAACCAAATTATTAATATAAACATTCCGACGGAATGCCGCGGTAGCGCTCGTTACTGTCTCTTAACAATATATGAATCACTAATGACGAGAAATACTTACAATCAGCTGCACGCACGCACACACAATCCACACAGGCGTTGTTAATGACAGAGGATCTATGACTTCTGGAAGTATCTCTTTTAATAGCCTAGTCGGTATAGGGTCAAGCATACATGTTGTTGATTTTGATAATTTAACAATTTTAGCCAATTCTTCTCCTCCTATAGTAGTGAATGAGTGTAATTTTTCCTCAGTGACACTACAATGCTCTGTCTGAAGTGATACTGTAGTAGACAGCTGCATAGTTATAATTTTATTCCTAATGTTATCAATCTTACTAGTAAAGAAGTTCATAAAATCATTACTGCTGTGCTGTTTACAAACGTCAGCAGTTGAAGCTTTATTTTTGTTAATTTAGCCACTGTATCGAATAAATACCTAGGTTTGTGTTTGTTTTCTTCTAAAAGAGTTGAGAAATAAGCAGATCTAGCAGTTTTTATGGCCTTTCTGTATGCAATCATGCTCTTTCCACAAATTGCGAAAAACCTCCAGTTTTGTTTTCTTCCAGCTGCGCTCCATTTTTCTGGCTGCTATTTTAAGGGCCTGTGTGTGCTCATTGTACCACTGCATTATTTTAAGCAAGGGGATGGCTTTGCAGCCTTAGCTAAATCAAGTATACATGATATTTGGTACTGATCTGAGATGTCATCGCTCTGCTACAGAATTTTAACAGTATCAACATTTATTCAATGTGACATTATTAGATCTAAAGTATGATTAAGGCGATGTGTGGGTCCCGATATGTGTTTTCTAACTCCAAAAGCATGTCAAACAATTTACCATTAAGACTTGCTGTGCCTGGGATCAAAATTTCAAGGACACCAAGGTCTGGTCGTGTCAGCAGATATTCAAATTTTTCCTCATCAACTTCTGTATTCGAGTCATCAAAGACTTTAACATCAATTGTAGGAAGGTCAAATACAGTGGCGTAACTTTGTTTTAAAATGTGGGTGGGACAATATAGTGCATATCATTTGCACGCGAAAAACTGCGTACTATATGCACGCCAAAGCTCATTTTGACGTGTGAGGGGCGCTCATACGTCAAAATGAGCTTTGGCGTGCATATGGTAGGCAGTTTTTTGTGTGCAAATGATATGCACTTTATGGCGTATTAAGGGGGGTAGCATTGCTGATTAGACATGTGCCGATTTTCGATAATGCGATTTATCACGATAATGAATATGCACGATATTGTTATCGTGGGCACTTTAAAATATCGTAAATAATAATTTATTAACAATTTATAATTTTTTTGCATTCAAGAATACTTTGCCGCTGTATTCTGCGTCAAAGGGACACACGCTCAGATATAAACAAGCCCAATGTGAGTTTGCACATGACTGAACCGGTGAAGGAGACGCGCTGCTGAAGTGCCGCTCAGTGACAGCAGAGGGCGCTGATGAACTGCAGAATGCGGCTGTTACCCCGGGAACCCCGCAAAAAAAACGAAAACCGCGTGTAGTTTTTAAAACATCCATTCGTTTTTGTAATCTCAATGTTGTTCATCAAAGCACCAAATACTTAATACTTAAAGACTTAATAGGCTATTTATTTTCAAACTTAAACATTTTTATGTTTTAATCTGGACTACAACATGCCCTAATAATTAGAACGTTCTGTTATTGTTCAGTAAAACTTTGAGACATACGACTTCATTAGTTAACATGTTAATTCATTATTCACCAGACTGACAATGAAAAATAAAGAATGAATCATTCTATGTTATTTTCTTAGTTACTGTTTAATAACATTAAAATCAAAATCAAAATAACTTTGTTAATGGACCTAAGATAAAACTAACAATGATCAGTATTTCTTAACTAACATTATTTTCTGTACCAAATGTAGCTATTGCTCAATCTTAGTTAATGCATTAAATAATGAGACCTTATTGTAATTTGTAAGCCTACCTGTTGTTCTTTATAGCCTAATTTTTTTGCAATTTAATCTGTTTGAAAACTGTACTTTTACAGCTCTGAAAAATATCAAGAGACCACTTAACATTGATTTCTCAATGAGGGGTCTCTTAATTTTTTTACAGAGCTGTATATATTTTTTGGCGCATTATTGTATTTAAACATTCAGTTATTTTTGTTCTTACAAAAATAGTTCTTAAAGCTGTTATGCTATGGCAACACTTTTTTTTGCAACTTATTTCAAAAATCTGCAGCACTGATTACAGCGGCAACGAGCGCCAGATCGCCTCTTATTTAACAAACGAATGAAATTATACTAGATAACCAGAGATGTTGTGTTTGTATTAGTTTGGTTCATCCGTGAAGCAAGATGTTTTACAAAAAAAAGTGGTGGGGACATGTCCCACCCGTCTCACCCATAAATTACGCCTATGGTCAAATATCTTGACAACTGAAGGAAGACAAACATTGGCAAATTAACAAAGGCCAGCAATGCCAAAGGAATTAAAACAATAATTTGTACAATAATACACTTATTACAATACTATTAAAAAAAAATTGGAGGAAAAAGTATTAATGATATTAACAATGTTAAAGTTTGTTATCTCTCACCAGTGATTTTTACTCAAGACTCGGACTTGGTCTCGGTCTCGAGACCATATTTTAATGGTCTCGGTCTCGTCATGGACTCGTGTGCATTTGGACTCGGAATTGACTCGTACTCGAACATGTCTCACCACATTCCAAAAACGTCTGAAATGTTAAAGCTGTTGGAGAAAAAATATATTTCTTGCTATCTTTGAACTTCACTCTGACAACGTTTTTGGTTTGCATCCTAAAGATACCAAAAAGAAAAACTTACAAACATAAAAGACAAACATACAAGGTGATAACACTCATGTGTTACTAAATCCATCGAATGGAATTATTATTCAAAACTTAACAGAAATCTCAAAATCTTACCATAATGTCAGTAATTTCTCATGATTTTAACTTAAGAATACTTAGCCAAATAATTAGTGATTCCTTCTGAAGTATTTGGTTATACTCAAGTCATTACTAGTGGGTTACTATTACCATATAATACATTATTTAATTACATTGTTAATGTAATACTAGTTTACTAGAATGTTAATAATGCGTTATTCGTTTGTTCCTGTGCAGGAGAATAAATGATGTGTGACGGTGGCAGTTTTGACACCATTAAAACTTGCTAGCTGCCTATTAAATTTCGTCCATTAAACTATTATGATGAACACTGAAGTTGTGCACCATATGTATTTGACTCTGTATAGAGTTAACGTTAAGATTCCATTTTACAGTTTGAACATGACAACTGCACCACCGTGGTGGCTAAGTAGTATGGCGGTGGTCTGCCAAAAAAAATTTTTTTTGTATGTGAATGCTATTTAACGTTAATATTATGACATGAGTGTAGCACAACACATTATTTACAAAATAAATAATAGGTCCGCAGTTTAATGTTACCTCACAACCATGGAAACAACATTCATGCTTTCTTTTCTTTTCTTGCGGCCGGATCAGTCCTCGTCTGACCTGGAAACCCAGGTACTTGGCCTCAGAGAGGGCTAGGTGGCATTTTTGGGGGTTGGCGGTAAGTCCAGCCTGCCGGAGCTCTGAGAGCACCCTACGCAGACATTCCAGATGTTCGTCCCATGCCTCGGAGTGGACCACGACGTCATCCAGATAGGCTGCTGCGTAGGCCTGGTGGGGCCGCAGGAGGATGTCCATCATCCGCTGGAATGTTGCGGGGGCCCCGTGCAGGCCGAAGGGAAGGGTCCGGTACTGCCAATGGCCACTGGGGGTGGAGAAGGTGGTCTTCGGCTTGGCGGCCTCGGATAGCGGTACCTGCCAATAGCCCTTGGTGAGGTCCAGAGTACTGATGTACCGGGCCCTGCCCAGGCGGTCCAGCAGTTCGTCCACTCGAGGCATGGGGTACCCGTCAAATTTGGAGACTTCGTTCAGGCGGCGGAAGTCATTACAAAAGCGGAGGGTGCCATCCGGCTTTTGGACCATCACGATGGGGCTGGACCACGGACTCCGGGATGGTTCTATTACCCCCAACTTCAGCATTTGTTGGACCTCTTCCTCAATAGCCTGCCGACAAGCCTCCGGGACTCGGTAGGGCCGTTGTCTAACGACGACCCCGGGGGCCGTCCGGATGTGGTGTTGAAGCACTTTGGTCTGCCCGGGCTGAGAGGAGAACACATCCTGGAACTGACTGACCAGGTGCTGCAGCTCCGTCTTCTGGGCCGCCGACAGGTGGGGGTTGACATCCACAACCACGGGCTCTGTGAGGCTTAGGGCAGCTACCTGGTCCCGGGTCTCCACCCATTTCTTCAGGAGGTTGATGTGGTAGAGCTGCTCTGCCTGCCGTCATCCCGGCTGTCTCAGGCGGTATGTGACTGGCCCAATTCTCTCCACCACCGAGTAGGGTCCTTGCCAGGAGGCCAGAAATTTGCAGGCGGAGCTGGGGACCAGGACCATGACGCGGTCTCCCGGTTGAAACTCCCGTGGTTGTGCTGTCCGACCGTAGAGACGTTGCTGCACCTGTTGGGCCCTGGTGAGGTGTTCCCGGACTAACGGCATCACTCGGTCGATCCGTTCCCTCATTTGCCGGACGTGTTCAACGATGGTCCGATGAGGGGCCGGCTGCTGCTCCCAAGCTACCCGGGCCACGTCCAAGAGGCCCCGAGGTTGACGGCCAAACAGGAGTTAGAAGGGGGTGAAGCCAGTTAAGGCCTGGGGCACTTCGCGGATCCCGAAAAGCACGTAGGGGATCATGAGGTCCCAATCCCGCTTGTCCTCTGCAGCCACGCGCCTGCATTTGTTTGAGGGTCTGGTTAAAGCTCTCTACGAGCCCATCGGTTTGGGGATGGTAGATGGTTGTCCTCAACTGCTTCACCCGCAGCAGCCGGCAGAGGTCTGCCATTAGCAGGGACATGAAGGGGGTTCCCTGGTCATTCAGGATCTCCAATGGGAGGCCGACTCGGCTGGCCAGCAGAAACAGCTCCTGGGCGATGGACTTCGCGGTGGCCTTCCGTAGGGGAACTGCTTCTGGGTACCGGGTGGCATAGTCGACGAGGACCAGGATGTGCTCGTGCCCTCGGGCAGACTTCGGCAACGGCCCCACGATGTCCATTCCAATCCGCTCGAAGGGGACCTCAATAATAGGCAGCGGGATGAGTGGGCTGGGGGGAGGAGTCCTGGGCGACGTGGCCTGACAGGTCGGGCAGGCTTGGCAAAACCGCTTTACTTCGGCGTCCAGGCCCGGCCAATGGAGGCGGTCGCGGATGCGTTGAGCGGTATTGGCTGCCGCGAGGTGGCCTGCCATGGGGTGGTTAATAGGCCAGTTCCAGGATGGTCTCGGTCTTGGCCCGAGGCACAACTAGTAATTTTTTCTCCTCCCTCCTTCGCTGGGCGACACAATACAGCAGGCCATTCTCGACAACAAAATGTGGGAGAGGGTGGGGCCGGGGGAGGACGTCTTCTCTATCTACGACTCGCACCTGGCCCCAACAGTGCTTGAGCCGGTCGTCCTCCCGCTGTTCCTTGGCGAAAGAGCCCCCTCCAGCAGCCTGTTGGTACACATCATAAAACAGATTAGTAGATTGGGAGTCGGTCGGAGACGAGCAGGGCCGGTCGGCGGCGGGGTCCAGACGGCGGCCTGGGTCTTCGACGGTTCCCTTTGGGGCTTGCAGGCTGCATAAAGGCAGACAGTAGCTTCTTGAAGCCGGGCCAATCCCTTCCAAGCAGCACGGCCACCGGCAGGTCCTTCACCAGGCCAACTTCAACCGGCCAGGTGCCCTGGGGGGACGAAATGACCATCTCCCGGGCCGGTACTTGGCGAGTGTCTCCGTGCACACAGGTGATCGGTAGGAATTTTTTCGGGCCGCTTCGACGGGCACACAGACGGGACTGCATGAGGGTGACTGCGCTACCTGAGTCCAACAGTGCCCGAAGCCGCTTCCCATCAACCTTCACCTCTGCTTCGGGGGCGTTCCCGCCGGCACTCGTTGATGGAGGATGCAGCCTGCCAGCCAGGCTCGCGGAGGCAATGGTGGATCTGCACTTGGCATGGGCTCATCTCGTGGCGGGGGAACCGTCGGCCTGCTGATTGGTCGCGCGGTCCCTTCGAGCGGGCGTCGCTCCTGGACCACCCTCTGGGGGAATGGCGGCAGGCGGTCCCCGGCCCCGCTGGAATGGACAGCATCCGCCAGCTCGATCGCCTCTACTAGTTCCCGGATGCTGCGTGGGTTCCTCATACCGACGGCCTGTCATTGGGCGCGAGGCAGGGTGAGCAGGAGGCGATCAACGACCACCCGTTCCGCTACCTGCGCTGCGGGACCTCCTTCTAACAGCCAGTGCTGAGCGATACGGCTGTGTTCGGCGGCCTGGGCACGGGGTGGCACCCGGGGCTTGTATTCCCACTCATGGAACTGTTGGGCAGTGCACACCGGGGAGAGGCCCAGCCTCGCCAGGATCTCTCGCTTAACTGTGACATAACTGTCGGCGCTCGTCAGGGGGAGCGAAAAGTAAGTCCTCTGTGCTTCACCGGTGAGGAGGGGCCCAGCGCGCGTGCCCACTCGTCCACGGACCATCCCTCTCGGTGGGCGGTGTTTTCGAAGACCTGAAGGAAGGCTTCTACATCAGCTGTCATCTTGGGTAACAGGCGGATGGCCTGCGCCCGGGGCTCTGGTAGCGGCACCCGCTGGGCTGCGGTCGCCCGGATGGCGGCGAGTTCATCCTCCGTCCGACCCAGGCGAATGGCGAGATGTTCAGCTATTTGCTGCTGGCGGATACTTACCGCCTTCGGTAGTGCTGGTGACACAAACAGAGAGAGAGAGGGGGAAAAATTTTTTTAGGCGTTGGAGCGGTGATCTCGGGGTGAAGAATCACTCGACAAGAGGTACGTGAAATCAAAGCCCCAGAGGGTGGTTTTATTGTGGAGTGTGAGGTGCCTGGTGAAGATGTGCTGCTCCGTGTTCAGGTGACCCGTGCTTCCGGTGTGCTCGTCGTGCTCTTTGTTTCCGGGTGAAGCGAAAGTGGGTGCCCAGACGTGCTCCAAAGGGGTTAGGCTGTCGGTCACTCGCTGCTTTCTGTGAAGAGATAAGACAGAGATTAGAACAGCGTTGCATTCGCTTCGAGCGCACCCTCTCAGTGCAACGTGTGCTCCTTAAGAGCATGCGGGCTGATGGGGAGCAGCTGTGACCGATCAGCCGGTGATGAGAACGTGCAGGTGTTCTCCGTTGGTTGCCAGGGCGACGCTGATTCCTCTGGGAGTGCTCGTCACACTTGTGATTAAGTTAGTGATGTTCTCAAGTTAACGTTAGCTAACAAAACTTAACCCAGATAGCACTGTGACATTGAGTCAATGTTGAAATTCCATCAGAATCATCAGAGGGTTGGTTGAGGTTGAAATTTTGATTGAGGTTGAAATTTCAATGCTAAGTAATAATGGATCAATGTTGAAAATTCAATGCTAAAACATATTGGACTAATGTTGAAAATTCAATGCTAAATAATATTGGATCAATGTTGATAATTCCATGCTTTTCAGTGTTGAAAAGACAAACATTGAATCAATGCTGATGTTTGGTCAGCTTATTTCTCCACTGGTGAGGCTTACGGTCAATCTATCCATCCCATCATTTAACATGTTAAAGCAAATCCAAATCAATTGGGTACATTTCTGTGAAACTTGAGCACATTTATTATTAACCTTAAAGGATGAATCTCCACCAACGAGTGTGTGGATTAACAAAGAAATGAAAGCTCTAGCATAAGTTCTGCTGGGAAGACTCAATTACTTACGTCACTTAATGCCTTCACTCTAATCCAATGATATTCTCATGCTCACGGTATAAAGGCTCTGTACTTACACATGTTTGAGTTCGCAGATACTGAAGTGACGATTACCCCCATCCTCCCCACCACCACCAGGATGGCCCTGTCCATACCCTACCGGGGGGTTGGCTGCGCCCCTGCCCTCGTCTTCAGGCAGGAATTGCAGATCCGAGACCCTCGGATTATGCTCTTCGGACGGGGCCTACGCCAAAATGACTCTGTACACTATCAGCTTGCTGAGCTGTTAATAAATGCACTATTGTTAATATATTTCTCCCCGAGTCTTTCTGGTAGAACTACCATAAATTAAACTCAATGGGAATGAACTATTTGATTATTGTTAATAATAATAATAATAATAATAATAATAATAATAATAATAATAATAATATTTTAATTATTGTTTTAAAATCTCCTCCATCATGGAAAACATCTCCAATCCCCTATTCTTTCTGCTAGCTACAGTGCATGCAGTGAGATATATCAGTGAGATATAATGTCAGAGAGTCCTTAATTCTTGTGGTCATCCAGTTATAAATAAATCATAGCTTATCTGTTTTAAGTGAACTTAAATATACAAGTTTTAGGAGACTCCTTTACTCATTTGAATTGAGGGAACGAGTTTACTCAAATTAATTGAGTTAAATCAACTTATTAGGGTTTTCAGTGTTTCTGAAGTTGAGCGGAGGCAGCCTTGCACTAGAGTTTGATGGTGGGGCTGCAGGCCAAAGGAAAATTGACAGGAAAAGTCTGTGATAGTGAAGTGGAAGCGTCCTTGCGCTTAAATGATTGCCTGGGGCAGAGGAAGCTGGTATTGTGAACTGAGGTGGTTGTAACGTTGGAAAAACCTGCGGTCAGTAGCTCGGCGGAGCAGAGAGATGAGTTGGGCTAGGTAGCGGCAGCAGCGGCTGGATCTGGGGCACAACCCAGACTAGCTGATGCCCTGCTGCAGCAGCCTGACGCTCGAGGAAGAAACGGTCCAGTGGGAGAAGGTGTTTTGTGAGAGCGTGAGTTCGGAGCCTTATGTTTTCTTGAACTGTTTGCAGTTTTGGAAGGTGGATTTGGAGATTGACAAGCTGCTTGGAGTGACACATACAGGTTGTATAATTCAGCTTTATTAATTTTTATGGAAAAATGAACGTTGGCGCTGATTAGTGCTTGTCTTAACCCCAATACGGTCCATTTCTCTATTGCTGGAATTGTAGGTTGTGTTGAGGTGTAGGAGGAAGCTGGAGATGGTGGAGGCGATGGCAAGCCTCTGTGTCTCGGGGTACGGGAGATGGCGCGGCTGGGCCGAGGGCCACGCTGTGTCTCGGTGGAGATTCTATCACGGTGTCCTGTTGGATCGAGTGCTCCTTGCATCTGTGGGATGCTACAGAGGATCCTGGGCCACAAGGGAATCCTCGTCGAATGGCTATAGTTTGATCTCAGACAATAAAACGGATGCCTACAAACATCTAAATAACATTTATGTGATCCTCCACTTGGGCTGATTCACTGTAAAAAAACACGAAACAACTTGAAAAAAGTTGAAATTAATGATTTTGTTTTGTTGGTTCAGCAAAAAAATCTCACATTGTAAAAAACACAAATTGAAAAAAGTTGAGAGGAAAAAGTTGGTTCAGCAAAAAACCATACTGTAAAAATCTCATACAACAAAAGAAATCTTAGTACTAATTTCCCCTTGCTTTTTCTTGTTGACTTAACTTTGGTAAATAACAGTTATACGAACTGAAAATAAGTTGCCTGTGACACACAATTCTTTTTTTTTTTTTAGTTGAGTCAACGTGACATTATTTGTTTTCTGGAGAGATGCAAGTAGTCTGTAACAAATCTTTTGTAGTTGAGCCAATTCAACATTTTGTGTCTTTTGGAAACAGAAGTTCTTATTAAGAATGAACAGGTTCAGATGTAGACGTTTTTATTGGAAATGTTTGGTTACCATTTTGGTGATGAGTGTTTCCTTTAGTTAGGCAGTTTGAGTCTTAGCGTATTGTGTGAGTTTGTAACAGTGTTAAAAAAAACACATTATTTGTTGTAAAGAATGCTGTAACCAATGATCAGGTGATCTAGAGAACAGCATTATAAAGGGGAGTAGTTAACTACTTTATTCATGATCAAAGTGATATTTTATAAATGGTATATTACATTTACCAACAAAAGTTTTTGCAGCAGATCAGTCATTCTGAAGTTTGATTTTTAAATACATTGGGGGAACTTTTTTTAGACACACACACACACACACACACACACACACACACACACACACACACACACACACACACACACACACACACACACACACACACACACACACACACACACAGACATCTAGAATCAGCATATGAATCTCAACAATGGTGTACCCCCCAAAAATGGTGATGACCAAATGATTTTCAATTTAAAAATCAACATCTAAACCTGCTTCCAATGGACAAAATGTCTTGAATTGGCTCAACTACAAAAGATTTGTTACTGAATAGTTGCATATCCCCAGAAAACAAATAATGTCTAGTTGACACAAAAAAAGACACACAGAAAACTTATTTTCAGTTCGTATAACAGGGATTTACAAAAGTTGAGTCAACAACAACAAAAAAAGCTAGTGGAAATTGTATTAAGATTTTGTTGTTGTTGTACAACCTTAATTTGTTTTACAGTGTTGGAAGATATGTTGATTACTGATTGTTCTCAGCTGGTTGGAATGACATCATGATTGGGTGGATCATTTTAAAGTGCTCCTCCCGAACTTAGTTTTAAGAATCATACTCGCATCATATAATAGTCTCTGGGTGAAATTCACAGAGTGGGGTAGTTGAAGATCAAACATATGCAGTGTTCTTTGTCCCATTAGAGTATGGTTTATTTTTGCTTTTGAATTATTTCCCTCTGTCTGATCCTTGTGGTTGCCACACATTCATTCAAATTATTAAAGGTGCCCTAGAATAAAAATTTTAATTAATTGCCATAGGTTAATAATAAGAGTTCAGTACATGGACATCACATACAGTTAGTCTCAAACATCATTGCTTCCTACTTCTTATGTACATCTTGTGAATCCAAAACTCCACAGAAAAAAAAGTGCTTCTCAACATAAACCCAACAGTGACGCAAGTATTGGGGATCATTTATATGCATGCCCCCAACATTTGCATCTGTCCGAACATGTTCATTGTCAGGCGGATATGGAGCGAATCATCAGGTAAACAAGCTACTCGCATGGACATACTTAATGTTCCAGGCTGTTATGAGGACTTTTTTACCCTTCCCACAGATAAAAAATGTCAACAGTCATGGTTGATGTTTATAATCCGATACCACAACAATTTAATTCAAGATCATTCGTTTGTTCGGCCCATTTCAAGCAAGCCTTTGCTCAGCGTCTTAAACTGAAGAAAGGGGCAACTATGTTCCTGCAAGCAGTAAGTAGCGATTTATCCACTTATTGACTGTTTAAACAATTTCTGATTAAATTGAAAGTTTCTTAGAGAGACAGCATTGTCTAGATAACGCAAGATGCTAGTACAGTAACGGTAGGAAACAACAAGTACCATACCAAACTAAATAGTGTCGGGTAATAGGTAATAGGGTAATATTATTTTGTATTAAAAATACAACCATAGATACTTTGCTTAGATCGTTCACTCGATCCTTTTAGCAAACGTCACCTTTTCCACCATATAAGTTAAAACGATAGTCATTTGACAAGGCTATCCATTTTGTAAAAATATTAGTTATATATTTATATTTTTGAGAACTGAAGTATGGTGTTTCCTATGATGTTTTTGCCTATTTGTATTTCAGATTAGGCTACATCACAGTCACTGCGTAGCGTTAGCCTACATTGTGACTAACGTTATAAAAACATGCAATATCGTTGACAAAAAAGACAAGTCTAAAATGTAGGCTGAATGACACTTTAAGCAGAACATCTGAAAAGGAGATTGATGAAATGCAGCTTACTTGTTTATTGGTGTTTTCAGATCGTCTGTGTGCGAGAAAGAGAGCTCAAGTGCATATGGTTGCCAGATTGGACATGTTTAGGTAAAAAACGTCTCAGGTTACGTATGTAACCCTAGTTCCCTGAGGGAACGAGACGCTGCGTCTAAACGCTGTGAGAACGCCTCTGCGTTAATGCGTCGTGAAGCGCCTGTAGAACCATTCCATCGGGAGATCGATCGTCGCCGACGTGATGACGTCGCCGACGTGATGACGTCATCAACCGGAGACTATAAAAGGTCCGCGAACACAAACAGGAACTAGCTTCTGATAAAGCCTGAAGTAAGTGATCACGGGCACGACGGGAGTATGGCAGGGCGACGCAGCGTCTCGTTCCCTCAGGGAACTAGGGTTACATACGTAACCTGAGACGTTCCCTTTCGGGGAACTCGAGCTGCGTCGAAACGCTGTGAGAACACTTATACCCACATCGCCATAGGACCAAGTGTCTCGTATGTGTGAAGCCGAAGCGCACACGGTTACGAGAGTACCTGTGCCCCAACTGTAGATGCCAGGTCTACTTCATAGAACCTGACGAAGGTTAAAGGAGACGACCATCCGGCCGCGTTACAAATATCGTGGAGGGAAGCCCCCGACAAAAGTGCTTTTGAAGCAGCCATACCCCTGGTTGAATGCGCCCGGACAGCCAGTGGAGACGGCTGCCCGGCCGCTTCATAAGCAAGTTTGATGGCCTCGACCACCCACTTGCTCATCCTCTGCTTAGATACTGGGGCCCCTTCTTAGGGGGCCCGAAACAGACAAACAGCTGATCAGTTTTCCTCCACAGGGCAGCTCTGTGGACATAAGTATCTAACGCCCTGACAGGGCACAGCAGATTCAATCTTTCCTGGTCTGACGTCGTGAAAGGAGGAGGACAGAATGCCTGAAGAGTGATGGGGCCCCGTGGGCTCGTAGGAACCTTGGGGACATAACCCGGCCTGGGATGCAGAAATGCTTTCACCATCCCAGGCGCAAACTCTAAACATGAGGGCCCTACAGACAGGGACTGAATATCTCCTATTCTCTTTAGAGATGAAATAGCCAACAAAAATACCGTCTTGAGGGTAAGGAACTTATCCGAAACCTCCTCCAAGGGTTCGAATGGAGGCTCGGACAAGCCCCGTAAAACAATGGCTAAGTCCCATGCTGGGACCCTCGAGTGCATCACAGGCCTCAACCTTAAAGTGCCATGGAGGAAACGTGTAATCAGAGGGTGTCTTCCCAAAGACACTCCACCGAAAGGGACGTGGAAGGCACCCAAGGCCGCCACGTACACCTTTATTGTGGAGGGGGTCAACCCTGCCGAGAACCTTGCCTGCAGAAACTCCAGCACTGTACCAACCGGGCAGTTAACTGGGTCCCACTGGCGTTCTCTGCACCATGCTGAGAAAAGTTTCCATTTCAGAGCGTACAGTTTCCTCGTGGACGGAGCTCTGGAGTGAAGGATGGTCTCTACGACCTCAGCCGAGAGACCTTCCTCTATGAGCCTAGCCCCCTCAGAGGCCAGGCCCACAGTTTCCACATCTCCGGGCGTGGGTGCAGGAATCTCCCGCCCGCCTGAGAGAGTAGATCCCTCCTGGTCGGAATCTCCATCGGAGAGCCTTCCAGGAGAGATATTAGGTCCGAAAACCATACTCGGGTCGGCCAGTACGGAACCACTAGAAGTACCTGGGCCCCGTCCCGGCGTACCCTCTCCAGAACTCCTGGAAGCAGGACAATCGGGGGGAAGGCGTACAGAGGTAGCCTCAGCCACTCCTGTACCATGGCATCCAGCCCCAGCGGGCAGTGGGAATTCTCCGCCGAAGCAAATAGGTCTATTTCCGCTTTCCCATAAACCTTCCAGAGGAGCTCCACCACCTCTGGGTGGAGTCTCCATTCCCCGGGCCTCGGCCCCTGTCTCGACAGGCTGTCTGCTTCCTGATTTAGGACCCCGGGGATATATACTGCCCTGATTGACAGCAATTTCCCCTGGGCCCACAGGAGGATCCGATGTGCCAATTTGTCCAAAGGACGGGACCTCAGACCCCCTGGTGATTTATGTAGGCGACCACCGACGAGTTGTCTGTCCTGACTAACACATGGTGGCCCCTGAGGTCGGGCAGGAACTGTTTCAATGCAAGAAACACTGCGAGCATCTCTAGCCGATTTATGTGCCAGTGCCGCTGATGTTCCTGCCATAGACCCTGGGACGAGCGACCACTCATGGTCGCCCCCCAGCCCGTGAGAGAGGCGTCTGTCGTTAGCGTTACGCGACGAACATGAGCCCCCAACACGGGACCCTGAGATAAAAACCCCGGGTTTTTCCACATGACCAGAGCACGTAGGCATCGCCGCGTGACTTTGATCGTGCGGAGCGGATTTCCCCTCCGGGAGAACCCCTTCGTTTTGAGCCACCACTGCAGTGGCCTCATGTACAGTAGGCCAAAAGGTATCACGTTGGACGCTGCTGCCATGAGACCTAACAGTTTCTGGAACTGTTTCACAGTGACGGCCCGGCCTAGCTTCTGTTCTCTGACGGCTGCCAGGACCGATGCTATGCGTGTTGGCGATAATTGCGCCCGCATAATTACCGAATCCCAGTTCACACCTAGAAAAATGGTTCTCTGAGCCGGAGAAAGCACACTCTTCTTGGCGTTCAGCCTCAACCCCAGCTTCGACATGTGGGCGAGAACAGCATCTCGATGCTGAACCGCCATCTGCTCTGTATTCGCTAGAATCAGCCAGTCGTCGATATAGTTCAGTATGCGGATGCCCTGTAGACGCAGCGGCGCCAGAGCTGCATCCACACACTTGGTGAACGTGCGGGGTGACAGTGCTAGACCGAAGGGAAGTACACGATATTGGTATGCCTCTCCCCCGAAGGCAAACCTCAGGAACTTCCTGTGATGTGGAAGGATGGAGACATGAAAATACGCATCTTTGAGGTCTATGGTGACAAACCAATCCTCCGATTTGACCTGCGCTACAATCTGTCTGAGTGTAAGCATCTTGAATTTGAGCTTGGCCACCGAGCGATTCAATAGCCGCAGATCTAATATCGGGCGTAAGCCCCCATCCTTCTTCGGCACGATGAAGTAACGGCTGTAAAAGCCAGACTCCCTGCTGGGAGGGGGAACCCTCTCTATAGCCCCTTTTTGCAGGAGTGTCTCTACTTCCTGTGCCATTACCAGAGCCTGCTCCGGGCCCACCTCTGTAGGTAGGACACCACAGAAAGGAGGTGGCCAACTTCTGAACTGAATGGCGTACCCCTTTTCTATTATCTGCAGGACCCACTGAGATATATTTGATAGACGTTTCCACTCGTCTAGAAAATCTACTAAGGGAACCAGCCTCTCGAGGCTGGCCTCTGGTGTATTTTGAGCAACAAGCACAGTGCCCTGAAGCGGCGGACCGGCAGGGAACGACTGACTTGACTGCTCGGGAGCCCCCCGAAGGGGGACTCGGACCACCCTCGAGTGGCCCGCGGGGACCGTCTGCGCCCCGGCATTGCGGCGGGGTTGGCAGCGCGGCCCCCAGAGGGCGCTGCAGGACAACGGGTACCGTAGGCAGAGGTAAACACCGTTTCCCTTCGGAGGGGACTACCCTCAGCGTCCTTTTGTTTCCCCTGCCCTCCGAGGAGGGGGCGGACCACCCTCAGGTGGCCCGCGGAGACCCTCTGCGCCCCGACATTGCGGCGGGGTTGGCAGCGCGGCCCCTTGAGGGTACCGAAGGAAGACGGGTACCGTATGCTGAGGTAAGCACCGTCTTCCCACGGAGGGGAAACTAAGGGAACCAGCCTCTCGAGGCTGGCCTCTGGTGTAATTTGAGCAGCGAGTGCAGTGCCCTGAAACGGCGAACCGGCAGGGAACACCTGACCTGACTGCTCGCATGCCCTCCGAGGAGGGGGCGGACCACCCTCAGGTGGCCCGTGGAGACCCTCTGCGCCCTGACATTGCGGCGGGGTTAGCAGCGCGGCCCCCTGTGGGCACCGAAGGAAGACGGGTACCGTGTGCTGAGGTAAGCACCGATTTCCTTCGGAGGGGAAATGCCAGGGACGATGCAGCTGAAGGCGAGAGATAGCTCGCAAGCGTCTCTTCGATCTTCGGCATCGCCCCATAACCATAGTGTCTCAGCCCAAATACATTACTATATGCAGATGTATGTGGGCTGAACACTCTATATGATACCGGTTTCCTCCATGACCTAGACACCTCGGTGTGCAGGTCAGGGAAGAATGGCAGGACGTTGATGCTTTGCACGAGAGGGCAGGAATCGCTCATCTAATTTCGTTTTCTCTGATTTCGATGGGATTCAGATATTTCAGCCAGCCAGTCATTCCTTATTTTTATATTTAACCTGGCCACAGCTCTCGTGAGAACCTCAACTCACTAGCGGGAGACTGAAGTGGCGAGTCTTCAGTCGCGATGCTCTCAACGTCCACCTCCTCAGAGCTGGATAGTTGGAGCACCGGTGCCCCGCCCAGGGAGGAAGAGACCGCAGAGCGGGCTTCCAAACCCCGAGACGAGACACTGGACGATACAGGTGAGGGCTGAGATAAGGCTGGGCCCGTCTCAAACCCCTCTGTAAAGTCCATGTGTGAACCCCACGACTGAAGCCACCGCTCTGCCTCGGCAGCAGCGGGACCAGAGCCGCGGGGAACACGAGCCGAGGCACCCTCCTCGAAGAGTGCCCGGCGGGAGCGCAGCGTTCTCAGTGGCATACGCTCACAGTGCTCGCAAGCAGCCCCCTCGAGGGCTGCCTGGGCATGCTGCTCTCCCAAGCAGGCTACACAAAGAGAGTGTGTATCCCCGCTCGTGATGTAGCGTGGGCAGGGATGAACACACCTCTTAAAGCTGCTTTCACTCGCCATTTTACTCTATCTATTTTATTTTCTCTTTGTTTGTTAATATATACTGCAATATTTAACAAAAGGGTGGAAAATCTCTGGATATAGACAGACAAAAACACCAAATAGACAGACAGGTTCACACAGATCGCTTGCTGAAGGCTCAGAAGCTAGTTCCTGTTCGCGGACCTTTTATAGTCTCCGGTTGATGACGTCATCACGTCGGCGACGTCATCACGTCGGCGACGATCGATCTCCCGATGGAATGGTTCTACAGGCGCTTCACGACGCATTAACGCAGAGGCGTTCTCACAGCGTTTCGACGCAGCTCGAGTTCCCCGAAAGGGAACGGGGAGTATATGGGTTTCTTTTCACAGAAAAGCTCTGATTGGGGGATTTAATTACTTAAATCTGGCAACCGCATGAACGCGCGCTGTTTCTCGTGCGCGGATGATCTGAAAACACCAAATAAACAAGTAAGCTGCATTTTATCAATCTCCATTTGAGATGTTTTGCTTAAAAGTGTCATTTAGTCTGTCTGTGTTCTGTCAGGACGGCCAGGACTCACGAGCTGAACAGCTTGTGAGCTGCTGAAATAAGCCAATCAGAGCAGAGCTCAACATTTATATTCATGAGTCATGACTCTTCCAAATAAGGCAAAAACAGAGCCTTACATCCTAGGGACAATTTATAGGGTTGTAAATGGACCTGTAAAACTGTTTTTGGACAATTTTGTCCCTTAAATAAGCCACATACCCTCTATGTAGATATCAGAGAACAATTTAACATATTGTTCCAAATCATTCTAGGGCACCTTTAATTTTACCATGTTGAAAGGTAATGGTTGCTTCACAACTGATTTCAAAGTTCTGTGCGACTACCGCTAGCGGGGGTGAAATGTGACAATTGTATACGAATGTCTTGTCCAGTGGAAAGGCAGGGAGTGTCCCTGAAGTCATTAATGGCACAGTGCGAGTTCCCTCAAAAGGGAACTATGACGTATCTGTCATACAATTTTAAAGAAATAAAAGGCAGGACATCACACACACTTTGATAAAATAGATGGGTGAGAGCAACATCTCAAAAGCTCTTGCATAAGAAAAGCTCTATTTTAAAGATCTAAAGATATTTTACAGATCTAAAAAGGAATTCCTTTTTAGAAGAATAAAACTAGAAAATGTTATACATATTATTTTTTTAGGATCTAAAATGATCAAAATTCTTTTTGTCTTATTTTTGAAACAATACTTTCACCACTCGTCACCTTGCTGTTACAGATGCTTTCTGCATCTTTTTTTGCCATTGTCCTTCACAGGAGGTTTTTTCTGCATCTATGAATACATCAAGGATCTAATTGTTTTAAATTATATTTTATAGTTGTTGTTTTTTTTATATATATTTGTCTGTATGTTAGGAATTGGGTTACTGAAAATGGCGAATGAAAATTACACTGTGAAAAATGTAGACAGCTTTATAATCACTGGATTTGATAACCTGCAGAACCAAAAGCTCTTTGGAGCCCTCATCTTAATAGCCTACATGCTCATATTGCTTGGGAACAGCATCAATCTCTGTATCATCTTGACTGGCAGACATTTACATAAACCAATGTACATATTAATCGGTAATCTAGCTGTTGTTGACATAATGTACTCCTCTACCTGCAGCACAACCATGATCTCAGTGCTGCTGGCTGAGATTAAAACTGTGTCATACTACTCTTGTATGTCAAGGATGTTCTTCTTTCATCTTGGTGATATCACAGAGTGCATGGCTCTAACATTAATGGCAATTGACAGACTTGTAGCAATTAGGCTTCCATTAAGATATCACAGCATTGTAACAAATTCACGAACATTTCTTCTTATTTTTCTGACCTGGCTCATTGGTTTCACTGCTTTAGGTTTTGTGACATCTGTGGCAGACAATCTGCCATACTGTCAGCCTCTTATCAGATATGTGTTCTGTGGGTATCCTTCATTGGTCAGAGCTGCTTGTGTTGATGCAGAACCATATTTTATCCCATCAACAATATTAAGTGTGTGGATATTATGTGGTCAGTTTCCTTTTATTATGTGCACCTATGCTGTTCTGGCATATAGTGTGACTAAACTCTCCAATAATGCAAACAGAAAGCAAATGATCAGCACTTGTTCGAGTCACCTCATTGTCCTGCTAATTTTTTATACACCAAAGCTGGTCTCTGCATTATTAACTCGAATAGGAGTTGTGCTTGCTTTAACAGAGAGAAATGCATTATCAGTAATTGGCACTGTAATTCCTCCCTTAGTAAACCCCACTGTTTATTGTACCAGGACTAAAGAAATCAGAAAAATATTATTAGGTGTATTTTTTCACAAAAAAATAGCACCTAATCATTAAGGTTAAGATTGATCATGGTGCATTTAAAATGTAAATTCTTAAATTGTAATGTTATTGCTGTTCCATGTGTTTTTTTGATGCCCTTGCTGTTAGAGACCAAATCAAAGACATTTATTTTTAAAGTAAATTTAGAAAAAAATATATGATCATCTGCTTATTTTTTAAGATTACAGTATTAGAATAAATGAATCATGAAATGTTAAATAGAAAAGAACATTTTTTTTTTTGTAGAAGGATTATGTATTTCTGTCATGTATTGTATGTGAAGCATGAATCATATTAATAAAGTTAATCAGTATAGAATAATGTTTATTTTTCCTTAGTCCCAGCAGTTATTGACTATATTAAAGCATGGTATCCCAAATATACAGGGAACATTATTTGCTCAGCTATTAATGGACTGTTAAAGGGATATAGTTCCTCAAAAATAAAAAGGATAATACTATTTTACAGACCTTATTTTACCAGAATTTATTTTGTGTCACCATTGTAGAGATTCCTACGTGGATTCTTGATGTCTGTGTGGGTCTAACTAATGCTGTAGATTAAAACTTTATGTGCTTAAATTTAAACTTAAATTTATAAGTAAATAAGTAAATGAATAGTTTAATTACCACAACAGTGAAGGATCTCATGGCTATTATTATTAATATTTTAAAACTATTATAAACCACTTTGACAACTAGAGCATTAGACTCTGCATGATATCAGGGATTCTGTCAATACATGATGATGTTATCATCATCATCAATGAATTAACAACATCACTTGATGATATTTTCTTTTGACACTTTGTTCCTTAGCAAATGTGTCTCACAAACACAAAGCAGCCAGAGAAACACTTATATTATACAGTCAAGGGTCAAGAGCCCAACTAAAGCAAACACTTATCTCCATCATGGTGACTTTAAATGAAATTATTATTTTCATTAAAACAGAAATAAAGTCAATCTGGTTAGTGATAAGTTAGTCCACATATTATTGTTTGGTTTAGTAACTTAAATTTTTTTACTTATCGAATTTAAGATTGGATCAATGAAAAAGTCTCCATCTTAATTTGAATCAGCAAAAAGCAACAGACGAGGCGAAAAGGTTATGGTTTCCATTGAAAACGTATGCACAGTATACTGTCCCTTTCCAGAAGGACCAGAAAGGTAATAAAAACATCATCAAAGTAGTAGTTAGTAGTAGTAGTAGTAGTTTAATACTGACAAGTAGTAGTTAGTTAGAATCTCTTGAAACATCAAAAATACATTTTGGTCCCAAAATAACAAAAACTACGACTTTATTCAGCATTATCAATGGCGTCTTGACAATGCTGAATAAAGTTGTAGTTTTTGTTATTTTGGGACCAAAATGTACTTTCAATGCTTCAAGAGATTCTAACTAACCCACAGATGTCACATATGGTCTACTTTGATTATGTTATTATTACCTTTCTGGTCCTTCTGGAGAGGGACAGTATAGGGTACATACATGTTCAATGGAGGAACAGAAAGTTCTTGGACTAAATATAAAATATCAAACTTTGTCTGAAGATGCATGGAGGTCTTACGGGTGTGGAACGACATTAGACGGAGTCATTAATTACATCATTTTCATTTTTGGGTGAACTAACCCTTTAAGACCTGGTGCAAATGCCTTATGAGCTCCTACAACTTTTGACCTCCTAACTGAACTCCTTTCCACAAATTGATCATAGTGCAAACAATGAGTACAACCATAATCAAAGTAGTCAATATTCAAAGTGCAAATAGAGATCAAATTTTTCTACAAGCATGATACAGAGCTGAGATGGTTAACTACATCTGATTAAGCAGACACTATATCATCACAGACAGTGAGAGTAATCACTTGGCTACAATCATCAGTTATTGGGATGACCTTAATAGTTGCCAAATCCTCAAGTTCCACAGTAGATGTCAAGTTCACTAGCGCATCTACAATGTCTCTGTCTTGGTATTGCAGCCCTATATTGCCATTCAACCCACACACTTTCCGGACATCATCCATTAGATGCTCCATTGACTCTGGAATGCCATGAGGGAGAATTAGCTTCCTGGTGTCAATGGGATTCAGAATAACCCGCAACTTGGCTGGCCTTTTGACTGCAATGTCTGCCCATCCAAAAGGATCTAGTTGAAAGAAAAAAAGAAACAATAGTATTAGCCGTAGTACAAAATCGGGCATAACGTCTTACATTAAAAACATATTCACAAGTTAATTGATTAACAAATATCTTTTGACAATTCTGGCGAAAAAAAATAAGACATTTCAGTCGATATCATTTAGGAAATGTTGAATTCCCCAAAAATGAGAATGTGATGTTTATCTGCTTACCCCCAGGGTATCCGAGATTCTTTGTTTCTTCAGTAGAACACAAATGAAGATTTTTAACTCATTGCTCGTATCATGTATCTCAGTGGGGTGTATTTTTTTGAGAGTAAAAAACACAAAGACATACTACTCCATATTATATCCTGTAGCTCGTGGAGACACATTGATGTCTTAAGACACGAAATGATAGGTTTCCTCAAGACACACAACAGTATCATTTTTTATACTAAAAATCACTACATGCAAGTGAGGTCAAATTACACGATATGGCGCATCTCAATGGGATACTAGTGGCGGAAGTGATTCCTTGCGCGTATCTCTACACCATATTTTAGGACATTTGAAGCTTCATGAAATAACTTAGCATTTTATTGATTTATTTATACTGCCTGATAAAAGAAACCACATTAAATTAGGTAACTTCTAGATTCATTTTGATTTGGGGTTATTTTCTCAAAAAAAAAAAAAAAAAAAAAAAAAAAAATATATATATATATATATATATATATATATATATATATATATATATATATATATATATATATATATATATCTCAAATAAATTAAAGCTACACTGTGTGATATTTTCCCCCATCTAGTGGTGAAAAGATATATGACCATCCAGTGAATAATAGTTTCTGTTCCTCACAATTTCGATTTCGTTTCAACTCCTACGGTGGCCGATTTAGTCATGGCTTCCAGTTCGACCTCTTCGGTGAGTGTTGCTTCAAGTGATGAGGTTACTTTTGAAAACTATTATAATTAGCAGTTATTTAATTTGCCAAATGATCTATGATCAAATTAATCTATGTAAAATAAATAATAGTTTTACGTTTTCGTTATTTTTTACCATTTCATTGCTAACATCAGCTGTCAGGTTCCCAGACGAATGCAAGCAATCTTAGTAAAGTAACTTTTATCAGTGCTATCGTTATTCTGTATATTGTACGACATCACTAGCGTAAAACAAACAAATTATAATGCAATTAAAATATTAATCTCATATTATCCGTCATAGAATACGGATTTATGTTATAAGGTAAACAATACTTTTTCATCATTGACGCGAGAAAAACTATCCTAGACGTCGTTCTAGTGTTATGCACAGCACACCATGATATAATTAGCCAAGCAACAATAAAACTTCCAATATACACAAATAGGCTGGATTAATATTACCTGTCGAGAAGAAAGCAGGCAACGTCGGCGTTCTTTTTAAAATCTTTGCTCCTCATGAGCTCTTTCCATCTTGGAAAGGCCACTCCAATATTTACTTTTGTCTTGTTGTTTTGCCTGTTGTGTTTGCTGTCTTAATTCTCTTTTCTGCTTCCTTGGTGACTCTGATACATATCCCGTAATGTTACTAGGTCCCCGACCCGGTTCGAATTCGGTAATCAATTCCGGGACGTGGTTGCTTTCACACAGAAGGCGACCCGGCAATGTTCCGGGATTATTGCGGGTCCGACGTGCAGTGTGAAAGGGGCTTAAGAGTGATCCTCCATCATCATATAGCAGCCTCAAGCAATCCTCCTCTTCACATTCGACACAGTGCCATCGAGTGTAAAAACGCAAAAAGCGAAGCTTGAATTTACGGGTATGTCCCTCTTTGGCAAATGTACTTTCAAGATGGAGGAGCAACATGGCGACCGCCATCTGAACCCTCACCCGTATGTATTTTCAATGGCATATTATAAAATTACGAGAATACATTATTACTTGAAAGAAGTAAATATACATTAATGAGCACATATTTTGAAAGAACTAAGTGATTTTAGCTAAGAATAAACTAAAAAAGTTACACAGTGTAGCTTTAAATAGTGACATGAAGTGAACCTTCCATTGTATTTTTATAATATCATGTAGTGTATAATAACAGTTATTAGCAAGGATACCTCTGTGGTAACTTCAAAGCTATTCTCTAGTGTTAGTCATTTCTATTTAAAAATACATAAAAATTGTTCACAGTTGTATTCTTTGGAACTCACCAAATTCAGCAAGAAGGCCAAAATTGCGAGATTTCCAGGAAACAAAATCAAACCTGTAAAACAAAGGAAAAGTTGAAATGTCACAATTTAGTTTGTTGTTGTTGGGGCAGTTTGCACTATCCATAATAATCACTAGGAGTATTTGTTTCCCCAGTAGTTTCAATTTTGATCATTTTAGGTCAAACTAGGGCTGGACAATAATTCAATATCAATATATATCGCGATATAATTTTTTTCAATAACGGTGATATGATTTTTAAACACATTTCCGATATTTCGATATGACTGACGTTCAGGGCGCATGCCATCAGAAAGAGCAGAACACGATTGGCTTCTTGCGTGATGACGTAGGCCTACACCACGGACACGCAGTCAGTGCTCAGCAGTAGTAGTAGGCTGATAGATCCAACGCGGCACGTTTTAGCTACAAAGAGAGTTTCCCTGACCGCAACACAAATGTGACTGAACGAGCTTCCACAAGTAAGGAGAAATAAATAGTTGATAAGAGAAGAAAACTTTCTTTAGTGGCGTGGAAGTGGTTCGTCTATCTAAAGCACTATTCGCACGGGATTAGTATTATCTAGGGACCTCTGTGATTTAGAAATGACTCCTCCACATCTGAGTTTTGCGTGGCGCATTCGCACGGGATAAGCAAAGCCTGTGATTTTACTCGAATTTACTGACTTCTCCCGGATATGATGTTCGTTATAGATAGCTGTATGAAATCATAAACAGGCATCGATATCGTTTTGATTATTTTACAGTAGCCTAATAAATAAATATAATTTCGTTCAGTTAGCGAACAGACGCCATGAACTGAGCTCAGATCAGCGGCAGGAATCAGATTTCATTTATCACGAGTAGGAAGCTGACAATATAGCCTACGGCGGAAGATTCAGTTTCAAAACTAAATGTAAAAGCGCCTATTTAAACAAGATTGTCATTGTACTATACTGTTCTGTTATGTTTTTCATTAAGAACAGTGTTGATGTTAATGTTAAACACACCATTCAATCAGATTACTCTCAAATTGATACTCATTCTAAAGTGAAAGTATAATCCGTGTGGGCGCGGCTGCACGGGAATGACTGAACGGTGCGCATTATGAATGCAGACTTTATTCTTCGTGAAAGATAAAGATAGAAATGCTCACAGGGAGAAAAAAAGCTTGCAAAAAGTATATACAATGCGCCTAATCCTGGCCAAATCACAGAGATGTCGATTCGCACGGGACTAATGTTATCAAAGGACCTCGGTGTTCGGCGAAATATGGTAGGTAGGCTAATTTGCGGGGGAATTTTTACTTTACAAATTACAGACATGGCCGATTCGCACGGGATTAAGATCACAGACATTCTCTGCAATTATTACAAATCACCAGAGGTCCCCAGATAATACGAATCCCGTGCGAATGAGACTGATATTAAACTTGTGCCGGAGAGGTGCCGACTAGGGGTGTAACAATACATCGACATAGATGCATCAATCTAATGTCTAACAATACGATGCCAAGCGTTACAAATAATCCATGTAGACTTATGTAAGAGGAAAGTGGCACATTTGTTTTAATTCTTTCCACATTTGCACACAATGTCATGTATTAACACCAATGCGTTCATTCTCGTTTAAATTACCTTTCAAAGCTTGTGAAAGACGGTCAGACATGGCTTCACGAAAATGTATCATTTTCTCCTGTTTAAAGCCTTGCAAAAAGCAGCGTGCAATCATCTCAAACAGAGCACAAATAGGCCACTGAATTGAGTCTTATTTTATAAATTTTTTTGTGCATCAGTAGATAAAGGTACAGTTTTGCATAAAAGGAGAATATAGCGCTATAAATCGTTCTTCACTGAAATTTATAACTTAAAAGAAAATGCTCAATAAACTGCGTCTGCGAAGTGAGAGTCTTGTTTATTTGATGGTGATTTCACATTTCTTGTTCGTATAAAGGCTAAATACAAATAAAAGGTGAACATTAATTTATTTGTACCGTTTTTATTTCTAAAATATTATATAGTTTTATAGGAGGAGGTTTCATAGACTTGGCAAATTAATTTGTCAGAAGTTTGTAGGTACAGAAATCCTTTGTGGCAGTTCTTGGTAGTTTTTCTAAAGCTTTTATATAGTTCATATCGATATCGAAATTATATCGTATCGACCAAAATTAAGAAATATATCGTGATATAAATTTTGGCCATATCGTCCAGCCCTAGGTCAAACCGTTCTTGTCTGTGCCTCACATAATGCAGGTCTATGGTCACCACCTCAAAGAGCATACACAGAGAAGTCCAAATTAAAGAATCCCCCATCGTAAGTACACATTGATGGCCTAAGACACGAAACGAGCGGCTTGTGTGAGAAAACGAACAGTATTTATATCGTTTTTACCTCTTGTACACCACAGGAAACACGCACACGTGCCCTCGGATCAGTCGGACGTATGGGTGTACAAGAGGTAAAAACGATAAAAATACTGTTAGTTTTCTCAGACAAACCACTCGTTTCGTGTCTTAGGCCATCAATGTGTACTTACGTGAACTATCCCTTTAACTTTTTTCCTCACCAGCCACTGTGGCTAGTGATTTTCCAAAGTTACTAGACAGTCAGCATTTTCACTGGCCACAATTTTGCTGTTTGGAAATTACATTGCATATGTTTAAATTTCTTAAAAGGGGAGTGGTCGACTGTGAAAAGGTGGGATGGGTATTGTGTGGAAAGAGGGAATGGTTTGGATAAATAGGGGAGTGTCATTATGTGCATTAAGATTAGCGATACCAACAGCAGCAGTTACAGCGATTCTGAGACATGTTCTTTGTTCACGTTGGCATTGTTTACCACAGTGAGATTAAATGAGGGATGAGTACAGCGAATGAGAGAGCTATGAGTGGCGTGCAGCAGAGATCGCAAATCATTCAGCTCTTCAAACCAGCATATTTTAGTGAGAAATTAAAATAAATGTTATTCTGCATGACAAAATATTTTGCAAACGTGATAAAACTATATTTGTCCAAATATGCACGCTGTTTGGCAATATGAACAACGCGCCGACGTGATAAGAGAACGTGAACCACCCACGAACATGCGATGCGACAGAGATGTGTAATTCTAGATTGGGGTAAAAGCGAAGGGGTTTGAGGCTTCATAGTCTCGACCGCGCATCTGAAGCACAGAGCGACGCGCGCTGGGTTGCCGTGACGATCCGCGCTGTCACTCGGCAGCTAAATCTATATTTGTCCAAATATATTTTGTCCTACAGATCGGTTATTTTGCACTCCTGACATAAATTAGACGTTTGCAGGTTCGGCGTGCGATTCCTCAAGTTAATTTTACTTTACCGAGCCTTTGTAGCAAAGGCTTCTACAGACGGAACCCGCTTACACCTCGCTCGGCGCCCTTACGTTACTTCATATTAGCATAACGCCTAACTGTCCTCCTTGACTTTTCCGCACGCTGCTTCCAAAACTTCCCCACCATGTCTCTACAATAATGATGGAAGACGAGCCTGACAGAAGTGACTGTCTCATGTATATTAACTAAATTATATTGTATGCATACTATAGTGCAGTGATTGGACTGAATGAGCTTTATGTCATGAATATCTATCGAGAATTGCTCGGAGCGGTCGACGTCAGCATGTCCCCAGCAGCCCATACTGACGTCAGCATTTGTGACGTTGCTCCGACTAAGCTTTTCAAACCGGAAGACAGAAATTGCTCTGAAAAATGCAAAAATAACTATTTTCACATATGAATACCATTAATGAGTACTCTTAGTGTTTTCAATGATGTGCAGCCTATACATATCTGTTTACATCTCAAAAAAAGTGTTTTGGGGTTTCATGACCCTTTAAGTCTGCAGAAATATATTTGAAAAACATTAAATTAATTGATATTTTCAAATCCAGTTAACATTTAGAATTGCAAATGTTGACTGGACTAAAAAAAACGCAAATCCAGTCAATGTTTTATAAAAGTAGGCTATGGCCAACACAATATTTTACAAACAATATTTTACTATGGTAAATAGATTTTTGTTTGTGCTGTTGAAATGGGCTGTTAGAAACATATGATTAAATATCCTAGGCCTATATCAGAACAATATCTGTGACATTTTCGATGTTTTGTTTATGATGGTATCTGCATTATAATGAGATGGATCCTACAACACTTACATATTACATATTTAATATACATATATAATTCATGAACATATATAGTTAATTGTGGCATTTAATCTGCCTAATTTTAATGAATACGTACAAGAGCTTGTTTGACTACTCGTAGGACTATCAAAGGACTTTGCGAGGTTCACCAGAGAGGCAGCAGCAGCAATTTTGAGGGTGTAGTTCACGGGTCAGGTAAATGTTAATGATTAAATTGCAAACAAATATGTCGAACATATTAGGCTTGTGTGGATATTTAACGTTAGAAGTGAAGTAAGAAGTAAATATATCTAAGGGAAATAGGGATTATTTAGGCCTAAGTGATGTCTACGTCAATGTCTACGAATAAATGATTTACGTTACATTAATGTGGTCTTTAACCATGTTTAAGTAATAATACATCATTTTATTTTAAACTATAATACTATATAATGTATTTTAGATTTAATCTCAGCGTGTTGTGTGCTATTTTTGTGTCAGACAAACTTTCTCTCAGTAGCTATCGGCCAAAGTGCCGTGGTAATTTTAATACGAGCCAATTTACTGAAACACGTCAAACCTGTAACTTAATGTAGGCCAAATAATGTAACATTACGCTATTTAGGGTTACGGTTGTGTTGAACGTGATTTTTCATGTTCCAACATTTGAAATTGTCCCATAAAGTTAAGGGAACAACATAACCACGAATACTATGATAAAATGGCGTAAATTTCATCGTCCTCACAAGTGAGACGAATTCTAAACAGCGTAAGAGAAAGAAAGCAAGCCATGTAGGCCTACGTTGCAATATAGGGTAAAAAAATACTTTAGTTTGCAACTTTGGTTTAGTCACACATGCAAGTAAATTCTTAATATTGATAAAATGTATAAAGAATAAAATTTGATTTTTTTATTTTTTTATTAATTTTTCTCTTTCTTTCTCCAACAGGGTGTGACCAATATATCCATTGATGCTGTGTCCTTGCAAAATTTCTCATCCAAGCAGTCAGTTCTTCTTAAAGGGATAGTTCACCCAAAAATGAAAATTCTGTCATTTACCAAGCTGATAGAGTAACCATTCACTACAATATTAGGGGAAAAATACTATGGTAGTAAATGGTTGCTCTATCTGCTTTGTTACAAACATTCTTCCAAATATCTTATTTTGTGTTACAGGACTGGAATAACATGAGGGCGAGTAAATGATGACAGAATTTTCATTTTTGGTGAACTTTCCCTTTACCAGCTGAAACACTGGCAAGTAGCAAGAATGCTCCACTGTATCTACTTTGACTGTGTTTATAATTTCAAAACTAAAGGTGCATTAAAGACATTAAAGGAAAGTGACAAGGGCTTTGGTCATTTGTATTATTATTTAAAGAGATTTGAAATGAATTCTTATGAAAATGTATTGTTTGTATGACAAATGTTATAATTGCAGATGATACAATGTGTTTTCATTTGTTTTTATCCTCACTATAACATTTAACTAGTTCCACAGCAATTTCTAGTAACAATTAAAACCATTTAAAAAATGAAACCCCTTATTAAAACGTTTTAGTTGAATTAATTATAAAAACAGGTTGAGTAAACGTACATTTTAAAGTTGAAGTCAAGTTTTGTGCCAACTAAAAATTATTAATTCAATTAACTTTAAAAATAACTGAGCAAACGTACATTTTAATGTTGATGTCAAGTTTGAGCCAATTAAAAAATATTAATTCAGGTAAAAATTTCTAGAACGAAATTGAGTGAACATAAAAAAATGAACTAGTAAAAATGGAACTAGTTACTAAATATTAATTAGTTGAAAGGACTAGAAATTTTTTACAGTGTAGGCTATGCTTCATGTTTCATTTTATATGGTTAAATTTGATCAATACATTAAATTAAAATAAGACACTATAGCAGGCTTCCCCAGACTAGGGCCTGGAGGGCTGCTGTCCTGCAGAGTTTAGCTCAAACCAATCAAACACACCTGAACCAGCTAATCAGTGTCTTATTAGGTCCTATAAAGGCATTGATTAGCTGGTTCAGGTGTGTTTGATTGGGGTTGGAGCTAAACTCTGCGGGACAGTGGCCCTCCAGGACCAAGTTTGGGGACCCCAGCACTACAGGGACTGTTACCAATCAAATTAAATAATTTACACTGAAAAATTACAACTGCATTAAAAAATGTTATGAGATTTGTAGTTTTGAATAGACAAAAAACAAATGTTGGAAAGTAGGTTAAAAAACATGAAACTAAACCTCTAGTAGGTGGCAGCAGGTGGCCGTCTTAATGAGTGAGTCATTGAGTCGTTCATTCAAACGATTCATTCAAACACCGAATTGTTCATTAACACAATTGTTGCTGTGAGACGGTTCTGCTGTGAGCGATTTTCGTTGCTAAAATAGAACAAAAACACTAAAATTGCTCCTAAAATGTAAGTGACTTTAAGTGAATGTTAATGTAAGTGAATGTTAATTACTTGTTTATTATTACTTATTATTTGTAATTTTCAGTCGTGATGGTATTCAGAAAAACAGCTTTCACTCAAGTGTTGTAATTTCTCGAGCGTCTACAGCATGGGCGTAGATTACGCGGGGGACGCGGGGGACGTGTCCCCCTCACTTTTAATAAAATGTATTTTCGTCCCCCGCACTTTTACTGGGTCTCACCGATCCTAGTCGACCCGCTCCGAGCGGGATCCGAACCGGCGTTACCCTGCGCGGGGGCGGGCAAGTTAACAGGGACGCTAAAAACAGATTTCTTTAATCTGGGTTGATTGCGCGCTTCTTGAGGTCACGGGCAAGTGTATTTACATTGAAACCAATGTGAATACATCAAGATTTAAATTCAGAGACAAAAAATTATCTATGCATGACCTGTCATTTTATTCGCGTCTAAATATGAGGGCGCTCTCACAGAATGTCAAAAGCGGATTCGTAGAGGTAATATCCAGTCACGCTGGAGCTGCAGCTGAAGGAAAACAATCGTTATGAGTTATGAAACGTGACGACGACAATCAGACGATTGCGACAATATATGCTTTATGTGTGTTTTTCAAGTCATCTCAAGGCTATTTATTGACAATAAAGTATAGGCTATCATATGAATAATGCAGCTTTTAAGGTTTAGTATCTTCTGCTCAAGGCTGCATTTATGTAATCAAAAATAGTTCAAACAGTAATATTTTGAAATATTATTACAAATTAAAACAGCTTTTTTCCTATGTGAATATAGTAATTTATTCCTGTGATCAAAGCTGAATTTATCATCATTACTCCAGTCTTCAGTGCCACATGATCCTTCACTAATCACTCTCATATGATGATTTTATAATCAAGAAACATTTATGATTATTATCTGTGTTGAAAACAGTTGTGCTGCTTAAAAATGTTGTGGAAACCATGATAGCCTACATGTTATTTTTCAGTATTCTTTAATGAATAGAAAGTTCAATGGACAGCATTTATTTGCATTCATTAAATAAATTATTATCTTTTGTAATATTAAAAATATCACTTGTGATCAATTTACTGCATGTCTGATCAACAAAAGTATTAATTTCTCTCTTTTTTTAATTTTACCACAAATGTTTAGATGATTTCCACAAAAATTAAGCAGCACCATGAGCAGCACAACTGATAATAATCATAAATGTGTGTTGATCATCAGATCCTCATTTGAGAATGATTAGTGAAGGATCATGTGACACTGAAGACTGAAGTAATGATGATAAATTCAGATTTGATCACAGGAATAAATTAAACTTTTCTATATCTTCACATAGAGAACAGCTGGTTTACATCAGAATATATCTATATTTTTTACATTGCACAAAATCTATGGAGTCTTAATGCACAAGTGTTTGTAGTATATAAACCAATCATAAAATTGGCACAAAAAATAGGAGAATAATATTATAGATATTAATTAGTGGTTATTGTTCAGCAGTGTATTTGATATCTTGCCCAATTAAAAGCAAGAGATGCAATAAATGATATTGGTCCAAAAAAAAAAAAAAAATTCTGTCCCCCTCACTTCTGAAAAGATGGCTACGCCCCTGGTCTACAGCGCGACCTTGTTATCGTCAGTTTATTATATAATATTATCTACTATCGATCGACACTTACACTAAATTAATGCACAATCATTCTTGCATTTTGGGGATTCGCTAGTAATTTTTTTGTTTTAATCAGGCTCTTGTCAGTCAGGTAAGTAAAATTATTTTTCACTTGTCCCTTCAAAAAATCCACTTGTCCCGGACAAGCGTTAATCTCGAGCACTGTATGAGTTATTTTAGTTAGGCCATATAAAAGAAAAAAAAACAAATAGGCAAATTACAAAAACAATAGTAAATAAAAAAATAAAATAAACATTAAGATACTAATACATATTTATTTAATAGTTATACATTTATTTAACAAAGTTTTTTGATTAGCTAACATTAATGACAGACAGGTATTTAATTGAGCTGCTGAATGCATGGACGTAATATTCTGACACATATCCAGTTATTACCCACCTGTTTACGTACACTTAAGCCATAACCGAATGTGTTCATGCGGGATACTCCATGTGATGGACATTTTGCAGTTTGACATCTTTGTACTTGTGTATTTGACTATTCTGGAGCAAGGAGAACTGATCGCGCATGCGACAGAGAACAAGAGAGAGAGAGAGAGAGAGCGCTTTTGTTGAATGTCATTCAGCGCGATTCCGCCTGTCTCGCCTTTACTAACTGCAAGTTAATCGATAAAGAATTGTAGTTAAATTGTAGCTAATTTTGTGATACTACGGTCTTGGCATTTTATTTGGCTGTAAATCATATTCAACCTGCCAAAGTGGCTAGTGGGAGTGGCTGCCGTCCCCGACTAAGGATTTACACATTCGAATCATAATTTTCGAATCTCTCTATGGCCGACCAATAGTCGAATCATCTGTGTGTGTGTAAACCATAGACCAGAAAAAAATAAACGGTATAAACGGGTTGGGAAAGGCAGGGCACTAGTCAGTAGAAGGCTAAGACTATTTTTATTTTACTTTACACACGGCTAACAGCCACCACTTTTAATAAAGTGATCAAAACTAGGCTACACTACACATTCGTAAATTAACCGTTCTCTCATAACATTTAAATGCCGCGATCGAAACACAGAACATCACACAAATATATAAAAGAATATTTTGATAAATAAACCTAAAAAAATACCTGCCTAGAGAGGAAAAGAACACTTTGAGTGCGTTTATATGCACATTCTTAAGCCGATTGTGCCTATAGGGGGTCGCACACCGGACTGAAGCTCAGCGCCGTATCTCACACCAGGCAGACGTGAACATTATATCCGCGCGAGCTCAATTTTGAATCGACTTCTGACAGAAGAGCTGCACGATGAGTGTATTTTGTAGCACAGGGTTAAATCAGTATGTGCATTCACGATTTGAGGGAAATATACATTTAATCGCGTGGACAGCGCATCGAATGCCGCTGTCTGTGTATTTGTGTTTGATTTTTAAAGGCGCGCGCGTCCGGTGCCAAGCTATGTGCCCTTAAAGGGGCGATCGCTCAGCGCCGCGACACGTCTTTATAACACAAATATTGAGCACCCCCATATTGCCAAAATGGTATGATCCTTGTTTCATAACACCCGCGAAGATTCGACCATGAAATCAGTGATCAAATCCGGTCCTGTATATCGATGCATCGAATCTTCGACTATTAGGGGTCACCCCTACTGTATATATATATATATATATATATATATATATAGACTGCTGTTCCGGTGTGACAATGAACATGTTTGGACAGATGCAAATGTTGGGGGCTTGCATATTAATGATCCCCAATGCTTGCATCACGGTTGGGTTTATGTTGAGAAGCACTTTTTTTCTGTGGTGTTTTTCAAAAACAAGATTTACATATGACGGAGGAGGCAATGGTGTTTGAGACTCACAGTATGTGATGTCCATGTGTAGCGACTCAGGCGAATCAAACACACAATCGCCAGTTACATTTAACAAATATGTTGTGAAAGCTGTGTGCTGGGTGGCAGACCTTCCCCCAACACAACAGAGGGAGATTCTTCGTCACCCTGGAAACCATCTGATAAGATGTTTTATGGCCCCCAAAAGAATTCGGCCACATGAAGTCTTATACACAAAGAGTTTAAGACACAGAGCTTTTGCCTCAAATTATAGACAAACCATCTATAAATGAACATGCACCCCAGGACATTATATGTAAACACATAACTGTCTTGTAAAATGTTTATTCTGTATGGTATTTTGCATCTTTTTATCTTTGTCTTAACAAATTACTAGTTCAGATAACCTCATATATGTCATGTCTCCTATCAAATTAATGCTCACTTCACGACTTACACTTCCATGTATATCACTTATTCAGAAAATGCAGTGTGTGTTTGTTGCATTAATTATAGTATGAAGACTCAGAGACCCACTGAGTCGAACTTTCAAACAAAGAGCCATAAATCTGCTGAGGAATTTCCCGCCGGGAAATCCCAACAATCTCATTGGTTAAGTCTAACCCTGGAGGGTGGGACTACGGCCAGACCATAAAAGGAGGACCTCGGATGCCCTCCCTCTCTTCTCTTACTCCGCTCTTACTCTCTGGCTCTTACTTCTCCAACTCTCTCCCTGTGGGAGCCAACACCCACGGGGGGGGGCTGGCACTTAAGCCATGCCACCAATGCAGGCCCTCCAAGCAGGCCTCAGCCCTTCCAAAAATCTTCTCTTCTACAATCCGATCTTCAAGAACACGAAGCATCGCTAAAGCAAACAGCCGCTTCCCTCCCAACCTCGGAAAGGACCGCCGGACACGCAGAGACACATGCACATAAGCGAGAAGCCAAAACGAAACCAAAAAGAATGCAAGTATTCTTATTCTTACTGCTGTAAAGAGGGTGTGTTATGTCCCTGTTGGGATAAGTTAACTCTGTGAAGGTCGTATTTGATGAACTGAAGGAAAGCATGTTTCTTACCCTCCCCCACTCTCTTTGTCTCTCTCCCTCTCTTTGTCTCTCTCTCTCTCTTTTATCTCTCTCTAACTTCAGTCTATTCATTATTCTCTTTTATGTATTCTTTCGTTAATAGCTATACTTCTACTCTCTTGATGCATATTTAGTATGTACTTTCTGTGTGAATTGTAGTGTTATTTTTAGTCTGTGTTTATTAAACCTTCAAAAGACATTTAATGAGTTGAATCTGTTATTCTGCCACATACACAAAGTCAATGAAACTTGCGATCTAAACGTTACCTAACTGCTTATGCTACTATGTTAGTAAAGTAAACTGTATGACCATTTGAAATATTGAACTTATCCTGATCAGTAAAGTTAATGTTTCTTATGCGCTCGTAAAGCAGTAATCCCTTTATTGAGAATTGATTTGAAAAGTCTATAACTAATTTGCAGGACAAACTTAGTAGGATAATTTCAAGCAATTCCATAAAGGGTTACTTGTACTTAATTAAACAATTTTCCCTATCGGAAAATTTTAATACGTAATGAACAACTGGCAAATTATATTCATAAATTCATGAATATTGAATATTAAATCCCTTTTGAGTTAATTATTCCCCGAGACATTAAACTCATGAGTCGTTGTTGTTACACATGTATGAAACTCTTATTATTTTACTATGGCAAGGTTAATTAAATTTTTCATTCTAGGGCACCTTTAACACAATCCAGCATATATTTTCTTTACAGTGTAGGACATATATGATTGAAAATACATTAATATTGTGCAATTTTTATATGTGGTTTTTGCAGCATATATGATCCTTACAGTATTCTGTTGGAACATATAAGAATCATTGTGACAATTCAGCTGACGCAGCGCAAGTTCCCTTTCGAAAGGGAACATCTCAGGTTATGTATGTAACCATTGTTCCCTGAGAACAGGGAACAAGATGCTGCGTCGTATCGCCATGCCTTGGGGCCTGCCTACAAACAGTCCCTTCAGACAAAGTAGCTGGTGTCATGTTTGCAAGGCGGCCTTATATAGAGGGAATACACGTGACGTCACTGTCAGCTGGAGCGACTGTGATTACGCCCCGCTGAGTGGCAGTTCGCAGCATTGATTTACAATGTGAATGCAGCAAAAACACACAAAACCAGGCCTGGCGCCAGAGGGGGGGGTGGGGGGGGGGGGGGGGGGGTAGGGGGAGGCTTGTCCACGGACCCAATGGACATCGCCGTTCAGAGCTTGAGACGGACTTGATAATAGTGTGCAATTTTCTCACTCAAACGACTAACCTGCTGCTGCTTCTGCTTTAAGAGGGAAACACTGCCCATAACTGCTTGTCTAAAAAAATTCATAATAAAAGCATATTATTAGCGAAAAGGAGCTAGCAAATGATCGCGTGTGTCTCTGTATTTGCACTCGTGAAATTATTACATTTCCAACGTGTTTTCGCCTCGGTGAGTAATGTAGCCAATCACAGACATGTGTGTAGATTTCTACAACGCAGTTGGCCAATCACAGGTGTTGAACTTGGAATCCACTCACCGCTCCAGTGTTTGTTTGTCTGGGTGCTGAGTTCAGTTAACATGCGGGGCATGCAATAAGTGCAGACATTGTGAAAATAAGAGCTTCATTGTATACCAGCCTCACTGCGGAAATCTGTGAGATTGCATTTATTGAATGAGTGACAACTTTTAGGGTGCGTTCACACTTGTCATGTTTGGTTCGATTAAAAAGAACCCTGGTGCGGTTGCTCGGTTAGTGCGGTTCATTTGAACATATGTGAACGCTGCCATCCGAACCCTGGTGCGCACCAAACAAGCGGACCGAGACCGCTAAAAAGATGTGTCTCGGTCCGCTTCCAAACGAACTCTTCAAATGAACGCAACACGGACCAAAGACATGTAAACGGACCAAAAACCGGATGTAATGTCACAAGATGCGACGCATAATGCAGCTGATTTGACGACGCGGAAAGATCGGTGTATCCAAAATGAGTAACGTTAGAGGGCAAACGTGGAGCAACGAGGAAGTGCCTAATCAATATTTGGTCAGACGAGCATGTTTCGAAAATGCTAGAAAAAACACACAAAAAGCATACCTGGCTCTTCTCATCAACGTTCCTGTGTTGCCCATTATTAGCAGGTACAGACGACTGAACGGCCGTCTCTTTTCTGCACAACGGAGGAAATCCTGCTGCTGTTTTGAATATTTTGAACATTTAATGAGCTCTTCATGAGTTCTCAGCGGGTAAAAATAATGCCACATGTTCACGCATAAAATGATCGCGTTTAATCCAGCACACAGCGTTGTTTTGAATGTTTTGAGCATTTCATGAGCTCTGAGTTCTCTGGTAAAAAATAATGCCATATGTACACGCATAAAATGACCGCGTTTAATCCAGCACACAGCGTTGTTTTGAAAGTTTTGAACATTTCACAAGCTCTTCGAGTTCTCTGGTAAAAAATAATGTCATGTACACGCATAAAATGCCAGCGCGTGTAATCCGCACACAGCATTGTTTTGAATGTTCGGTAAGCGAGCTCCTACGTCATATAAGCCAACCAATCAGGTTGTGTCCGTCTCCCTATGCCTTTGGTTCGGTAACTTTAGGTTCGCTGTTAAAAATGCCCGTGTGAACGCTAAGCGGACCAGGACTATTATGTTTTGTTTTTGTTTTTTGGTCCGGACCAAACGAACCAAACTAACCGAACTACAAGTGTGAACGCACCCTTAGTGATTATAAAGGGAGCACTCTTTGCACACTGTCTGGGCAGTATAATTATTATTTATTTTTTATCAATAGGTCTTGTATTCAGAATTTGAATAAAACTTTTTTTTTCCATTCGTGACACGCGGCCACATACGCTTCAATACACGGACCCATCCACATATACAAGCGGGATTCTCTCAAAAAAATGTGATGGCTGATCAGTTATAAATAATATGTTGAAATCAGGATCAAAAAAATGTCATGAAAACATGATTCCTGGCTGCATGTCATTATCCATGGATCACTGAATCTGTGGTAAGTTGTAAGGACCACTATATCGAGCCCAACCTTTAGTTTAAACTGATAATTGTTTGCTATTCTCGCGTTTTCCTCTAATAGCTGCGGTCACGCAGCAGCTATTTTGCCACTCAGCCACAACTGAGGGGGCATGTTCCAAAGGGAAAGTGACGTCGATACATTCCCTCTATACTTCCTGGTCACACCTGGATGACATCATTGGCTGTTGCCGGTCAATAGGATTGCTATGATTTGATAGTAGTTCAGACACCTGTCACGCTGAAGGTGACCTGTGACACAGACAGACAGGTGTCACAGGTCACCTGTAACACAGACAGACAGGTGCCACCTTCAGGTGACCTGTGACACAGACAGACAGGTGTCACCTTCAGGTGACACCTGTCACCTGTCACGCTGTAGCGTCAGCTGTTCTCAGGGAACAATGGTTACATACGTAATCTGAGACGTTTTATCATGAAGGTGTTGCCTCCAGGCAACATAGTCTATTTTAGATTATTCTTAATTAAATGAAACACCAATGTATTGTTCATACTCTCCGGGAAGAAGTACTCAAATACTAATCAATGAAAGTGTAAAAAAATGGGTCAAATGATCCACAGGGGTCCATTTTGTGTCCTGTATCAGTCATGTGCACAGGTCACATGGCTCCATATTTTCTCCAATGAAAACTGCATTTTTCACTAATTTCCTGTCCAGATAATCACCCACAAAAATATTAGTCACCTTCACTGGTTAGTAAAGAAGTATTTTCAAGACCTTTGCATTATATATCATCAAATGTTTTAGAGTCAATAACAAAAAACTGTGTGTTGCCTCAAGGCAACATTGTACCACAATGGAATCGCGTAAGGCCATAGCAGACACACTAGGTTGGATACAAATACAGCACATTTGTAAGGAAAAGAGTTAGAATTATCTAAATATATCTGCATTTTTGCACAATATTGTAATGCATGTATAAAAATAGTAATACACTGTAACAAGTTCGATATAGTAAGGAAGGAAGAGGACACAGGGGTCGGCTGGACTGTTGATGCGTATCTTTATTTTCTCTTTCTCAATGTCAATAACACACTTCTTCGTGTGTTCTCAGTCAAACTCATAAGCAACAATAACTTCCGGTTCGCAGCACTTCCGGCTTCCGGGTAAACTCAGTCTCTGTGTGCTCGCACCAACAGTCCGACTCTCTCTCTCTCTGGTCTCCGGTTCCGCTGGTGTTTTATCCCGTCTCCGCGCTCATTACTGGAACAAGAGACAGGTGTTATTAATCTGCGTCCAACCCACTCACTTACCGCTCGTCCCGCGGCCCTCTCTCCCGCTGCAGACCTCGCTGAACCACGCCCCCCTTGCCACATACCCCCACCGCCCGACTCAGGCCGGGGAGCCGTCCGGCCTGCAGCCCCCCCCCCCCCCCCCCCCATTTCTGGAGAGGAAATCGGCCACAGCCATCTGAGCACCCGGCCTGTGGACCACCTTGAACTTAAACGGCTGAAGAGCCAGATACCAACGGGTGATCCGCGCGTTGGTATCCTTCATGCGGTGGAGCCATTGGAGAGGAGCGTGGTCCGAACAGAGAGTGAACTCCCGCCCCAGGAGGTAATAGCGGAGAGTGAGAACGGCCCATCTGATGGCCAAACACTCCTTTTCTATGGTGCTGTACTTAGCTTCCCTCTTGGAGAGCTTACGGCTAATGTACAGCACCGGCCACTCTCCCCCCTCCACCTCCTGGGCCAGGACTGCGCCCAGCCCCCTGTCCGACGCGTCAGTCTGCAACAAGAAAGGGAGAGAAAAGTCAGGGGAGTGTAAGAGCGGCCCGCCACATAGAGCAGCCTTTACTTGGGTAAAAGCCTGTTGACACGGCTCCGTCCACTGGACCGTATCTGGTAGCCCCTTTCTAGTAAGATCAGTCAAAGGGCTGGTGAGGTCCGAATAATTTGGTATAAACCGTCTATAATATCCCGCCAGCCCCAAGAACTGTCTTACCTCCTTTTTGGTCTTGGGCCTCGGACAGGTTGCAATTGCGGCAGTCTTATCAATTTGGGGACGCACCTGCCCATGACCCAAGTGGAAGCCCAGATACCTTACTTCCACCCGCCCAATCGCACACTTCTTCGGATTGGCCGTGAGCCCCGCTCTCCTCAGCGACCTCAGGACCGCCCTCACATGCTGCATATGCCGCTGCCAATCGTGACTATAAATCACTATGTCATCCAGGTACGCAGCAGCATATGCAGCATGGGGACGCAAAATCCTATCCATGAGTCGCTGGAAGGTTGCGGGCGCCCCGAACAAGCCGAAAGGAAGCGTGACAAATTGGTGTAATCCAAACGGCGTGGTGAAAGCTGTTTTTTCTTTGGACAATGGAGACAAGGGGATCTGCCAATAGCCCTTTGTTAAGTCCAGTGTCGAATAAAATCGAGCCGTGCCTAACCGATCAAGCAACTCGTCAACCCGCGGCATTGGATACGCGTCGAATTTCGACACAGCGTTCACCTTGCGGTGGTCCACACAGAACCTGACCGAGCCGTCTGTTTTGGGGACCAAAACTATCGGGCTCGCCCAGTCACTGTTGGACTCCTCGATTACTCCCATGTCGAGCATTGCGCCTAATTCGTCCTGAACTACTTTTTTCTTGTGTTCAGGCAAGCGATACGGCCGGCTGCGAACGACCACGCCCGGCTCGGTCTCGATATGGTGCTGAATCAAGTCGGTACGTCCCGGTAGGGGCGAGAACACGTCAGCGAATTCCGCCTGCAATTTCGATAAATCAGCGAGTTGTAACGGTGAGAGGTGATCTCCCCCAGGGGCCAACGCGACTGATTGCGCTTTAATGCTCGCCTCTGGCCCGAGATCATCCTCTCCCCCGATCACCGTTGCCAACAACACCGATTCCACCTCATTCCATTTTTTTAGCAGATTGAGGTGGTATATTTGACGTGCCCCGTTCCTATAGGATCGTATCACTTCATAATCGAGCTCTCCTATCTGCCGTGCGACCTCAAACGGCCCCTGCCACTTTGACATTAATTTTGAGCTCGACGTTGGGAGTAGAACGAGCACTTTCTCTCCCGGTGTGAATTTGCGTAGTTTAGTACCCCTGTTATATGACCGGCTCTGGCGGTCCTGGGCTTGCAACAAATTCTCCCTAGATAGCCGCCCCAATGTGTGGAGTTTTGTTCGCAAGTCCATGACGTACTGAATTTCGTTTTTGGCCAACGAAGGCCCCTCCTCCCAAGTTTCTCGTAGGACGTCCAGCACCCCCCGTGGCTGTCGACCGTAGAGAAGCTCGAAGGGGGAAAACCCCGTGGAGGCTTGCGGGACCTCGCGCACAGCAAATAAGAGGGGTTCTAACCACCGATCCCAATTTTTGGCGTCTTCCTGTACGAATTTACGGATCATGGATTTAAGAGTGCGATTAAATCGTTCGACCAAGCCGTCTGTTTGTGGGTGATAGACGCTGGTTCGAATGGATTTAATGCCCAATAATCCGTACAATTCGCTTAACGTGCGTGACATAAACGCCGTGCCTTGATCAGTGAGGATTTCTTTCGGAATCCCCACCCGGGAGATTAAACGAAACAGTGCGTCCGCAACACTCTTCGCCGAGATGTTGCGGAGAGCCACTGCTTCCGGATATCGTGTTGCGTAGTCCACGATAACTAGCGCAAAACGATGTCCGCGTGCGGATCGCTCTAATGGCCCGATGAGGTCCATCGCAATTCTCTCGAAGGGGACCTGCATTAATGGAAGGGGGCGCAATGGCGCTTTTGGGGCGGCCAGTGGATTCACCAACTGACATTCCGGACAAGACGCGCACCACCTGCGCACATTGTCATGAATGCCTGGCCAAAAAAATCGGGTCATTAAACGATTCAGCGTGGCCGCCTGTCCCAGGTGGCCCGCCATTGGGTTAGAATGAGCCGCCTGGAAAAGCATTTCCCGGCGGCTCTTTGGTACTAACAGCTGGGTTGTATCTAGCTTTGTCTGAGTGTCTTGGGTCACTCGATACAACCGATCCTTAATTATGGCAAAATATGGATACGAGACAGGCAAGGCAGGTTGGAGAGACTGACCGTCAATCGATCGGACCTGTTGGAAGGCATTTTTGAGGGTCTCATCTTGTGACTGCTCCAGCGGAAAGTCATCGCGGTCCGAGAGAATCAGTCTCTCGACCCCGCTCGGTTCCGCTGAAGCTGTCCTCAAGGGTCCCGTCTCAGTCTCCCCAAGCTGCACTCGCGCCGCCCCCCTCCGTGCCTTCTTCTCCCAAGCGGCATCCGCGCATAACGACCCCAATAACGCCGAAAAGGCGGGCCAATTTGTCCCCAGAATTAGCGGATGCCGGAGGTGTGGACTAACCGCCACCTCTACACTATGCTTTTTCCCCCTAAACTGTATCGTGACTGGGACAACCGGATATTCCACCACATCCCCGTGCACACACCGCACCTTAACCATACGGCTTGTATCCAATGCCCCAGGCTGCATCAGGCTTTGATGGATCGAGGTTTGGTTACATCCTGAATCCACCAAGGCCTGATATGTACCCCCCTTGATACTTACAGGAATTTGGTACTCTCCTGCTTGATCGGGGGTGGTCCGCTGGACGTCCGGGATCCGGATCATTGTCCCGATGTCCATCCTCGGACATCGGTCCACAAAATGATCCGGATCACCGCACCGCCAGCAGGCCAGCCCAGGCTTACCCGCCACCCCTGCGGCGGGGAGTGGGTTGGAAAATGAGCGCGGGGAGGGTGAGAAACCGGAGCCATTGTCGCCACCCGCCCCCAGCGGCCCCGCCCCCCTGGGCGGAGCCCGCGAACTCCCGGACGGTCCTGGGCCCATCCCACCCCGGCCTCTGGGGGGAACGCGAGGAGGGCCTGGAGGACGGGACCTGGGGAGAGGGATAGGAGGAGAGGGAGACACAGAGGGGGGAGAGAGAGAGCGAGAGGTTAAAAGGGGTGCGCCGACCCCCGGGCACGCCACCAGATGGTCCTCCGCCAGGTGGATGGCCGTCTCCAGCGACGTGGGCCGGTGGCACTGGACCCACTTGGCGGTCTTCTTGGGTAGCCGAGCGATAAACTGCTCCAGTACCACCAGATCGACGATGTGGTCCACGTCGCTTCCACCGGCCAATAGCCATTTGCGGCACGCGTCCCGGAGCTGTTGGGCCATCGCGAAGGGTCGGCCGGCCTCGCCCCACTCCAGCGAGCGGAACCTCTGGCGGTGCTGCTCTGGGGTCCGGCCGACCCGCTGGATGATGGCCCTCTTCAGGTCTTCATATTCCAGGAGGTTCGCCACCGGCAGTTGTTGGGCGGCCGCCTGGGCTTCTCCGGTCAGCAGAGGAATGAGGTGCACCGGCCGCTGTGCCCGGGGCCACCCGCAGGCCTCTGCGGCCTTCTGAAATAGGTCTATGAAGGCCTCGGGATCGTCCTGTGGCCCCATCTTGTGTAGGGGCACGTGGACCGGTGCGCTGGCGAGCCCGGCGGCTTCGGCGCGAACCTCCCGGTCGATCCAGCTCCGGAACCTCTCGCGGTCCTCTTGCTGGCCGCGGACGATGGCCTCGAAGCGGCGCTCCTGGTCCGCCCGCAGGTCCAGCATGGCCTGGTGTTGTTCCTGATGGAGGGCCGCGAGAGAGGTGATGATGTCCGCAAACGGCGAGGCGGAGGGCGTTGGTGTTGTCATGGCGGCGGCGCGGTCCTACTTCCTTCCCGGGTTTCGGCACCAGTGTAACAAGTTCGATATAGTAAGGAAGGAAGAGGACACAGGGGTCGGCTGGACTGTTGATGCGTATCTTTATTTTCTCTTTCTCAATGTCAATAACACACTTCTTCGTGTGTTCTCAGTCAAACTCATAAGCAACAATAACTTCCGGTTCGCGGCACTTCCGGCTTCCGGGTAAACTCAGTCTCTGTGTGCTCGCACCAACAGTCCGACTCTCTCTCTCTCTGGTCTCCGGTTCCGCTGGTGTTTAATCCCGTCTCCGCGCTCATTACTGGAACAAGAGACAGGTGTTATTAATCTGCGTCCAACCCACTCACTTACCGCTCGTCCCGCGGCCCTCTCTCCCGCTGCAGACCTCGCTGAACCACGCCCCCCTTGCCACATACACATACTATAACTGCATATATTATGATCTGCATATTTTCTATAGCACTCAAAAAAGGTATAAAACACAACTGATGAGGGTGAGGATGATGTGTCATGTGATGAGGAAGATGAGGCCATAGTGACAATCTGGCAGGGAGAGAGTGAGGGTGAGATCGAAGATAGAGATGAGGATGAAGATGGTTATGATAATATGTAATGATAACTTGATGTGATAACTTGATGTAATAACTTGATGTGATGGCTTTATGTAATGGTTTGGTAGTACTTGTGTTCCACAATGGTACAATGTTGCCTGAGAGCAACAGCTGAATTTGAAATGTTACTTTTTATTAAATATGAAATTTGTAATATATTATAAACTGGATAAATGTGTTTGTTCAGGTCTCTGGTTAAAGAAATTTATTTTTCAATGAATATATTTATTTTTTCTACATGAAAACGTAAAAAGTTTAAATTTGTCCGTTGTGGTACAATGTTGTCTTGAGGCAACAAACTTTTTAAAAAAATAAATAAAAATAAAAATTATGCTTTTTTTATTGCTATTGTTAAAGTGTCCTATTTTAAGCAGGAAAAACACCACAAATATTTTTTTTTCCTCATTGAAATCATATTGCGTACCATAGAGGGTTAAATATCGAGTCTTTAATCTCTCTAATGATGCTGAGTTTGTCCAGATAAAGTAAGACTGTTATGTTTTAACGAGCAGTGAATGTTGAACAATAGTAATCTAGGGCCGTCTGCAATATTTGACATGCAAGGGGTTAATAAATCTGCAAAAATGTCAAAAATTCTGTGCTTTTCTTTTATTGTGGGGTGCTGTGTGTACATTAATGAGAAAAAAAATAACTTAAATGATTTTAGCAAATGGCTGCAATATAACAAAGAATGAAACATTTAAGGGGGTCTGAATACTTTCCGTACTGTAAATAGATAAGATAAAGTGCAGTCAGTCAGACGTACAGTGGCACAGTGCTCCTTCAGTAAGTGCATGGGTAAACAGATGTTTTTTGAGTCTGGCTTTGAATGTGACTACTGTTACACATCTGATCTCTTCTAGAAGTTAGTTCCAGATGTGTCTGATATAATAATTATTAGCAGACTCCCCTTGCGTAGAGTTAACCTTTGGTATTTTTAAGTGACTTGATTCTGATGTTATTAGTGACCTGTTATACAAGTAATAGTACTTTTAAAATGAATTCTGAACTGGAAGCCATTGTAAAGCTCTGAGTACTGGTGTGATATGTTCATATTTTCTGGTTCTGCTCCGAAACCCGGCAGCAACATTCGGTATGATCTGCAGGTCTCTTATTGTTATTATTCCTCACTTGATTTGTTTTGTTTGTTTTTAGACCCCTAGCCACAATGTATGTGTTCAAGTTAAGAATTTCATCTTTGTGTCCAAATGCAGACTTCAGTTGTATCTTATATTTAGCTACATTTAGTTAGCTAGCTAAGCTTGCCCAATATTGGGACACATCTACAATGTTTTTTCCCCTCAAAAGGGTCACAAGAGTCCCTTGTGAGAATCTACAAAGAATTGTGTTAAACATGTATTTGACAACTCATAGACAGCCTTTCTATTTAACATTACAATTTAAATTCCACCAACACTGTCATTTTAAAGATAAGCAGAGCTCCAAATATTTTGTCTATTTGTCTTTTACTTTATTTTGAAAACAAACAATTAAACATAAGCATGTGTAATCTATAGCGTATATTATCTAACATGAGCAACAACAGCATCATAAAACACATTGTTAAAAAAGCAACAGCAATATCATCACAACCAGAATTAAGAAGATAAAGCTAATGATATTGACTTTAAATTATTTGGTACAATTTTTTTGTGCAAAAATAAATCTGCTAATCGTTTCCTGATCTCTTTAGTCCTGGTGCAATAAACAGTAGGGTTTATTAAGGGAGGAACTATAGAGGCTACAATCAGAATTGCATTTCGTTCTGTTAAATTTAACATAACTCCTATTCGAGTTAGTAAGCTAGTGAGCAGCTTTGGTGCATAAAAACTGAGCAGAACAATTAGGTGACTTGAACAAGTGTTGATCATTTGCTTTCTGCCCGAGTTGTTGGAGAGTTTGGTCACACTATATGCCAAAACAGCATATGTGCACACAATAAAGGGAAATTGTCCACACATTGGCCACAGACTTAACATTACAGGTAAGAAAAAATAGGGTTCAGGATTAACACAAGCAGCTCTGATCATGGAAGCATACTCACAAAACACATATTTGATAACAGGCTGACAGTATGGGACTCTGTCTAACACTGATGTCAAAAAACCTATAACAGCAAAACCAGCGATCCAGGTCACACAAATAAGCAGAAGGATTCGAGAATTTGTTACAATGCTGTGATACCTTAAAGGAAGCCTAACTGCAACAAGTCGGTCTATTGCCATTAATGTCAGAGCCATGCACTCTGTGAAATCACCAAGATGATAGAGATATGTCCTTGAGAAACAAGAGTAGTATGACACAGTTTTAATCTCAGCCAGCAGCACTGAGATCATGGTTGTGCTGCAGGTAGAGGAGTACATTATATCAACAACAGCTAGATTACAGATTAATATGTACATTGGTTTGTGTAAATGTCTGTCAGTCAAGATGATACACAGATTTATGCTGTTCCCAAGCAATATGAGCATGTAGGTTATTAAGATGAGGAATCCGAGGAGCTTTTGGTTTTGCAGGTGATCAAATCCAGTGATTATAAAGCTGTCTACATTTTTTACAGTAACATTTTCATTTGCCATTTTAAGTAACCCAATTCCTAACATACAGACACAAATATTTTAAATTAACATTTGTACAGATGAAAAAAATAAATCAATTAGAGCCTCAATGTACTCATAAATGCACAGAAAAAAAGCTCCTGTGAAGGAAAATGGTAGAAAAATGCAGACAGTGTCTGTAACAGCCAGGTGTTGAAAGTTAAAGTATAGTTTTAACAAAATTACAAAAAGAGTTTCATGCATTCTTAAAAACTAAAAAATAAGATTTTCTTTAGGTTCTTAATGTTTTAAAATTCAAATTAGATTACTTTAAAATGTCATATAATAAATAGCCTGAGGTGTTGCTTTCATCTAGATAAACATATGACAGAAACACTGCCTTTTATGTTATATTGTGATACAGCTACGTCATGGTTTCCAAGCAACCGTGATCAAGCCTGTAAACCTAGGACTTTAACAACATATAGAGGTTTTCCAAATATAGCTTCTGGTAAAAAAAACAAAACAACAACACTACACAAGTATCCAGGAGCCATATCTCAGTCCTGCGAGTCCTTTACATTTTAGGTTGAACCATTTTCAAATGAAAGTGATATTTTTCATAAATATCAGAGTAAGGGAAAGATGTCACATGTTATGTTGTATTTTTATAGAATTTATTAATTACATTATCTGTATATTTTTATTGAGGCAAGTTGTCATGTTTATGTTATAGTTTTATAGAATGTTTAGTTAATTTTGTTGGCCTTAACAATGATTTGTTGCTTGATATATTTGTTATGTTTTAAACACACATATATATATATATATATATATATATATATATATATATATATATATATATATATATATATATATATATAAAGATGCACTATTTAGTATTTTTGCAATAAAATATCCAAAAACCACTAGGCCAGTGTTATTTTGTTCAGTTGAGTACTTACAATATCCCAAATGTTTCCAACTATTTGTAAATTGTGAGAAAATTGCCATTTTAACTAAGGACCGGGACGTTTCAGAGGAAAGCACAGAGGAACGTCATAACATAATTTTAAACACACTTAAATGTATCTGATATGATAAAAAGAGCTGCTTTACCTGACCGGAAAAAGCGGAAGTGCGAGCGCCCGGCGACTGTGTCCTGTCCCGTCATAATAAAAGTCCTGGTACTCGCGAGCCGTACGCTTGTATAAAAATTGCTCCAGAGGCCATGCTCAGCTCTACAACACCCGGTCCTGCTCTGCTTTAAACTACGGTAATGTTAATAACCGCATCCATGAACATGATTTCTGGCTGAGTCCTATTTTCCACCAGCTGTGAGGTGAAGACCACATATTTATTTGAAAACTTTAGTTGAAATTTTAGTGTCCCCAACTGAGCAAGCCAAGCCATAGATGACAGTGGCAAGGAACCAAAACTCCATCAGGGCATGATGGAGAAAAATAAACCTCTGGAGAAACCAGGCTCAGTCGGGTGCCAGTTCTCCTCTGGCCTATTAACAAACAGTGTATGATTATTATTCTGGCAAACTTAGAGGTCAGAAATCAAATTAGATCGGTATATTTGAAAGTTTGGGGTATCATGCAAGAGACTTTTGTTTGTTAAAGGGATGACACATCGATTACACAAAAATATGATTATTTTAAGGATCGGAATCATCGCGCTGGAGACGGGTTTATTTAGGATGATGTGTCGAGTAAACAATTATTGAATAGGAATGTTGCCTGGTCTGATGAGTCTCCATTTCTGTTGAGACATTTAGATGGTAGAGTATAACAGTATAACTGTTGGGACAATTGTATGTGTGATAGGGCGGGGCAACAAGATGGTGAGAGAGGGAGCACGGCCTCAAGGCCTGTGAGACTTGAAGCTGGCTTCTGCTGTTAAAACTGCAAACTATTCTTAAGTAAATTTTTCCCCTACAGTATGCCATAGTAAAGAGACACGTTTTTAGTCTAGATTTAAACTGACAGATTGTGTTTGCTTCCCGAAAAATGCTAGGAAGACCGTTTCAGAGTTTAGGTACTAAATAGGAAAAGGATTGACCGCCTGCAGCTGATTTTGATATTCTAGGTAATATCAACCGGCCAGAATTTTGAGACCGCAATAGACGTGATGGAGTATAATGTTGTAAGAGCTCATTCAAGTACTGGGAAGCTAAACCATTTAGAGGGTTGTAAGGAATAAGTACGATTTTAAAATGTATGATTTTAAGATTTTAATAATAAAAAAATAAAAAACATTTCTGAATTAAGTTGCAGGAAATTACTATTCATCCAATATTTTTTTTATCAGCTATGCAGTACGTTATTCTTGTGAATTGGTAAGTTCAGTCAGGGCACGAATAAATATAGAGCTGAGTATCGACAGAATAACAATGAATACTAATGCCATGCTTTCTAATGATATCTCCCAGTTGTAGCATATACAGGGTGAAAAGCAAAGGTCCTAATACTTAGCCTCGTGGTACCCCATACTGAACTTGTGACCGGTGTGACATCTCTTCATTTACTGCAATCACAAAAAAATAACGGTCAGATAAGTAGGGTTTAAACCATGCAAAATGCAATTCCACTAATGCCAACATAATTTTCAAGTCTATTCAGAAGAATGTTTTGGTTAATAGTGTTGAATGCAGCGCTAAAGATCGAGTAACACTAATAGTGAGATACAACCACGATCAGATAAGAGTAAATCAATTGTAACTCTGCTAAGAGCAGTCTCAGTACTATTACACTATCTGAATCTTGACTGGAAATCCTCACAGATACCATTTCTTTTTAAAAAGGAACATAACTGTGAAGACACTGCCTTTTTGAGTATTTTTGACAGGAACGGTAGATTTGAGATTGGACTTTAATTGACTAATTCTGTAGGATTAAGTTGAGTTTTTTTAATACGCTGTTTAATTATAGCCAACTTAAAAGTTTCTGGTACATATCCTAATGTGAAGGATGAATTAAAGGGGGGTGAAATGCTGTTTCATGCATACTGAGCTTTTTACACCTTTAAAGACTTGGATTCCCATCCTAAACATAGACAAAGTTTCAAAAACTAATGTTGGACGTTTGATGGAGTATTTCTGTGTTAAAAATACTCCTTCCGGTTTCTCACAAGTTTCGGCGAGTTTTTTTCGAGTATGGGTCTACTTGACGTTAAATAGAGCGGAAGGTCCTTGTATGGGCTGTCCTGCTTTGGAAGATGCCGGTGAGTAAATCAACTTCAAATGTCTCTGCTATTGGCTACCGTCGCATGAGTAAACATCAGTAAACGATACGATCGCGTGCTTCGTCATTCAAATGCGCTAACGGTTACTCCATTGTTGTTCTGTATAACGTTACACTATTCTGACTCTGACGTGCAAAACCGTTTTGCTTGCTACCTCTAAGGTCTAGTCACATACAATAGTCCATAAACCGAATCATGTCCTCATAAACTGCACACAAAGGCCCCTAAATACAGTACATACCACAGAGACGGACATCCTGATGTTGCCGTTTCTCCTGTTCAATTTATTTCAGCCTCAGATTTGATTGTGGATCATTATCTGTATTAGCTGAGATAGATGGGTTTCTCCACGCTTGAGGACGGCACCGCTTTGCGCGCTTGTCATTCTTTAGCTCCGCCCACACGATACGCCTCCAGGCGCTCGGTTTTTTCCGGAAAGACTCGGTACAGCCCATATTTCTTTTATAAATATGATAAAACTAAAGACTTTTCGGAGATATGAAGGATGCAATACTACTCTATAGGTACTCAAGATTGACATGAGATTGACTGAAACTGAGTGTTTCACCCCCCCTTTAAGAAGAGTATCTATGACCTCTGGAAGTATCTCTTTTAATAGCCTAGTCGGTATAGGGTACAACATACATGTTTTTGATTTTGATGATTTAACAAGTTTAGCCAATTCTTCTCCTCCTATGGCAGTTAATGAGTGTACATTTTCCTCAGTGACACTACAATGCTCTATCTGATGTAATTCTGTAGTAGATGGCTGCATGGGTATAAGTTTGTAACCCATTATTTCTTGTCTTATGTACTCCAGTCTCTTCGGCGGTGATGACATCAAATAAACACGGGTTACAATGGTGGTGATTTACATTCATTTCTTTAATCAGAAGCATCGACATTACATGAACAGCGGCACACCATAACTTCCTAACTAACACATACATACAACTCTGCATGAGACACATGAAAACATTCTAAACAGGTTATTGGTGTCTTCACATCTACTTCCTTATTTCTTATTCTTCTCTTTTTACCACAACATGAATTAAACTAAACCCAATATAATGATTTAAACAACCCAATTAATTTTTAAGGTACAATTTTATTCTTAATATGAATCTTACTAGTAAAGAAGTTCATATAGTCATTACTGCTGTGCTATTTACAAACATCAGAAGTTGAAGCTTTGTTTTTGGTTAATTTAGCCACTGTATTGGATAAATAACTAGGGTTGTGTTTGTTTCCTCAACTTAACTCTCAACTCAGCTTTATCTATATAGCACCATTAAAAACAACAAATATTGACCAAGGTGCTGTATATTATATCAAATATCAGCAAAATATAGCACCATATAAAACATGAATTAGGACACAAAACAGACCAGACACAGCACAAATCAACAACAAAATTTGCACTAGGGGAGCTAGCAGCTTCTGTGGAAATTATAATCTCTGTTTTGCCTTCATTAAGGTGAAGAAAATACATGGACATCCAGGCCTTTACATCCACTAGACAAGCCAACAGGGCATCCACACCCACGTTATTCGTTTCCAGAGGTAGATACATTTGCGTATCATCTGCGTAGCAATGAAAGGAGATGCCATGTTTTCTAAAAATCGCCCCTAGGGGGAGCATATACAAGGAGAACAAAACCGGAGCAAGAATAGAACCTTGAGGGACACCACACATAAGAGGAGCCGCATTGGAAGTAGATTCATCGTAACAGAGAATCCTCTACCAATCAAATAGGATTGGAACCATTTAAAGGCATTTCCCTGAATGCCCACCTAGTGCTCTAAAACGTGAGATGAAAACAGAGTGGTCAATTGTGTCAAATGCCGCACTCATATCCAACAGCACTAGCCAGAGTCCAGAGTCATTAAATATAATTTCCATTTTTTTAACAGAGCTATTCTGTGGAGTGGTATTTCCTAAAACCTGATTGGAACACCTCAAAAATCTGTTTTTTATTTAGAAAGCTCTGTAGTTGCAACTCCGCAACCGGACGCATATGCTCAAAAGCCAGTGTGAAGCGGGAAGTCCGATTCAGACAGCAATAGAAACCTCAACTTGACCGCAAAACCTTCGTGCCTTCCCCGTCAACAGAGTTTAGAATGTCTCTAAATGCTTTTTTTAACTTGCGGATTAATCTTAATTGTTTAGCGATTGCAGAGTAAAAGACCGTTTCATTTGCCGATATTAGTTTTTAAGTAATTTTGTTTCTTTAAACTCAATGCCGAGTTTCAGTGAAACTACACACAGCAGTCGCTCACGTGAAGGCATATAATCAGTCAATAACAATGGTTAGCGGAGGCGCAGAAGAACTTAAAAAGCTTCCCGCATCATTCACATCGCATGAGAGACTTACCGGTGAAATATAATGATGACAGAAGAAGGATGGTGGACAAAACTGTAACAGTAGGTAACGTTAGTGTAGCAGCATGAGAGAGCCGTATGAAAGTAGCAATACATCATCGAGCATGGCTATCTGAAGCAACACCTGCTGATGCCCGTTTCACACACAGCCTAGTCTGTTTGTGGTGCGTGTTTATTCCGTACTCATGTTAACAGATTACAGTTTTCACATTGCACACAGCGTCGGCCCGTCAGAGCGAAGTGCTGCGATCGTTTCTGCACCGAGTCTATTTTGCTGTGCTGAACGCGCTGAATTAAAGGGACAGTACACTGTGTGCATTAAAACTAACATGTATTTATGCAAAACTTTAGTAATTGTGTATAATGTAAAGTGTACTCTGTGAAATAAGTGAAATAATGAAGAGTATTCCTTTCTTGGAGGTGGAAAAACAAAGTTCTTTATGACCTGCAGGATTTATTTAAAAAAATAAAAATAAAAAAATAATAATGAAAAAAACGAGTTGGCTGTGTTTGTCTATTGTAAGTTGTAAACAATGTAAACATTGTTTGAATGTAGTGTTTAAACATGATATCTATAAAAGTGCATAGGCCTACAAAGAGAATTGCAATGATGAAAAGCCATACCATTTTTTTGGATTTTAAATAACAATAATGAATATATGTTAAACAGGCATGAGAGGTCTACTCTCTCCCCTGAGAATTTTGACATCCTAATCTTTTTTTTTTCTTTCTCCATTTATACTCAGGCCCATTTTCACATCACAGATTGTTTTTCACGTTACACTTTAACAACTGAGTAAAATGTGATTTATTCAGCTGGTTATTTAGTTTATATTTGTTAAAACCTTAACCATATAGGTTATGCTAACACCAAAATTTTTCATACAATAAATGGAAAGCAAAAAAAATAGGCTCCTCCCCCTTTCAAAAAAAAAAAAAAAATCCCCAACAATTAGTATTCAGCACATTTTTTTTTAAAAAAGTCTTTATCATTTGTTAATCTGCATTATGTTATTTATTTGTTGGGCATTAGTTAAATGTTTACTGTTCAATGGTTTTTATGTTGTTGTTTTTTTTTTTTTTTTGTATTTACTAATTTGGGGAGCAGATACAGTCTTTATATGATAATATCTAGGTAAAAGAGTTTATATTATGGAATGTCAAAGCTGCCAATATTAAAAATAAATACATAAATAAATGTACAAAGAAATGCAAAAAAGCAAAAATAATAAATATATACATAATTATACATAGAAAAGAAAAAAAAAACTGAATAATTATTTATACATTTATTTCCATATATATATATATATATATATATATATATATATATATATATATATATATATTTCCATATATTTATTTATTCTTTTATTTATTCATACATTTATTTATTTCCACATTTATTCCTTTCTACATTAATTTATTTCTATATGTATTTATTTATTTCTGCATTTATTTATTTCTAAATTTATTTATTTATACATTTATTTATTTCTAAATTTATTTATTTATACATTTATTTAAGCATAGGGTAATGAGGGGGCGGGCAGCCACTTTACCTCAAACATAGCAATCGAGCTCAGAGTAGGCGAGAGCAAAGCGTTGAGGCCACAGTGTTGTGATATTCATATTTTTAATAAGGTTGCCCCTAGAAAGGAATAAATGTGGAAATAGGCTTTCCTATAGCTCAAACAGTAGAGCATTACGCTAGCAACGCAAAGGTCATAGGTTCGATTCCCAGGGAGAGCAAGATGTAAAAAAAGATGTGTGTTGTTTGTTTGGGAGAGCACTCGAGGGTGCCGGCTGCGAGCATTGTGAGGCGCTGCCTCGGGTCCCGCTGTTGCCGAGGCTCAGCGGTGGCTCATATCGTGGGGATTGCAATTGGATCTGACTGAGGGGTTTGAGACAGGCTCCGCCCTCGCGAGCCATCTCTCGCCTGATTCGGCATCGGCCATAAAAGCTCCATCTTTGCCCACTAAACCTCTCAAAGTTGCAAAGCGTACTCGGCAGCAGGTCAGGCCGCTGCATGTCTGCACACTATGTCCATCGTGTAGGCATACCAGGCTGACCTGCTAAGAGACCTGGGCGAGAGCCATGAGATCGGGGCTGATATGATTAACGAGCTCCATTTGACCGCTGATCTTGAAGGAGTCGGCCAGATGCGTTGGCCATTCTATGGCAGCCCTGGTGGCCACGGAGAGGCATTTATGGCTCAATCTCACAGAGATTAAAGAAAGGGATAAGAGTTTTCTGCTTGATACGCCGTTGTCTCCGGGAGGCCTGTTCAGTGACACTGTCACCACGGTTACCGACAGGTTCCTGGAGGCAAAGAAGCAATCTGCGGTGCTCAAGCAGTTTCTCCCCTGTAAGCCCCAGGTCTCGTCTGCTGCTGGGCGGGAGCAGCAAGCGCAGAGTACAAGCTCCTCACATAGAGAACAGCAGTAAACAGAGCGTCGCCACCCGCACACCACCGCAAAAAGGGTGGGCCGGTCGTCGGCGCTCTCAGGTGCAGCCTTCCAAGAAAGCTGATTTGAGGACAGTTATTATTTTGAGGAAGGCTGCATCTAAGAAGTCCTGACGCCTCCGGGCCCAGGACGGTGAGGGTGATCCCCTCCGCAGGCGGACGGTGTTTACCACAGCATACGTTACCCGTGTGTCAACGGTGCCCTCACAGGGTCGTTCCGCCAACCCCGCCCGAGCTCCGAGGCGTGGAGGGCCCTCGCGGGTCATCCAAAGGATGCACTGCTGGGCCAGTTGTCCCCTGCCGGTTCGCCGTTTCAGGGCGCTGCACTCACAGTCCAGAATACATCAGAGACCAGCCTCGAGAGGCGGGTACCCTTAGTAGATTTTGTGTCGGAGTGGGAGAATATGCCACATATATCTCGATGGGTCCTTCGGTGCATAAGAATTGGGTACGCCATTCAGTTCAGGTGTCGTCCTCTCAGTTTTTAATGGGGTCCTCCCTACGTTGGTGGGCCCCGAGCAGGCTCTGGTAATGACTCAAGAAGTACAGGCTCTGCTGCAAAAGGGGTGATAGAGAGGGTTCCCCCCCAGAGAGGGAGTCAGGCTTTTACAGCCGGTACTTCATCGTGCCAAAGATGGATGGAGGGCTGTGCCCCATCTTAGATCTTCGCGTTCTGAACTGAGCAGTGGCAAGGCTCAAGTTCAGGATGCTTACACTCAAACAGATCGTGTCTCAGATCAGGTCAGAGGATTGGTTTGTCACGATAGATCTCAAAGATGCTTATTTTCATATTTTCATCCTTCCGCTGCACAGGAAGTTCCTGAGGTTCGCTTTCAGGGGAGAAGTGTACCAATATCGGGTGCTTCCCTTCGGTCTAGCCCTTTCACCCCGCACGTCGACGACTGGCTGATCCTAGCACATTCAGCTCGTCTCGCAGCTCAACATCGAGATGTTGTTCTCGTGCACAAGAGGAAGTTGGGGCTGAGACTCAATTCCAAGTAGAGCGTTATTTCTCCGGTGCAGAAAATAACGTATCTAGTAGTGAACTGGGATTCAGTCTCTATGCGGGCTCGTCTGTCTCAGCCTCGCATAGGGTTGATCCTCTCAGCCATGAAAGGGGTGAAACTAGACTAGCCACTCACTGTAAAACTTTCAGAGGCTGTTAGGTCTGATGGCAGCAGCATCCAAAGTAATTCCTTCGGGTCTGCTGTACATGAGACCTTTGCAGTGGTGGCTCAAAACCAAGGGCTTTTCCCCAAAGGGAACCCTTTTCGCGTGATCAAGGCAACGCGGCGGTGTCTCCGCACCTTGGCCATGTGGAAGGACCCTTGGTTTCTGGCCCAAGTTTCGTTGCTGGGGGCATCCGCGTCTCTGACCCCAGATGAGGGGTCATATAAGTGGTCGTTCGGCCCAGGGCCTGTGGTAGGAACACCAGCATTCATGTTACATAAATTGCCTGGAAATAATAACAGTGTTTCAGGCTCTGAAGCACTTCCTGCCATATCTCAGGGGCTGTCATGTGCTTGTTCGCACAGACAGCACATCGGTGGTCTTCTATATAAATCATCAGGGGGGTCTAAGATCTCGTCGCTTATACAAGTCGGCACGCCTTATCCTCCTGTGGGCTCAGGGAAAGTTCCTATCGGTCAGGGCAATGTACATCCCAGGGAGCCAGAATGTGGAAGCAGACATCCTGTTAAGACAGGGGCTGAGGCCCAGGGAGTGGAGACTCCAAACCGAGGTGGTGGAGCTCCTTTGGGAGAAATATGGCAGGGCTCACGTAGACCTGTTTGCCACGCACAAAAACTCTCATTGTTGGCTATGGTTCTCCCTGTCGCCTCCCTATTGGGGTCTTCGTGCACCCTCGCCCAGAGTTGTGGAAACTGTGGGCTTGGCCTCTGAGGGGGCCCAGCTCATAAGTTCAGGTCTCTAGACCGAGGTTGTTGAGACCATTCTACACTTTAGAGCTTCCTCCACGAGGAAACTGTACACTTTGAAGTGGAGGCCCCACGTTGTGGTGTAGAGCTTGCCTGTGGGATCCAGTTAACTGCCCTGTGAGCGCAGTGCTGGAATTCCTGCAGGACAGATTCTCTGCTGAGTTAGCCCCATCCACATTAAAGGTGTATGTGGCGGCCATAGCTGCTTACCACACTCCTTGGGGTGGTGTTTCATTGGGGCAACACCCTTTAGTAACTCGTTTCCTTCGTGGAACCCTGAGGTTGAGGCCTTCGACATGCACCAGGGTGCCGGCCTGGGACCTATCTATTGTCCCTCAGGGCCAAGCCCTCAAGGAAGTTTCCGAGAAGTTTCTCACTTTAAAAACGGTTTTCTTGCTGGCTATTTCTTCCTTGAAAAGAATAGGAGATTTGCAAGCCCTCTCTGTGGCGCCCTAGTGCTTGGAATTTGCTCCGGGTATAGCCAAGGCCTTTTTGTACCCGAGACCCGGCTATATTCCTAAGGTTCCCACCAATCCAGTGAGACCTGTGGTGCATCAGGCATTCTGTCCTCCTCCTTTTGCGACGTCAGCCTTGGAAAAATTTAATCTGCTTTGTCCCGTTCGTGCACTTGACACTTATGTCCACAGAGCTGCCCTGTGGAGAAAATCTGAACAACTGTTCGTTTCAGTGTTTCAGTGTCAAAGCAGAGGATGAGCAAGTGGGTGGTCGAGGCATATGTGGCGTCCGGACAGCCGTCTCCTTTAGCTGTCCGGTCCCACTCCACTAGGAGTATGGCCGCCTCTCAGGCACTGTTGGCAGGGACCTCCCTGCAGGATGTCTGCGATGCGGCAGGCTGGTCCTCACCGCACACTTTCGTCCGGTTCTATGAACTAGACATTAATGCTACTCCGGGGGCTCGGGTGCTCGCCTCTTAGCATGCACAGGCGGGTATTCGGCTCCTATGGGGACGTGGGTATTCTCGTTCCCAGAGTGGTGACGCAGCGGAAGTTCCCTATGAACGGAACGTCTCGGTTACGTCTGTAACCTTAGTTCCCGGAATTGGGAACGAGACGCTGCGTCACCCGGCTATACTCCCTGTATGCCTGCAAGCGCCTTGTTTCAGTCTTTTACAGAAGCTAAAGGCGTGTGTTTGCCAGTGGGCTTTATAGTTTCCGGGTCAGTGACGTCACCTGCCTATGACGTTCCGTCTCTCTATTGGACTGATGACATACGTGCTTCACGACGCAATCACACAGAGGCGTTCCCAGAGCGGTGACGCAGCTTCTCGTTCCCAATTCCGGGAACTAAGGTTACAGACGTAACCGAGACGTTTTTTGCTTTTCTATGAATATTTATTTGTTTTTGCCTATTTTTTGCTTTGTATATTTATTTATGTATTTATTTTTAATATTGGCTGCTTTGACATACCATACTCTATGTGTTGGGATTAAGCTGACTTCGGTGACATGAGACAGCTAGCAGATGGTCGTTAAGCAATTCTGTCTGCTTCCTGACCTGGGCCCTATAGTGAATAAAGGTTTAGCTCTAATTGTGACCCGATTTGTCATAATGGAGACACACATTTTTTGGTTACAGAAACATTGCATAACTTTACATTAATTTCCTTTTTAACTTAATGTGGGGAACCTAACATTAGTTTACAAGGAAATTAATGTTTCAAATGTAATCCATGTTGCTGTAACATAAAATGTTTTTAGTGCGTCCATTATAAATTAATCAACTATAAATGATGTAGGGTTCTTTGCAGATCTGAGTACTGGTGTGATATGTTCATATTTTCTGGTTCTGCTCAGAATCCTGGCAGCAACATTCTGTATGATCTGCAGCTCTCTTATTGTCATTTAGGAGTCCATTACAATTTCCTGCTGGTGATGAAAGCATGAACACGTTTCTCTAAGTCTTGACTGGAATCAAAATATCTTATTTTTGCAATATATTTGAGATGATAGTGGGCTGATTTAGTTTTGTGTGAACCAAATGTGAAAAAAAAAACTTGAGAATTCCATTATATCTAGCTACATTTAGTTAGCTAGTTAAGCTTGCCCAATATTGGGACACATCTACAATGCCAGAAATGAGATTATTTTTCTTACCCCATTGGCAAATAATTTAGTTTGTTTTAAGCAAAATCTCACTTCATTTTGAATTTATGTTTAAGCATCTAGTAAATGCATCTTGATTTAAGAATTTAGTAAGAAAAAATGACTAAGTAAGAAGAAGAGCATTTTTTTGCAGTTTAAAAACAGTTTTGTTTAACAGGTATTTGTCAAATCATTGAAAGTCTATTTAACATTGCATTTTACATTTCCACCAATACTGTCATAGACACCAGGGCTGCTCCAAATATATTCTTGATTTTTCTTTTACTTTATTTGAAAACAAACAATTGAACTTCAGCATGTGTATGCTTTTGGGTATAGTATTTAACTTGACAGACAACAGCATCACAAAACAAGCAACAGCAACATCATCACAATCAGAATTAAGAAGATAAAGCTATTGATATTGACTTTAAATTATTTGGTAAAATTTTTGTGTGCAAAAATACATCTGCTAATCGTTTCCTGATTTCTTTATTCCTTGTGCAATAAACAGTGGGGTTTATTAAGGGAGGAACTATAGAGGCTACAATCAAAATTGCATTTCGTTCTGTTAAATTTAGTCTAACTCCTATTTGAGGTAGTAAGATATTGAAAAGCTTTGGTGTATAAAAACTGAGCAGAACAATTAGGTGACTTGAACAAGTGTTGATCATTTGCTTTCTGCCTGAGTTGTTGGAGAGTTTGGTCACACTGTATGCCAAAACAGCATATGTGCACACAATAAAGGGAAATTGTCCACACATTGGCCACAGACTTAACATTACAGGTAAGAAAAAATAGGGTTCAGGATTAACACAAGCAGCTCTGATCATGGAAGCATACTCACAAAACACATATTTGATAACAGGCTGACAGTATGGGACACTGTCTAACACTGATATCAAAAAACCTATAACAGCAAAACCAGCGATCCAAGTCACAAAAATAAGCAGAAGGATTCGAGAATTTGTTACAATGCTGTGATACCTTAAAGGAAGCCTAATTGCAACAAGTCGGTCTATTGCCATCAATGTCAGAGCCATGCACTCTGTGAAATCACCAAGATTATAAATGTATGTCCTTGAGATACAAGAGTAGTATGACACAGTTTTAATCTCAGCCAGCAGCACTGAGATCATGGTTGTGTTGCAGGTAGAGGAGTACATTATGTCAACAACAGCTAGATTACAGATTAATATGTACATTGGTTTGTGTAAATGTCTGTCAGTCAAGATGATACACAAATTGATGCTGTTTCCAAGCAATATGAGTATGTAGGTTATTAAGATGAGGAATCCAAGGAGCTTTTGGTTCTGCAGGTGATCAAATCCAGTGATTATAAAGCTGTCTACATTTTTTACAGTAAAATTTTAATTTGCCATTTTAAGTCACTCAATTCTTAACATACAGACACAAATATTTTAAAATATAATTTGTATAGATGAAAAAAATAAATCAATTAGAGCCTCAATGTACGCATAAATGCACAGAAAAAAAGCTCCTGTGAAGGAAAATGGCAGAAAGATGCAAACAGTGTCTGTAACAGCCAGGTGTTGAAAGCTAAAGTATAGTTTTAACAAAATTACAAAAAGAGTTTCATGCATTCTTACAAACAAAAAAATAAGATATTCTTTAGGTCCTTAATGTTTTAAAATTCCAATTAGATGACTTTCAAATGCCATATAATAAACAGTCTGAGATGTTCTTCTCATCTAGATAAACATATGACAGAAACACTGCCTTTTATGTTATATTGTGAGACAGATACGTTGTGGTTTCCAAGCAACCGTGATCAAGCTAGTAAACCTAGGACTTTAACAACATCGAGTTTTTCCAAATATAGCTTGTGGCAAAAATAAAATAAAAAAAATAAACAAAAAACAACAACAACAACACACAGTTATGCAGGAGCCATATCTCAGAGTCCTTTATATTTCAGGTTGAACCCTTTTCTAATGAACTTTATATTTTTCATAAATATCAGAGTAAGGGGAAGATTTCACGTTTTATATGTTGTATTTTTATAAAACTTATTAATTCCATTATCTGTATATTTTTATTGAGGCAAGTTGCCATGTTTATGTTATAGCTTTAAAGAATTTATTAAACTTTGTTGGCCATAACAATGGCTTGATATATTTGTTATGTTTCAAAAATAAATTATTTTAATTTAATTTAACATTACCTTTCAATCAGTACACTCAGAGTTACATCAGTACTGATGAATGGGTGCTAGAAGCCTGCTGTCTTCGATCTCAATCAAAATGATCCAATGGCATAAAAATGGGGCTTGAGTGGAACCCTCCGCCATGTCCTGAGTGCTTGAACCTGGATGATTGGTATCTGGGGGCGGCCCCTGCCGAACGCACCAGTGCCCTTCTTCCCGGAAGTGCATGAAGAGGTGTCGAAGGGTTCCCCCCGTCAAGGGCTCTGTGGGCAAGCATTCCGCTTTGCTGCCCTATCACAGGTACGACTGTCTCACATGACCCCGCTGGTTCAGTTTCTGGGGGCCTGGCTAGCACTCCCTAAACTGTCCAGCTGGCTTGCTCGCACCATCAGGCTTGGCTATGCGATTCAGTTTGCACAATCAGTTTCGTGGAGTCCGATATACCATGGTGGGTGGCAATGTCCCTGTCATGCGTGCAGAGATCAAGACCCTACTGGTGAAGGGTGCCATCGAGATTGTCCCTCCAGTAAGATGAAGTCCGGCTCCTACAGCCCTTACTTCATTGTACCCAAGAAAGGCAGCCAAATGCCTTTTCAAATGTGTTCATTAATGAGTGAACACGGTTTGACAAGGTGCGGGCATACTAGTACACCATTCTCCAATTTGTGCTGGCCCTGTCTCCTCACGTCTTCACAAAGGTCGTTGAGGTAGCCCTTGTGCCACTCAGGCAGCTTGGGGTTCGCATCCTGAACTATCTCAATGACTGGTGGATTCTTAGTCACTCTCGAGATCGCGAACACTGGGACCTGGTGCTCCAGCACCTAGCCCATCTGGGCCATTGGGTTAACTGGGAAAACAGCCAACTCTCCCCAGTTCAGAGGATCTCTTTTCTCTGTATGGAGATAGACTCGGTTGCCATGTGTGATCAGCTTACGAGTGAGTACACGCAGTCGCTGCTGGCTTGTCTTTGTCAGATTGAGGGCAAGAACGTGGCCCCACTGAAATCATTGGCTCCTGAGGCATATCCCATATGGAAAAGCTTTACTAAAAACATTATTTTTTATATATATATATATATATATATATATATATATATATATATATATATATATATATATATATATATATTCATTATTTTACATAATGTAATAATAAAAATTAAACTTTCATATATTTTAGATTCATTGCACACCAGCTGAAATATTTCAGGTCTTTTATTGTTTTAACACTGATGATTTTGGCATACAGCTCAGGAAAACCCTAAAATCTCAAAAAATTAGCATATCATGAAAAGGCTCTTTAAACGAGCTATTAACCTAATCATCTGAATCAACTAATTAACTCTAAACACCTGCAAAATATTCCTGAGGCTTTTAAAAACTCCCAGGCTGGTTCATTTCTCAAAACCGCAATCATGGGTAAGACTGCTGCCCCGACCCTGTCCATCATTGACACCCTCAAGCGAGAGGGCGAGACAAAGAAATAATTTTCTGAACGAATAGGCTGTTCCCAGAGTGCTATATCAAGGCACCTCAGTGGGAAGTTTGTGGGGAGGAAAAAGTGTGGCAAAAAAACGCTGCACAACGAGAAGAGGTGACTGGACCCTGAGGAAGACTGTGGAGAAGGACCGATTCCAGACCTTGGGGGACCTGCGGAAGCAGTGGACTGAGTCTGGAGTAGAAACATCCAGAGCCACCGTGCACTGGCGTGTGCAGGAAATGGGCTACAGGTGCCGCATTCCCCAGGTCAAGCCACTTTGGGCTAAAGAGAAGCAGCATTGGCCTGTTGCTCAGTGGTCCAAAGTACTTTTTTCGAATGAAAGCAAATTTTGCATGTCATTCGGAAATCAAGGTGCCAGAGCCTGGAGGAAGACTGGGGAGAAGAAAATGTCAAAATGGCTGAATTCCAGTGTCAAGTACCCACAGTCAGTGATGGTCTGGGGTGCCATGTCAGTTGCTGGTGTTAGTCCACTGCTTTTTTTTAAGGGCAGGGTCAGTGCAGCTAGCTATCAGGAGATTTTGGAGCACTTAATGCTTCCATCTGCTGAAAAGCTTTATGGAGATGAAGATTTTGTTTATCAGCATGACCTGGCACCTGCTCACAGTGCCAAAACCACTGGTAAATGGTTTACTGACCATGATATTACTGTGCTCAATTGGCCTGGCAACTCTCCTGACCTGAACCCCATAGAGAATCTGTGGGATATTGTGAAGAGAAAGTTGAGAGACTCAAGACCCAACACTCTGGATGAGCTTAAGGCCGCTATCAAAGCATCCTGGGCCTCCAAAACACCTCAGCAGTGCCACAGGCTGATTGCCTCGATTCCACCCATTGAAGCAGTCATTTCTGCAAAAGGATTCCCGACCAAGTATTGAGTGCATAACTGAACATAATTATTTGAAGGTGGACTTATTCGGATGAAATATGCAAATTTTGTGAAATTTTGGGTTTTCATGAGCTATATGCCAAAATCATCAGTATTAAAACAATAAAATACCTGAAGTATTTCAGTTGTTGTGCAATGAATCAAAAACATATGAACGTTTAATTTTTATCATTACATTATGGAAAATAATGAACTTTTATTACATATGCTAATTTTTTTGAGAATTACCTGTATATAAGGATTGTATATGCTGAAAAAAACACATATACAAATTGCACAATATTAATGTATTTTCAATCATATATGTCCTACACTGTAAAACAATATATGCTGGATTGTGTTAAATAAAACCCCTGCAAATCAGTTAGATTTTACTTTAGTAAATTATTGTATAATATTGAAAAATATGTGACAATCAGAATGTATGTCATTTTATTTGACGTGCATGTGATTATATAGCCAAAATATATTGAACATATGAAGAGTTTGGTTCCAAAACGCTATAAATCCAAAATTGTTAAATTGAGAAAAAAGGCATTTTCTTTCCCAAAAGACTGTTTGTATGAAAACTGTTATTTTATGTTTCAAACTGTAATATATCATTATGAGTTTGTAATAACATAAAAAAATCAAATCAATATTTTGATTTGAAACATTTATTAAACAAAGACATTTTTTTCTCTCCAAAATGCAATATATCCATAACATGTTTTCCCCCAAAATGCTACAAATCCATTTAATCAACAAAAACTCACTTTTTGTATGAAATTGAGCAAAGACATAACAATAAATAACTGTTGTCTATACATGACAAACCCCAAAACTTGAACAACATCACTTATATTAAACCATTAAACCAATTTTTAAAAGTACATTCATCTCGCTGCCTTTTTCAGATTGCATTCATTTCAGTCTGATATTAATGCTGTTAATAGCAACATTTCAAATTCATCCTAAACGTATGTAACATTAGAGCAAAATTTTGTTTCTGTTGCATTCATCTTGTTATTCTGTACAATACATTCATTACATTTCCAAAACAATGTACGGAACTGTACAATTATTAAGTTAAATAGTATTAAAGGGGGGGTGAAATGCTGTTTCATGCATACTGATCTTTTTACACTGTTAAAGACTTGGATTCCCATACTAAACATGGACAAAGTTTCAAAAGTTAAGGTGGACGTTTGATGGGAGTATTTCTTTGTCAAAAATACTACTTCCGGTTAGTTTCGGCAAGTTTTTTGCGATCATGCGTCCCCTTGACGTTAATGGGGGCGGAATTTCCTTGTATGGGCCTTACGGACAATTCTACCGGAAGACCGTGAGAGAGAGAGAGGGAGAGAGCGAAAGTAACAGGCTGTGCCCATCAAAGCGCTGGCTCGTAGGCTGCGCTGCACAGGTGATGTGCACAATTACAATGTCACCAAAAAAGTGCGTTTTTGGTTGCCAGACCAAGACAGTCCTGCACAGATTCCCCAAAAACCCTGCGTTAAGGCAACAGTGGATGTAATTTGCTTTTCCGGATCAGCAACTGAGTTGCGCGAATGTTTATATCTGTTCGCTGCATTTCGGTGCCGACTGTTTCATAAACAAGGCCCAGCTCGACGCCGGATTTTCCTATCGCCTAATGCTGAAGGATGGAGCAGTCCCAACGTTAGAACCGCAGTGTCACGGCTGTAATGAGAGACAGAGAGGATCCAATAGCGAATCAAAAAACAAGTTTATTGTTCCACAGGACGGCAAGCGTCAACAATAAACCAAGCTCAGATAACAGGCAAAAGTAATAAGGAGACAGGCTCCAGGGCACAGGCAGGCGAACTGCGGCGAAGGTCAGGTGCAGGCGGTCAGGCAGACGATACGGCAGAGCAGGGAAGCAGCGGACAACCAGAGGCCGAATCCTGGACCAGGAACAGAGATAATCCCCCAGGGGAAACAGAAGCCGAAGCCAGCCACGCCAGAAACGCCTGTAACAATCTGACAATGGGTGCCAGTGAGAGAGCAGTTTATATAGTGAGACTGAGTGCAGCAGGTGAAAGTGATGAGTCCCATAATCAGTGGCCACGCCTCCCACACAACCTCACAAGACACAAAGAAGGAGACATTGAATTCATAAACCGTGACAGTACCCCTCCCCCTAGGAGCGCCTCCTGGAGCTCCCAGGAGGACCTACCTGTCGATTGTAATCATCGATAAGGGAGTGATCCAGTATGTCCCTAGCAGGAACCCAACTTCTCTCCTCCGGACCGTAACCTTCCCAGTCCACCAAGTACTGGAATCCGCGTCCCCTCCGTCTAGCGTCCAGAATACGATTGACCGTATAAGTTGGTTTGGAAACCCCGAAGACAAACTAACCGGCGCCCCTAATAATTTACAAAATTCTCGCCAAAATTTGGACACGAACTGGGGTCCCCCGTCGGAAACCACGTCCATCGGAAGGCCATGTAAACGAAAGACTTGATCGACGACAGCTACCGCTGTCTCTTTGGCTGAAGGTAATTTGGGCAAGGGAACAAAATGTACCATCTTCGAGAATCGGTCCACGACGGTTAAAACAACCGACTTGCCCTGGGAGGGCGGGAGGGCGGTGATAAAATCTAGAGCGATATGGGACCAGGGTCTCGAAGGGACAGACAGCGGTTGAAGGAGCCCATCGGGAGGGCGGTTAGATGTCTTCCCCATGGCACAGACTGAACAGGCCAAAACAAAATCTCGGATGTCACGAGCCATACCGGGCCACCAGAATCGTTGCTTAACCAAAAATTTGGTTCTATTAACTCCTGGATGACAAGCGACATTGGAGCAGTGTCCCCATCGAACAACGTCGGACCGAACTCCCTCCGGAACGAATAATCGGTTCGGTGGTCCACCGTGCGGAGGCGTTACCCCTTCTAAGGCCGTCCTGACCTTCGATTCGACCTCCCATACGAGTGTGGAGACTCTAAGTCTCTCAGGTAAAATGCACTCGGGAGTAGACGGGCGTTCGGAGCGGTCAAAAATGCGCGACAAAGCATCGGGTTTGATGTTTTTGGAACCCGGGCGGTACGAAAGAGAAAAGTCAAAACGTCCGAAAAAAAGGGACCACCGAGCCTGCCTGGAGTTAAGTCTCTTAGCAGATCTGATGTATTCCAGATTCTTATGGTCGGTCCAAACGATAAAAGGAACCCCCGACCCCTCTAGCCAATGACGCCACTCCTCCAATGCCAGTTTGACTGCCAACAGCTCTCTATTACCAATGTCATAATTGCGTTCGGCTGGCGACAAGCGATGAGAAAAAAAACGCGCAAGGGTGCATCTTATCATCCGAGGAAGAGCGCTGGGATAGAACCGCTCCTACCCCCACCTCTGACGCGTCAACCTCCACCACAAACTGGCGTGATGGATCAGGGGTCACTAAAATGGGAGCCGAAACAAAGCGGCTCTTCAGGTTGGTAAATGCAGTCTCGGCTGCAACCGACCACCTGAACGCCGTTCGGGTGGAGGTCAAGGCAGTCAGAGGCGCGGCTAGCTGGCTGAAGTTGCGAATAAAACGCCGATAAAAATTGGCGAACCCCAGAAACCTCTGTAGGGCCTTACGGGAATCTGGACTTGGCCAATCTATCACAGCCCTAACCTTATCGGGATCCATGCGCATTCCCTCGGACGAGATGATGTAACCTAAAAATGGTACAGACTGTGCATGAAACGTGCATTTCTCCGCCTTGACAAAAAGCCCATTCTCTAGCAACCTCTGTAACACTAGTCTGACGTGCTGGACATGTTCCTGGAGAGAAGAAGAAAAAATCAGTATGTCATCCAGGTAAACATAAAGAAACTGATCTACCATGTCTCCCAGCACGTCATTGACCAGTGTCTGGAAGACTGCGGGAGAGTTGGACAGCCCGAAGGGCATGACCAAATATTCAAAGTGCCCCCTGGGGGTGTTAAATGCAGTCTTCCATTCATCCCCCTTCCTGATGCGCACCAAATGATAGGCATTGCGTAAATCCAATTTCGTGAATATGGATGCTCCCTGTAACCTCTCGAAAGCTGAAGACATCAACGGCAAAGGATAGGTATTCTTTACCGTGATGTTATTCAGCCCCCGGTAGTCAATGCAAGGTCGCAGAGAACCATCCTTTTTACCCACGAAAAAGAACCCCGCCCCCGCTGGAGAAGAGGAAGGACAGATGAACTTGGAAGCTAGAGAATCAGAAATGTATTTCTCCATGGCCTCCCTTTCAGGAGTAGAAAGTGAATATAACTTGCCCTTAGGCGGAGACTTGCCTGGAAGTAGATCTATAGCACAGTCATAGGGACGATGAGGAGGAAGAGAAGCAGCCCGGGACTTACTGAACACCTCCTTCAGGTCGAGGTACTCCTTAGGCACGTTAGATAAATCCACCGTCTCCTCCTGCAACACAGAACTAGACATACACGAACGAGCAGACACAAGACAAGAGGCATAACACTGATTACTCCAGGATGTGATAGTATTATGTCCCCAGTCAACCCTGGGATTGTGTTTCTGTAACCAGGGATGACCGAGGACAACAGGTGCATGAGGAGTGTCAGTGAGGAGGAATGTGATAGTCTCTGTGTGGTTCCCAGAAATGGTGAGTGTAATGTTTTCAGTGATGTGGGTGATGGTGGGTAAAGTCTGGCCATTGAGGGCGTGAACAGAAATGGTACTGGAAAGGGGGGTGACGGGAATCCTGAGTCGTTGTGGCAGAGTCTGATCGATAAAATTACCCTCTGCTCCCGAATCCACGAGGGCTTGGCAGATGTGAAAACTGGCTGCCCACTGCAATCTTCCTGGAAGGAGAGTCGCGGACGAGGCTTTCTCCAACGCAGCTCCACCCGACAGTAACCTCCTTACTACTGCCGGGCTCGATCTTTTACTGGAGACTGGCTGAGGAAATGCCCCGCCGCACCACAGTAGAGACAGAGACCCCCCGCTCTGCGACGCTCTCTCTCCTCCCGGGAAAGCCGAGCTCTACCCACCTGCATGGGCTCGGGATCGTTGGTGGGGCTGACCGTGTAGGCGCCACTGGGCTCACGAAACTCAGATGTCCTCCGCATATGAGAGCGGGATTCCAGGCGTGAGTCAACTCGAAGTGCTAACGTCATCAGTCCATCGAGATCCGTAGGTAAATCCAAGGCGTACACCTCTCGCTGTACACGGTCAGCCAGCCCATGCAGGAAACGGTCCCACTGCGCTTCCTTGTTCCAACCACACTCAGCGGCCAGGGTACGAAAGTCGATGATGTAATCAGAAACGGGTCTGCTGCCTTGTTGCAGATCGGAAAGCTTGCGGGCCGCCTCGCGTCCCACGGCGGCTCGGTCAAAGACCCGTTTCATCTCCTCCGTGAGTGCGAGGAACGAGGAACAACACGGATGGCGATTCTCCCAAACCGCCGTTCCCCAGCGTGCCGCACGGCCCGTGAGCAGGTTGATTACCAACGCCACCTTGGAAGTCTCTGAAGCGAACGTGGTGGATTGCAGAGAAAAGAACAATGAACATCTTGTTAGCAATGATCTACAAAGATCGGGCTCACCAGCGTAGCGTTCGGGCGTCGGAATCCGGGGCTCGTGCGGGTTGATGTTAGCTGGTGGCTGGGGAAACGGCGGCGGTGGTGGGGGCGCAGTGGGAATCCGTAGCTGTGGAAGTTGGTTGGAGAGCTCGGACACCTGCTCCGCCATCGCCTGTAATGCCTGGGTGGTAGCAGTCGCCTGTTGCTCCTGGCGATCCATCCGCAGACTGTTCGCGTTGAGATACTCTTGTAATTCGTTCATCTTCGCTGGATCCATAATGGTCAGATTGTTCTGTCACGGCTGTAATGAGAGACAGAGAGGATCCAATAGCGAATCAAAAAACAAGTTTATTGTTCCACAGGACGGCAAGCGTCAACAATAAACCAAGCTCAGATAACAGGCAAAAGTAATAAGGAGACAGGCTCCAGGGCACAGGCAGGCGAACTGCGGCGAAGGTCAGGTGCAGGCGGTCAGGCAGACGATACGGCAGAGCAGGGAAGCAGCGGACAACCAGAGGCCGAATCCTGGACCAGGAACAGAGATAATCCCCCAGGGGAAACAGAAGCCGAAGCCAGCCACGCCAGAAACGCCTGTAACAATCTGACAATGGGTGCCAGTGAGAGAGCAGTTTATATAGTGAGACTGATGAGTGCAGCAGGTGAAAGTGATGAGTCCCATAATCAGTGGCCACGCCTCCCACACAACCTCACAAGACACAAAGAAGGAGACAATGAATTCATAAACCGTGACACGCAGGCTGTGAGTAAGACTGCTTCAAATGTCTGTGTTTTTGCCTATGCTCATCAAGTAGCCCAAACATGATCACGTATAGTTAATTGATCAATGGAGCATGCGATGTGTAGTGCGTGTACATTTGTTTAGCTGGCCACTATATGTGTAACTTTATGTTTGTATATTGTAAAAGCACTCCAAACAACAATACACAAAGAGTGGGGAAATATGTTGAACTAAATAAGCGCGCTTCTTCATTCAAATGCGCTACTATTCCGTGTCTTTCTATGTAAACACTAACTTAGCCTGCCGTGCAAAACCAGTCCGCTTACTAACGTTAAAATTGTCTACACAAACCACGCGTAAACACACACACACACGTGCACAACTGCACTTTCCACATGTACACCTTCAAAGACAAAAATACGACGATATAATTCAAGTATAAATATGTAAATAACACAAGCCGCTAAGCATATTATATAGTTAGTGTATAACTTGTACCACATAGAGACGTCCTGCTCTAGTCGTTTTTGCTGCTGCTCCTGTTCAACTGCAGCCTCTGGGTCTGATTCCGGATCATAGATGTATGGCTGTATCTGATTAAAAGCCATATTTTTATTTTGAATACATTTTTGTTCCCGCTGTTAGGGATGACACAGCTTTACGACGCACTCGACTCAACACAATAGCAGCAGCGCGCACACGTCATTATTTAGCTCCGCTCACACGATACGCCCCCACCCGCTCTGCTTTTTTCGGAAAGACTCGGAACAGCGCATCTTTCTTATATAATTATAAAAAAAATAAAGACTTTTCGGAGATATCCAGGATGCAATGCTACTCTATAGGTACTCAAGATTGACATGACACTGACTGAAACTGAGTGTTTCACCCCCCCTTTAAATAGTAAGTTATCTACACAAGACCCAAACTTGGACAACAGATTTCTAAAAAATACATCCATCACAATGCTTCATAAAAACATGTTTATAAAAACAATATTTCTGTGTCAATAAAAAACGTCTCGGTTACGTATGTAACCCTAGTTCCCTGAGGGAACGAGACGCTGTGTTGAAACGCTGTGAGAACGCCTCTGCGTTAATGCGTCGTGAAGCGCCTGTAGAACCATTCCATCGGAAAAATCGATCGATCATCGGCGTGATGACGTCATCGACCGGAAGCTATAAAGCATCCGCGAAAAACAAACAGGAACTAGCTTCTGATAAAGCCTGAAGTAAGTGATCACGGACATGCCGGGAGTATGGCAGAGCGACGCAGAGTCTCGGTCCCTCAGGGAACTAGGGTTACATATGTAACCGAGACGTTCCCTTTCGGGGAACTCGAGCTGCGTCGAAACGCTGTGAGAACGCTTATACCCACATCGCCATAGGACCAAGTGTCTCGTATGTGTGAAGCCGCAGCGCACACGACTACGAGAGTACCTACGCCCCAACCGTAGATACCAGATCTAGTTCGTAGAACCTGACAAAAGTTAGCGGAGACGACCAGCCGGCCGCATTTCAAATATCATGGAGGGAAGCCCCCGACAGAAGTGCTTTAGAACCAGCCATACCCCTGGTAGAATGCGCCCGGACAACCAGTGGAGACGGCTGCCCGGCCGCCTCATAAGCAAGTGAGATGGCCTCGACCACCCACTTGCTCATTCTCTGCTTAGATACTGGAGCCCCCTTCTTAGGGGCTCCGAAACAGACGAACAATTGATCGGTCTTTCTCCACAAGGCAGCTCTGTGGACATACGTATCTAACGCCCTAACAGGGCACAGCAGATTTAGTCTTTCCTGGTCTGACGTTGTGAAAGGAGGAGGACAAAAGGCTTGGAGAGTAATGGGGCTCGTAGGAACCTTGGGGATATACCCCTGCCTGTGATGTAGAAAGGCTTTTACCATCCCCGGCGCGAACTCTAGGCATGAGGGCCCTACTGACAGGGACTGAATATCTCCTATTCTTTTGAGAGATTAGATGGCCAAAAGAAAGATAGTTTTGAGGGTGAGGAACTTGTCCGAAACCTCCTCTAAGGGTTCAAACGGAGGCTCAGACAAGCCCCGCAAGACAATGGCCAAGTCCCATGCTGGGACCCTCGAGTGCATAACCGGCCTCAACCTTAAAGTACCACGGAGGAAACGTGCAATCAAAGGGTGTCTTCCCAAAGACACTCCACCGAAAGGGATGTGGAAGGCACCCAAGGCCGCCACGTACACCTTTATTGTGGAGGGGGTCAACCCTGCCGAGAACCTTGCCTGCAGAAACTCCAGCACTGTACCAACCGGGCAGTTAACTGGGTCCCACTGGCGTTCTCTGCACCATGCTGAGAAAAGTTTCCATTTCAAAGCGTACAGCTTCCTCGTGGATGGAGCTCTGGAGTGAAGGATGGTCTCAACAACCTCGGCCGAGAGACCTTCCTCTATGAGCCTGGCCCCGTCAGAGGCCAAGCCCATAGATTCCACATCTCCGGAGGTGGGTGCAGGAATCTCCCACCCGCCTGAGAGAGTAGATCCCTCCTGGTCGGAATCTTCATCGGAGAGCCTTCCAGGAGAGATATCAGGTCTGAAAACCATATTCTGGTCGGCCAGTACGGAGCCACTAGAAGTACTTGGGCCCCGTCCCGGCGTACCCTCTCCAGAACTCCTGGAAGCAAGACAATCGGGGGGAAGGCGTACAGGGGTAGCCTCGGCCACTCCTGTACCATGGCATCCAACCCTAGCGGGGCTGGATGGGACAGAGAAAACCACTGCGGGCAGTGGGAATTCTCCGCCGAAGCAAATAGATTTATCTCTGCCTTCCCATATACCTTCCATAGGAGCTCCACCACCTCTGGGTGGAGTCTCCATTCCCCGGGCCTTGGCCCCTGCCTCGACAGGCTGTCTGCTTCCTGATTCAGGACCCCGGGATATATACTGCCCTGATTGACAGCAATTTCCCTTGGGCCCACAGGAGGATCCGATGTGCCAATTTGTCCAGCGGACGGGACCTCAGGCCCCCCTGATGATTTATATAGGGGACCACCGATGTGTTGTCTGTCCTGACTAACACATGGTGGCCCCTGAGGTCGGGCAGGAACTGTTTCAATGCCAGAAACACAGCGAGCATCTCTAGCCGATTTATGTGCCAGTGCCGCTGATGTTCCTGCCATAGACCCTGGGAAGAGCGACCACTCATGGTCGCCCCCCAGCCCGTGAAAGAGGCATCTGTCGTTAGCGTTACGCGACGAACATGAGCCCCTAACACGGGACCCTGAGATAGAAACCCCGGGTTTTTCCACATGACCAGAGCACGTAGGCATCGCCGCGTGACTTTGATCGTGCAGAGCGGATTTCCCCTCGGGGAGAATCCCTTTGTTTTGAGCCACCACTGCAGTGGCCTCATGTACAGTAGGCCAAGAGGTATTACGTTGGACGCTGCTGCCATGAGACCTAACAGATCCGGAACTGTTTCACAGTGACGGCCCGGCCTAGCTTCTGTTCTTTGACTGCTGCCAGGATCGATGCTATGCGTGTTGGCGATAATTGCGCCCGCATGATTACCGAATCCCAGTTTACACCTAGAAAAGTGGTTCTCTGAGCCGGAGAAAGCACACTCTTCTTGGCGTTCAGCCTCAACCCCAGCTTCGACATGTGCGCGAGAACAGCATCTCGATGCTGAACCGCCCATCTGTTCTGTATTCGCTAGAATCAGCCAGTCGTCGATATAATTCAGTATGCGGATGCCCTGCAGACGCAACGGCGCCAGAGCTGCATCCACACACTTGGTGAATGTGCGGGGTGACAGAGCTAGACCGAAAGGAAGTACTCGATATTGGTATGCCTCTCCCCCGAAGGCAAACCTCAGGAACTTCCTGTGATGTGGAAGGATGGAGACATGAAAATACGCATCTTTGAGGTCTATGGTGACAAACCAATCCTCCGATTTGATCTGCGATACAATCTGTCTGAGTGTGAGCATCTTGAACTTGAGCTTGGCCACTGAGCGATTTAATAGACGCAGATCTAATATCGGGCGTAAGCCCCCATCCTTCTTCGGCACGATGAAGTAACGGCTGTAAAACCCAGACTCCCTGCCGGGAGGAGGAACCCTTTCTATAGCCCCCTTTTGCAGGAGTGTCTCTACTTCTTGTGCCATTACCAGAGCCTGCTCCGGGCCCACCTCTGTAGGTAGGACACCGCTGAAAGGAGGTGGCCGTCTTTTGAATTGAATGACGTTCCCCCTTTCGATAATCTGCAGGACCCAATGAGATATGTTCGATAGACGTTTCCACTCGTCTACAAAATCTACTAAGGGAACCAGCCTCTCGAGGCTGGCCTCTGGTGTATTTTGAGCAACAAGCACAGTGCCCTGAAGCGGCGGACCGGCAGGGAATGACTGACTTGAATGCTCGGGGGCCCCCCGAGAGGGGCGCGGACCACCCTCGGGTGGCCCGCGGAGACCGACTGCGCCCCGGCATTGCGGCGGGGTTGGCAGCACGGCCCCCAGAGGGTGCCGCAGGGAAACGGGTACCGTTGGCAGAGGTAAACACCGTTTACTTACGGGGGGAACCACCCTCAGCGTCCTGACGCTTCTGGCGTCAGGAACGCTTAGACGAGGCCTTCTTGGCGATCAGGACTGTCCTCAGATCAGCCCTGCCCCTCGAACGCCTCATCTGAGAGCGCCGCCCCTCGTCCCCGCGCTGAGGGGGAGTTCGGGTAGCGACGCTCTGCTTTTGTTTTGCCCTGTGCGAGGCACTCGTACTCGGTTTGGGCTGCTTGATGTCAGCAGCAGCCCCAGGGACCTGGACACGGAGAGGGAGGAACTGCTTAAGCGCCGCAGCTTGCTTCTTCGACTCCTCGAACCTCTCGGTGACAGTGTGAACTGCGTCAACGAAGAGGCCTCCAGGAGAAAGCGGCGCATCAAGCAGGAAGGCTTTCTCCCTCTCCTTGATGTCAGTGGGGTTTAGCCAGAGATGCCTCTCCGTGGCCACCAAGGGTGCCATAGAGTGGCCAACACATCTGGCCGTCTCCTTGGTGGCCCGGAGAGCTAAATCAGCGGACGTGCGCAACTCTGCTACAATATCACCCCCCACGCCATCACTACTGTCCAAATCCCTCAGCAGGTCAGCCTGATATGCCTGCACGATAGCCATCGTGTGCAGGCATGCAGCCGCCTGACCTGCTGCCGAGTACGCTTTGCCCACCAGCGCAGACGTTGTTTTAAGAGGTCTGGTGGGCAAAGTCGGGGCCTTAAGGGACGACGCCGAGGAAGGCGAGAGATGGCTCGCGAGCGTCTCTTCGACCTTCGGCACGATACGATGCCGGTCTCTTCCATGATCTTGCCACCTCAGTGTGCAAGTCATGGAAGAACGGCAGGCCCCGTCGCTGAGGTTCTGAAGCGCGAGAGGGCAGGAATCTTACGTCTAGTTTACTCGTACGCTTTCTTCCTGCCTCATATCTCTCAGCTGGCCAGTCGATGTTAAGCCTGGCCACAGCTCGCGTCAGAACCTCAACGAGCTCCTCACATGCAGGGGACTGAAGTGGCGAGTCTTCAGTCTCGATGCTTTCAACGTCCACCTCCTCAGAGCTGGACAGTTGAAGCGCCGGTGACTCTCTCGGGGGGGAAGAAACCGCCATGCGTGCTTCCATGCCCCGAGAAGAGCTGCTGGATGGTGCAGGTGAGGGCAGAGATAAGGCAGTGCCCGTTTCTAACCCCTCTGCAACATCCAATTGTGATCCCCACGACTGCAGCCTCCGCTCCGCCTCGGCGGCAGCGGGACCAGAGCCGCGGGGAACACGAGCCGAGGCACCCTCCTCAAAGAGTGCCCGGCGGGAGCGCGGCGTTCTCAGCGGTAACTTTTCACAATCCTCGCAAGCAGCCCCCTCGAGGGCTGCCTGGGCATGCTGCGCTCCCAAGCAGGCAACACAAAGAGAGTGTGTATCCCCACCCGTGATGTAGCGTGGGCAGGGATGAACACACCTCTTGAAACTGCTTTCACTCGCCATAATCTCTATCTATTTTATTTTCTCTTTGTTTTGTTAATATATATGGAATATTTAACAAAAAGGGTGGAAAAACTCTTCAATAGACAGACACAAACACCAAATAGACAGACAGGTTCACACAGATCGCTTGCTGAAGGCACAGAAGATAGTTCCTGTTTGTTTTCGCGGACGCTTTATAGCTTCCGGTCGATGACGTCATCACGCCGACGATCGATCGATTTTCCGATGGAATGGTTCTACAGGCGCTTCACGACGCATTAACGCAGAGGCGTTCTCACAGCGTTTCGACGCAGCTCGAGTTCCCCGAAAGGGAACATAACAATATTTCTGTGCAACATATAACTTTAAATAAACAATACATCTGTGTGAGATTGTGCAACACAACTAGACTATACGCAACCATGACAGTCGATTTACATAACAATGCCAACTTGAACAAATTTCTTATAGTGAAACACAGATATATGAAATACATTCATCATGTTGTAGTGCATGTTATCTATCTATCTATCTATCTATCTATCTATCTATCTATCTATCTATCTATCTATCTATCTATCTATCTATCTATCTATCTATCTATCTATCTATCTATCTATCTATCCATTATGGACAGCTACAATTCAGTGCCATTGTGAAGTGCCATTATCTAGACATACCCAACCACACACAGACTTTCTCCGCACTCACTTAACTCCTCCTCCTGTTTGCTCAGGTCTTTCTCACACACACGTGTTCACACAACCTTATTATGCACTGAAACAGTGAACTCAAAAGACGTCTTCGCTGAACCCGTTTTACTGTTATCAGGCATAAAATTTCTTGGACTTGTTCGGCCTTCGTGGTATGACAGTAGAGTATCGAAATTTCTTACAAGATCATCAGCTGTCAGTTTGTCGGCATGACAAAACTTTTTGATTCACTGTGAGAACAAGCAATCGCCAGTATTTTGCCACCCCCTGAGTTTCTGACTCTCTTTCTGACTTCCCTTTCGTGGTTGTCTTTTGACGGCTTCTGCTTCTTTCCCACAGATGACACGACCACTGGCTCCTCAATACCATCAAAGTTATTAATTTTAGTAGCCTATATAAAACCGTAAAAGTCTGAGACAAGTGTTTACTGGCATCTACTGACAGGGTACCGCCATGACAGTTTGCATTATGGAATGGTGCGTGGTGATTGGTCGAATGGAACTGTTGGGGTCGGGCTCGGTCACGTCAGCGCGATAAGTCATTGAACCTTTTAAATTTAAAACTGCTTATTATGCAAGTAGCCAATGGGCCTGTTTAACTTGATGCAATGGTTTGTTTTTGTGATTAAAATAAATGTAAAATATTACCCTAACATCCGTCTTCCTGCATGCGGAAATTTGTTTATGTCGACGTGACAACAACACGTAACACGTGCGTGCATATTGCCCGCGGCATCCTTGTCATTCCAGTGAGTCATTCCCAGTCATTCAACTTCAGTGCTGCTGGCAGCAGGAGGGCCTTAAAGCCATCCACATTTGATGCAATCCTTTTTCTGCATAACCTTGATTAGCCTAAACTTTGATTAAATAGATCCCATGTTGCAGTTTAGGACATACAGTTTGAGAAAATTGGTAAGATGACTTTCATTTCAATAAGCATTTCAACTGTTTTACGTTAATGTTTTGTTCTGTTTGCTTGGGCTATTTTTAGTAGACCTTTGTTCATTTAATTTCAGTTGGCTATTTGATTGGGCTCTGTGTAACGTTTGATGCCCCATGCGCGTGCTGATGCGCTCGTCTGTAAACATTTCAGAACGCCTTCCTACAGTTGCTTAATAAAAGCGGGTTTTCCACACAAACAAACGTACGTGTCATTATTATATGAGAAAAAAAATAGATTTTAACTGTCGGGCTCGGGTCGGGCTCGGACATAAATATTTTAATGCCTGTCGGGCTCGGGTCGGGTTCGGTTACTGCTCTGTCGGACGCGGGCCGGGCTCGGACAGAAAAATGCGGCCCGATCCATACTCTAGTGGGAACAATGTTTCCCAGGGTTGGAGTGTTCATAGCGAAGTTAGCAGCCATGTTAGTGTTGGGAACGAGGCGGCTGCGGGAGATTTTTACCATGATCACCATGAACAATGCGTCTTCTGTCTGCACGCCTCTCTGCGATCACGGCGACGATGTTGTGGTGGAGAATGTATCTAACGCCACTGTGTATGTTAGATGAGGTGAAAGTATTCATAGGTCAGTTCAGGGGCAACATGGAGACAGGGTGGGTAGTCAAAATGACGATGACAGTGGTCCAAGCTGTGCACACTCAGGCAGATCTAGACGCGCTGCTCGTAGCAGGAGCAGAAGCAGTGTGACATGGGGCAGGGGCTATTATGCATAATATATCATATATATCTGCCCCATATATGGAATCAGAGTGCCTACTGCATGTAGTAAATGGAAAATCTCTACAGCTAAAGGCAAACCCCTACATGCATTCGGTTTGTTTCTATCATTTATTAGTAATGATTTACACCGTTTGTTTATTATTGACTATTTACCTGAACAGTATTGTGCAATATAGCATACAGGGGGGGGGGGGGGGGGGGTAGATTTTCTAGACGAGTGGAAATGTCTACCAAATATATCTCGTTGGGTCCTGTAGATAATAGAAAGGGAGTACGCCATTCAATTCAAAAGTCGGCCACCTCCTTTCAGCGGTGTCCTACCTACACAGGTGGGCCCGGAGCAGGCTCTGGTAATGGCACAGGAAGTACAGACACTCCTGCAAAAAGGGGCTATAGAGAGGGTTCCCCCTCCCAGCAGGGAGTCTGGTGCATTTTATCATTTAAACATGTGGTTTTTCATGATAATTCTATAATCCAAGATTGCCACCACCTTATGGTGTCATAATATGCAAATTAGATGGGAAAATGTAATCCCTACATAAATTTAGGGTCATCCTTAATATTTCTCTAATTTACAGAAAGTTTATATCTTTTATAACTTTTAAGATATAGCCTTTTTGAACTTGAAATGTCAAAATCTAACGTTTTAGGAAAAAACCTCTGCTGCCTTTATTTGGTATTAAGTAAATCCTTAAGCACATGGTTTGCATATATACAACAATTTGCTGTGTGAAACTGACAAAAAGCAAAAGTTAGAACAAATGTAATTTGATTTGTTTTCTGGTATGTTACTTTTGTGATCATTTAGTCTATTTTGTGCCAATCCACTTTAAATGAGTAAATGTTTTAGTGAACTTGTCAAGGGCATTGCACTGCGTTGTCGAGTGACGACACTCTGGGAACGTCCCCCAGCGTCCAACTCTGATTGGTGCTGCGTCATGACGTAGTAGATGATGGCATAACTGGAAAATACACAGCAACGCTGACACCCAAACACACACTAGCTTATTTGCGATGAAGCGAGCGACCATGATAGGTGTGGCGACGAGAAGCAATGTCTCGTTCCCTCTCAGGGAACAAGGGTTAAAGTCGTAACCCGAGACGATTGCTCAACTGTATTTATTTCCTAAAATATATGTTGAACTGAACTTTAAGGAAAATCTAAACTTCTATAATTTGCATTAATGTAAATGCAACATATATGAATCTAAATTATGTACAATATTACAATTTAGTAATAGAAAGTAAGTTACTGTATAAGAACAGATTGTTATACTGGAAAACATTATATTAAAAAGTGTTTCTAATATTCATGTATGTAAATGTGGTGGTCGTGGTATAGAAGATATTAGAAACACTTCTTAATATAAAGAAGTCCAGTTCTGAACCACTGCAAACTACACCTAAATGATAAACATTAATATACAAATTATGTTAAATGAATACCTCCCTGAAGAAAGTGTACATTCATAAAAGGGGAAATTCACCAAATATTAATTTATTTCACCTAGCTTTAACTGTTGCTCTTCTCTTTCAAGTTTTAGATGATTTTGTATTGTCATGCAGATGTAATTATGAATTATTAAAATTGTTTTATCTAGATACAGCTTACATTGATTTACAGTTTTTCTCAATCGATTTGACAAATTTCTCCAAACTCAGGTAACTGCTCTCAAAACATTTAACACAATGATCTGCTCACTTTGTAATTGTCCTAAACAGATAGTAAATTATCCTTCATTTCATACAAATTTTAAATCAAAAGCTTAATTTTGCAGCTTTTTCATTGGTCTTCACAAGCATAAAACCATTTTCAAAACACAACAAACAAAACTGTGAATTGTATAGTATTTTGTGTAGTATAATTGTTTATATAATGTGAATAGTCAGTTGCACACCTTATGTTTTCAGGTTAACCCCAAATTGATATCTGATGAGTTAGTAATACACCTAACACAGGAAATGTTAATAGGGAGCCTAACACTGGTTCCCTATTAAACATTGCATACATTTTAAAATATTGCTTATTACTTACAAAGCACTAAATAGTTTAGCTCCCCGGTACTTAAGCGAGCTCTTAACGCATTATACTCCATCACGTCTATTGCGGTCTCAAAACTCTGGCCAGTTGATAATACCTAGAATATCTAAATCAACTGCAGGCGGTCGATCATTTTCCTATTTAGCTCCTAAACTGTGGAATAGTCTTCCTAGCATTGTTCGGGAAGCAGACACACTCTGTCAGTTTAAATCTAGACTAAAAACACATCTCTTTACTATGGCATACACATAGAACATTTTTAACTTTCATTATTCAATTCAATTGACTTATTGTTAGGCTGCATTAACTAGGTCAGCCGGAACCGGGAACACTTCCCATAACACCTGATGTACTCGTTACATCATAAAAAGAGTGGCATCTACGCTAATGTTAGTCTCTCTGTTTATCCCGAGGTTTATCCCGGATCTGGGCCCTGTCCGGATCGGATGGTGGACCTGCCTGGACATGACCAACGCATCCTGGAGTGTCTGCTGAGCCGTGTCAAATGGTGTCTCCTTCGAATTTGCCTCACTGGCACGACATGCTCAAAACCCGTCTTCGGCGCAATAATTCTGTGTATTTGTATTCATACTCTTGTGTAATCGACGCCCCATCCTAAATAAATCCGTCTCTTCCGGGATACCCTGAAATTTTGAATATTCCAATCTAATATGATTTCTGACCTGTAAGGTTGCCAGAATAATAATCTTACACGGTTTGTTAATAGGCCAGAGGAGAACTGGCACCCTGACTGAGTCTGGTTTCTCCCAAGGTTTATTTTTCTCCATCATGCCCCGATGTAGTTTTGGTTCCTTGCCACTGTCGCCTTTGGCTTGGCTTGCTCAGTTGGGGACACTAAAAATATGATTAAAGTTATTCAACTTATTATACAAATAAAATGTATGAATTAGGTCTTATTAAATTCTATAAACTATAATACTGTTCTGCCAACATTGTCGCTATATGATAAATTAAAATAAGCTGATAACATCACTGTTTTCTCCAGTACGACTGTACAGCCAAATCTAATTTTGTCGCAATATTATCCTGTTCCCTTTCGGGGAACTCGAGCTGCGTCGAAACGCTGTGAGAACGCCTCTGTGTTAATGTGTCGTGAAGCGCCTGTAGAACCATTCCATCGGAAAAAAGATCGATCGTCGGCGTGATGACGTCATCGACCGGAAGCTATAAAGCGTCCGTGAAAACAAACAGGAACTAGCTTCTGAGCCTTCAGCAAGCGATCTGTGTGAACCTGTCTGTCTATTTGGTGTTTTTGTCTGTCTATTGAAGAGTTTTTCCACCCTTTTTGTTAAATATTTCATATATATTAACATAACAAAGAGAAAATAAAATAGATAGAGAATTATGGCAAGTGAAAGCAGTTTTAAGAGGTGTGTTCATCCCTGCCCACGTTACATCACGGGTGGGGATACACACTCTCTTTGTGTTGCCTGCTTGGGAGCGCAGCATGCCCAGGCAGCCCTCGAGGGGGCTGCTTGCGAGCATTGTGAGAAGTTACCGCTGAGAACGCTGCGCTCCCGCCGGGCACTCTTTCAGGAGGGTGCCTCGGCTCGTGTTCCCCGCGGCTCTGGTCCCGCTGCCGCTGAGGCGGAGCGAAGGCTGCAGTCGTGGGGATCACAATTGGATGTTTGAGAGGGGTTAGAGACGGGCGCTGCCTTATCTCTGCCCTCACCTGCACCATCCAGCGGCTCTTCTCGGGGCATGGAAGCACGCATGGCGGTTTCTTCCCCACCGAGAGAGTCGCCGGTGCTTCAACTGTCCAGCTCTGAGGAGGTGGACGTTGAAAGCATCGAGACTGAAGACTCGCCACTTCAGTCCCCTGCATGCGAGGAGATCGTTGAGGTTCTGACGCGAGCTGTGGCCAGGCTAAACATCGACTGGCCAGCTGAGAGATATGAGGCAGGAAGAAAGCGTGTAAGCAAGCTAGATGAAAGATTCCTGCCTTCTCGCGCTTCAGAACCTCAGCGACGGGGCCTGCTGCCACTGAGGTGGCAAGATCATGGAAGAGACCGGCATCGTATCGTGTTTTCAGCCCGCAGACTTCGGTCTACAGTAACATCGCCGGGCTGAAACAGTACGGTTATGGGGCGATGCCAAAGGTTGAAGAGACGCTCGCGAGCCATCTCTCGGCTTCCTCTGCGTCGTCCCTTAAGGCCCCGACTTTGCCCACCAGACCTCTTAAAACAACGTCAGCGCTGGTGGGCAAAGCGTACTCGGCAGCGGGTCAAGCGGCTGCATGCACACGAGGCTATCGTGCAGGCATATCAGGCTGACCTGCTGAGGGATTTGGACAGTAGTGATGTCGTGGGGGGAGATATAACGTTGTTAATTATTCCACCAGGGGTATGGCTGCTTCGAAAGCACTTTTGTCGGGGGCTTCCCTCCATGACATCTGAAACGCGGCCGGTTGGTCGTCTCCGTTAACTTTTGTCAGGTTCTACGAACTAGACCTGGCATCTACTGTTGGGGCGCAGGTTCTCTCGTAGCCGTGTGCGCTTCGGCTTCACACATACGAGACACTTGGTCCTATGGCGATGTGGGTATAAGCGTTCTCACAGCGTTTCGACGCAGCTCGAGTTCCCCGAAAGGGAACGTCTCGGTTACGTATGTAACCCTAGTTCCCTGAGGGAACGAGACGCTGCGTCGCTCTGCCATACTCCCGGCGTGTCCGTGATCACTTACTTCAGGCTTTATCAGAAGTTAGTTCCTGTTTGTTTTCACGGACGCTTTATAGCTTCCGGTCGATGACGTCATCACGCCGACGATCAATCTTAACAGCGTTTCGACGCAGCGTCTCGTTCCCTCAGGGAACTAGGGTTACATACGTAACTGAGACGTTTGACACTGTGAAGCTGCTTTGACACAATCGTGATTGTAAAAGCGCTATATAAATAAAGTTGATTGATTGATTGATTGAAATATAAATATTTAATTGTTAAAATTAATCTCAATTACAAAAAAACTATATATATATATATATATATATATATATATATATATATATATATATATATATATATATATATATATATACAGTATTGTTCAAAATAATAGCAGTACAATGTGACTAACCAGAATAATCAAGGTTTTTCGTATATTTTTTTATTGCTACGTGGCAAACAATTTACCAGTAGGTTCAGTAGATTCTCAGAAAACAAATGAGACCCAGCATTCATGATATGCACGCTCTTAAGGCTGTGCAATTGGGCAATTAGTTGAATTAGTTGAAAGGGGTGTGTTCAAAAAAATAGCAGTGTGGCATTCAATCACTGAGGTCATCAATTTTGTGAAGAAACAGGTGTGAATCAGGTGGCCCCTATTTAAGAATGAAGCCAACACTTGTTGAACATGCATTTGAAAGCTGAGGAAAATGGGTCGTTCAAGACATTGTTCAGAAGAACAGCGTACTTTGATTAAAAAGTTGATTAGAGAGGGGAAAACCTATAAAGAGGTGCAAAAAATGATAGGCTGTTCAGCTAAAATGATCTCCAATGCCTTAAAATGGAGAGCAAAACCAGAGAGACTGTGGAAGAAAACGGAAGACAACCATCAAAATGGATAGAAGAATAACCAGAATGGCAAAGGTTCAGCCAATGATCACCTCCAGGATGATCAAAGACAGTCTGGAGTTACCTGTAAGTACTGTGACAGTTAGAAGACGTCTGTGTGAAGCTAATCTATTTTCAAGAATCCCCCGCAAAGTCCCTCTGTTAAAAAAAAGGCATGTGCAGAAGAGGTTACAATTTGCCAAAGAACACATCAACTGGCCTAAAGAGAAATGGAGGAACATTTTGTGGACTGATGAGAGTAAAATTGTTCTTTTTGGGTCCAAGGGCCACAGGCAGTTTGTGAGACGACCCCCAAACTCTGAATTCAAGCCATAGTACACAGTGAAGACAGTGAAGCATGGAGGTGCAAGCATCATGATATGGGCATGTTTCTCCTACTATGGTGTTGGGCCTATTTATCGCATACCAGGGATCATGGATCAGTTTGCATATGTTAAAATACTTGAAGAGGTCATGTTGCCCTATGCTGAAGAGGACATGCCCTTGAAATGGTTGTTTCAACAAGACAATGACCCAAAACACACTAGTAAACGGGCAAAGTCTTGGTTCCAAACCAACAAAATTAATGTTATGGAGTGGCCAGCCCAATCTCCAGACCTTAATCCAATTGAGAACTTGTGGGGTGATATCAAAAATGCTGTTTCTGAAGCAAAACCAAGAAATGTGAATGAATTGTGGAATGTTGTTAAAGAATCATGGAGTGGAATAACAGCTGAGAGGTGCCACAAGTTGGTTGACTCCATGCCACACAGATGTCAAGCAGTTTTAAAAAACTGTTGTCATACAACTAAATATTAGTTTAGTGATTCACAGGATTGCTAAATCCCAGAAAAAAATGTTTGTACAAAATAGTTTTGAGTTTGTACAGTCAAAGGTAGACACTGCTATTTTTTTGAACACACCCCTTTCAACTAATTGCCCAATTGCACAGCCTTAAGAGCGTGCATAAGCCTTAAGAGTGTCGTCTAACAACTTTCAATACACTTCTGAGCTGTAAACGCCAAACTCTGGTCGGGCCAATCACATCGTGTATAGAGTCGGTGGGTGGGGCTTAACATAATGACGGCCGAGTTGCGCTTGCGCTTCTACTAAACACAGAAACTGGTGAACGGCGGTCTTTTGAATCAGCTTTGACCGCGACTCTGAAAGTCTTGGCGTTAAGTTTTTCTCTGAGAACAGAACAAAGAACGGCACTGAAGTCATTCTTAAGAAGGGAAGATGTGTTCTGAGTTTAGGCCGACCGGATATGGCAAAGTTTAATCTTTCAACTAGCTCTGGTTGGTTGTAGCGCTATCAATGCCCTGTCAATGGTGAGTTTCCAGACCAAACATCTTGATGTGGGTCTGGCTTGTCAGGCTATACACTTTCACCTTTCTTTTTACATTTTTTATCCAAAATATAGGAGACTTCATTTTGAGAACTCTATAGCCGCTGGAGAGCTTCTTTACTATCTTCAACCTGGGCAAATTGAAGTACTTTTTGTTTCCTCAAAAGGTACATGAATTACAGCTATGTTGTTTGTGAGGAAGTGAGTATGTAATGTTAATATTTTTATTGTATAATTTATTTACTGTGTCTTAATATTTGGTGTTGAGTTAATTTAGGTTTTGGTCAGATTTTCGGTGAGATTATTTTATTTATTTACCCACAGCAAACTTTGCCCTCAAATGTGTAGTAGTAGGATCGTAATCAACAAGTGTTGCATCATCTAACTATGAGGTGAGAAACATGTTAATGATCTGGCTAATAGCACTGTGTTTGCTCAGTTAAATCTGTGGGGAGGTTCATATGGAACCTAAGGGATTTCATTCCAGTGCCTCAAAACTCATTAGTGTGAAGCAACAGTGAAAAAACAAGCGGAGCGGGACTTGGAGTGCACTCACAAGAAAACAAACTTATTTCTCAGTCTTGTTCATTGTCCTACAGAGGTCATTTAAAATGTCACTACTCTAATGTGAAATGTCCTCAAGCTGCAAAATACCCTACACCATTTATAGTTGATTAATGTATAATGGATGCACTATAAACATTTTTTGTTACAGCCACATGGATTACATTTGAAACATTAATTTCCTTGCAAACTAATATTAGGTGCCTCTCATTTAGTTAAAAATTAAATTAATATTAAGGTATGCAATGTTTCTGTAACTAAAAATGTTGATTGTCTCCATCAGGTTACAATTAATTTCTCAAAGTGCCATTAAATAATAATAATAACGTCTCCGTTACATATGTAACCCTCGTTCCCTAAAGGAAGGGAAGGGATAAGTTACGTCAGTACTGAAGAAATGAGGGTTTCGCTAGAAGCCAGCTGCCTTCGATCCCAATCAAAATGATCCAATGGCATACCTTGTCCAAACCCAGGCATCACATTCCAGACCTCCGAAGACTCATCCTCTCCCACCATTAGCGAACCATAAAACTTAATCATTTGCATTTGGAGGGAGACAACACTGTTTATCACCTTCAATCTGCTTTATCTTGAACCAGCGAAAGGACAGAGTGATCACGTGGCTTGGTGTTTCCACTTTGTTCCGCGGATTATCATCTAGCAGAACTCCAGGAAGAACGTGACACCTGAACCCCGGGCATAAATTCAGTCTTATCACCACAAAAACCCACTAAGAACTTTTCCAAGGCCCAAAATCAACTTAGACACTATGCAGACATCTCTCCTCTCCAGTCCCCTCCTTCCTCTACTGGCACATTCCCAAGACCCTTTTGAACCTCACACAAAGACCTCTGATCAACTAGGCCCAAAGACTATAAAACCTGAAATTCAATGATATGAATTAATTCCCATTCTGAACTGGATCGTGTTCAGGATGGCTCCCTGGTCTGTCCCTCCCGTCCCTAGTGGCGCGTCTGGTAAGGACGCTCCTTAAGTAGGGGGCAATGTCACATGCCTGTCCTGTCTTGTGTGCACAGTATGAGTTTAGTCAGTATGGCCATTGTGATTCTGTCATTTGATCCCTCCCCCCTTGTTCTCTCATTATTGGTTTAATTTGCCCCACCTGTTATCCCTCGTTCCCCGCCTCCTTTTTCCTTTTATAAGCTCCTTGTGTTTATCAGTCTCTCAGATCGTTGTATCTGTATTATGTAAAAAAGCTTTTGGACCGCCTCTTGCCCGAGATCCTCCTCCCCATCTACTACTGTTGCAAGCATCATTGACTCCGCCTCTGACCATTTTTTTAACAGGTTGAGATTGTATATTTTTCTTGCCCCGTCCCTATCCGACCGTGTCACCTCATTGTTGAGCTCTCTGACTCGCCGTGTGACCACAAAGGGTCCTTGCCACTTCGCGAGTAATTTCGAGCTGGACGTAGGTAGTAATGCAAGCACTTTATCTCCCGGTGAAAATTGTCGCAGCTTCGTACCTCTGTTGTAGAACTGTTTTTGTCTGTCTTGAGCCTGGAGCAAATTCTCCATTGATAGCCACCCCAAAGTGTGGAGCTTTGCTCTTAGGTCCATGACATACTGAATTTCATTCTTACTCGCCGAAGGTCCGTCCTCCCAAGCTTCTCTAAGGACATCCAGCACCCCCTGTGGCTGGCGTCCATAGAGCAGCTCGAAGGGGGAAAACCCCGTGGAGGCTTAAGGGACATCACGAACAGCAAACAACAGAGATTCAAGCCATCTATCCCAATTCTTGGCGTCCTCGTGAACGAACTTTCGAATCATGGATTTTAACGTGCGATTAAAACGCTCCACCTATTTGTGGGTGACAGACGCTATTACGGATCGCCTTAATGCCCAATAATTCGTAAGCTCACGGATAGTCCATGACATAAACGCCGTGCTTTGATCGGTGAGTATCTCTTTCGGGATTTCCACCCAGGAGATTAATGAAAACAGTGCGCTCGCCACACTTTTCGCCGAAATAGTGCGGAGAAGGACTGCTTCGGGATATCGCGTTGTGTAGTCCATGAGAACTAGCGCAAAGCAATGTCCCCGTGCTGACCATTCTAATGGCCCGATGAGGTCCATACCAATTCATTAGAAGGGGACCTGCATCAACGGAAGGGGGCACAATGGTGCTTTTGGTGTGGCCGGTGGATTCAACAACTGACATTCCCGACAAGACGCACACCACCTGCGTACATTCTCGTGAATGCCAGGCCAAAAGAAACGGGCCATGAGACGGTTTAGTGTAGCCATTTGTCCTAAATGTCCCCCCATCGGATTAGAATGAGCGGCCTGAAAAAGCATTTCCCGGCGGCTCGTAGGTACCAATAATTGCGTTGTATCTTGTTTTTACTGTGCGTCTTAGATCACCCGAAACAAGCGGTTATTTATAACGGATAAGTAAGGATAGGACAGCGGCTGATCAGGGTGGACGCGGTGGCCGTTGATGGAAGGGACCTGGTCAAACTGGTTTTTGAGCGTCTCATCCTGGGATTGTTCCAGGAGAAAGTCATCTGTGAAGTCATCGCGCTCTGTTCCCCCGGAACCGCTCCCAGCAGTCCCGAATCCACCTCGCCTGCCTGAGCGACCGCTACCCTCCTATTTCCCTTCTTCCCCCAAAAGGCATCCACACATAAGTGCCCTAATAATTTATTAAACGCTGGCCAATTCGTCCCCAGAATTATTGGATGCCGGAGGTGCGGGTTAACTGCAACCTCTACACTATGCGTTTGTCCCCTAAATTGAATATCCACAGACACCAACGGATAGTTCACCACTTTTTTCATGCACACACCTCACCTTAACCATGTGGCTGTTACCCAATGCCTTGGGCAGAATCAGGCTTTTGTGAATGGAGGTCTGGTTAGTTGCTGGAATTGGATCCCCCAGAGAGAGTCCCGGAGATGAGGAAGCTGATTCCCTCACCCTTCCCTGGGCGCTGGCCTGGGTGTCGCTGGTGCCTCGAGTGGCCCGCCCGTCCTCGGTGCTGGTTGGGGCGGCAACCTGGCTCGGGACCTGGGAGGGGGAACAGGCTTAGAGAGAGAAGGGGCAAGGGAAGGAGGAGAGAGAGAGAGAGAAGAGAGAGAGAGAGAGAGAAGGAGCCGCATTCATCTTTGGGTTAGTCCCGAGCCTAAGCGGACCTCTCGAAGAGGTCGATGGACGACCTGGAGGCGTTCATCGGTCCCATCTTCAAGAGTGAGATGGTGGTGGCCAAGTTGCTGGTGGGTCTGGGACTGGCCCGAACCTTCCAGGCTATCCAGCTCCGGAACAGCTTGCGGTCCTCATGCTGGGCCTGGAGGAGCGCCTTGAACCGCTTTTGCTGCTACTCTCTGACAGCCCGCAGATCCTGATGGGTTTCCTGCTGGAGGCCCGCAAGTGAAATGCACAATGTCCGCAAGTGGGGTGCGTGACGGAGACTCCATGGCGGAGTGAAATTTCTTCATTCCCGGGTTTCGGCACCAGTGTAGTTCGGTTTGAGAAGATATGTGTGTGTGGAGAAGGAAGAAGTTGGGGTCGGCGTGACTGGGATTTTATTTCCAAAACACAAAAAAAGGCATGTGGGCGTTATACTTAATATTCACACTCAAAACACTCAGGGTTCTTGTTTCCTTTCCAATAATAGCTCAGTCCTCTCCAGCTCAGTCAGCTCAATGTATGCAGTCCCAGTCCAACTCTCTGCCTTCTCTCTCCTGTCCGTCTTAATTCTAATGTAGGAAAAAAATAAAAAATAAAAATAAAATAATAATAATAATTATATATTATAATAATATATATGTATAATAATATATTATGAAAATAATTTCAGTAGTTTTTGCAGTGTTAAATTTAACCCAATTTGTTTTTTTTCTACCCAGAGAGCATTAATGCAGTGTCAGTGAGGGAAATCACTATGAATCAAGATTTCACTGAACATGAAAATATTTCCATTCCATCATATTTCTATATCAGTGTTTTTTCTGGTATACCTCACATGAGATATTATTATATATTTCTGCTTTTTTTCTACATTAAAGTGCTTGGAAACTCCTGCCTCATGTTTGTTATCTTTGCAGCCTTAGGAAAATTAAGTATACATGATATTAGGTAATGATCTGAGATGTCATCGCTCTGCTGCAGAATTTTAACAGTATCAACATTTATTCCATGTGACATTATTAGATCTAAAGTATGATTAAGGCGATGAGTGGGTCCCGATACGTGTTGTCTAACTCCAATAGAGTTTAGAATGTCTCTAAATGCCAATCCCAATGCGTCTTTTTCATTGTCTATGTGGATATTAAAATCCCCAACAATTAGTACTTTATCTACAGCTAATACTAACTCCGATACAAAACCAGCAAATTCTTTGATAAAGTCTGTATTGTGTCCTGGTGGCCTGTATACAGTAGCCAACACAAATGTCAGACGGGATTTATCATTTACACTACACAGCGTTACATAAAGCACCAAAACTTCAAAGGAATTATATTTGAAACTAGACTTCTGAGTAATACTGAAAATATTATTATAAATTATAGCAACACCTCCCCCTTTACCTTTGAGACGTGGCTCATGTTTGTAACAATAATCTCGGGGGATGCACTCATTTAAAGTAATGTAATTGTCAGGTTTTAGCCAGGTTTCTGTCAAGCACAGCACATCTAAATTATGATCTATAATCATATCATTGACAACAAGCGTTTTGGCGAAAGGGATCGAATATTCAGCAACCCAAACTTTATCAATTGTTCATCAGTATTATATCTGTTGTTTATTTGTTGGACATCAATTAAATTTTTACTGTTGAATGGTTTTGATGGTTTTTTGTATTTACTAATTCGGGGAACAGACACAGTCTCTATATGATAATATCTAGGTGAAAGAGTCTCTATGTGCTGGGATTTAGCTGACTTTGGTGACGTGAGACAGCTAGCAGACGGTTGGTTTAGCCAGTTCATCTGCTTCCTGACCTGGGCCCCAGTGAGTCAAGGTTTAGCTCTAAGACTATGTGCCAAATTACTAGAGAGAAGAGCAGCACCAGCCCAGGAGGGATGAATGCCGTCTATCTTCAACAGGTCAGGTCTGCCCCAAAAACTTTTCCAATTGTCTATGAAACCTATGTTATTTTGCAGACACCACTTAGACAACCAGCCATTGAGTGATGATAATCTGCTAACTATTTCATCACTCCTTTTCGCAGGGAGAGGACCAGAGAAAAATACGGCTTTTGACATCGTACTTGCGAGTTTACACACCTCTTTAATGTTAATTTTGGTGATCTCCGACTGGCGAAGTCGAACATCATTAGTGCCAACGTGAATAATAATCTTAGAGAATTTACGATTAGCTTTAGCCAGCACTTTTAAATTTGCTTTGATGTCAGGCGCTCTGGCTCCCGGTAAACATGTGACTATGGTAGCTGGTGTCTCTATTTTCACATTCCGTGTGATAGAATCGCCAATAACTAGGGCACTTTCAACAGGATCCTCAGTGGGTGCGTCACTGAGTGGGGAGAACCTGTTTGATGTTCTAATCGGAACGGAAGAGCGTTTTTTTGATCCGTGACTATGCTTTCTCATCGTCACCCAGCCCTGCTGCGCAGGCTCAGCCGGAACCAAACAATGAGTGTTCACTAAGCTAGTCGCATCCAAAGCAGTATCTAAAGCTGTTACATTCTCACTACTCTCACATAAAGCTTGGATGCGTGTCTCTAAATCTGAAATCTTCTCCGTCAGCCTGATTAATTCCTTACATTTATCACATGTGAAGCCCTGTTCACCAACGGAGATAGATATGCTAAACATGTAGCATGCAGTGCAAGTGACAATGACAGGAGAAGAAGACATGGCTTACCGTATTTGTTGATGAATCCAAAACTTACCACAGTTGTCTGATGGAGTCTTTTTAATAATCTAACTCACAGTTGTCTAAAAAACTCAGAAAACAGGAGACCCGGATGCTGGGATGGAAAGCTACCAGGCTAGCGAAAAGCTAACGTGTGGTAGTGAATTAGATTAAAAGCTAGTAATGTCAAATTTAAATTGATAGGCTATATTAAACACTATATGGTGATGAGTAAGTTATATTTAGCAGTGTAAATTACAAAGATAATATATCAAATAGAGATTCAAACACAGCTATACAGAGCTACAAACACTGTGGTGGCAGCAGCAGGCAGACAGACAGGAGCAATCGATCAGGAACAATCAATCAGAAACATCAAAAAATGGACTGGCTCTTCCAAGCTGTATAAATATAAATCACCAGGGGGGTCCGAGGTCCCGTCCCTTGGACAAATTGGCACGTCGGATCCTCCTGTGGGCCCAAGGGAAACTGCTGTCCATCAGAGCAGTTTATATCCCAGGGGTCCTAAATCAGGAAGCGGACATCCTGTCGAGGCAGGGGCCGAGGCCCGGGGAATGGAGACTCCACCCCGAGGTGGTGGAGCTCCTATGGCAAAAGTATGGGAAAGCAGAGATAGATCTGTTTGCTTCGGCAGAAAATTCTTACTGTCCTCAGTGGTTCTCCCGGTCTCATCCAGCCCCGCTGGGGTTGGATGCCATGGTACAGGAGTGGCCGAGGCTGCCCCTGTACGCCTTTCCCCTGATTGTCCTGCTTCCAGGAGTTCTGGAGAGGGTATGCCGGGACGGGGCCCAGGTACTTCTAGTGGCTCCGTTCTGGCCGACCAGAATATGGTTCTCGGACCTGATATCTCTCCTGGAAGGCTCTCCGATGGAGATTCCGACCAGGTGGGATCTACTCTCTCAGGCGGGCGGGAGATTCCTGCACCCACGCCCAGAGTTGTGGAAACTGTGGGCCTGGCCTCTGAGGGGGCCAGGATCATAGAGGAGGGTCTCTCGGCCGAGGTCGTAGAGACCATCCTTCACTCCAGAGCTCCGTCCACGAGGAAGCTGTACGCTTTGAAATGGAAACTTTTCTCAGCATGGTGCAGAGAACGCCAGTGGGACCCAGTTAACTGCCCGGTTGGTACAGTGCTGAAGTTTCTGCAGGCAAGGTTCTCGGCAGGGTTGACCCCCTCCACAATAAAAGTGTACGTGGCGGCCCTGGCTGCCTTCCACGTCCCTTTGGGTGGAGTGTCTTTGGGAAGACACCCTCTTATTACACGTTTCCTCCGTGGTACCTTAAGGTTGAGGCCGGTTATGCACTCGAGGGTCTCGGCATGGGACTTGGCCATTGTTTTGCGGGGCTTATCTGAGCCTCCGTTTGAACCCTTAGAGGAGGTTTCAGAGAAGTTCCTCACCCTAAAGACCATCTTCCTTTTGGCCATTTCGTCTCTAAAGAGAATAGGAGATATTCAGTCCCTGTTAGTAGGGCCCTCATGCCTAGAGTTTGCGCCTGGTATGGTAAAGGCTTTTCTGCATCCCAGACCAGGTTACATCCCCAAGGTTCCTACGAGCCCACGGGGCCCTATCACGCTACAAGCCTTCTGTCCTCCTCCTTTCATGACGTCAGACCAGGAAAAATTAAATCTGCTGTGCCCTGTCAGGGCGTTAGATACATATGTCCACAGAGCTGCCCTGTGGAGAAAGACCGATCAACTGTTCGTCTGTTTCGGAGCCCAGAAAAAGGGGGCTCCAGTATCTAAGCAGAGAATGAGCAAGTGGGTGTTCGAGGCCATCTCACTTGCTTACGAGACGGTCGGGCAGCCGTCTCCACTGGCTGTCCGGGCGCACTCTACCAGGGGTATGGCTGCTTCTAAAGCACTTTTGTCGGGGGCTTCCCTCCAAGACATTTGTAATGCGGCAGGCTGGTCGTCGCCGCTGACCTTCGTCAGATTCTACGAGTTAGATTTGGCATCTACAGTTGGGGCGCAGGTACTCTCGTAGTCGTGTGCGCTACGGCTTCACACATACGAGGCACTTGAGGCCGAGGCACTCGAGGCACCACTCGACCATAGAGAGATTCGACAAATCTGATTCGATTGTCTAAATCCTTAATCAAGGACAGCCCTAGAGCGGATGCTGCCGCTGTAGTTTCTGCACCGATGCGTAGAGAATGGGCTGTATAGTAGTCTGGGGGTAGTCCGCAGAATTGGCAGAGGAGGCATAGGTGAGAAGCAAACCAGGCTCTAGACATTGGTTTCCCTGTCTGCGTGACAAACAGCGGCTCCTGCAGACCAGCACTAGGACGGTACCTTAAGTAGGTCAGCATGGAAATTAGAGGAAAAAAAGACAGCGTTAGAGTCAGATGTATACGACTACGCCTTCACCATTTCTATCAGTTTTGGAGTGTTTCAGAAACAATGTGAAATGTTGGTCATAAATTGAAACATCAGAAATGGTTAGATTATGATTTGGTTCAAAGGAATACGTACATGAAGAAAATTCACCACCCCTTAGAAAACCAAAAAAAAGCTGTGAGAATAACTGTTTCTAATAACTGATCGGTGTAAGGTCCAAAACACCCATTCCGTAATTGAGATATGATTTTTTTTAACCAAAGGTAAAGTTAAAGGAAGATGTTTATCATTGCCTTGTGGTGACTTTTTTGAGGCCGTTCAGCAAAAGGCAAATGGATGGGTTTTCCAAAATATTGGAAGCAGATGGATCCAGGCAGCGTAGATGAAATTGGATGCCAGCGACCGTAACTTTTGATGGAAGAAGGCTGCAGTTTCCAATCCTCAAAGGAGTGGACTATAAAAGCACCAAGACACGATATATTGACAGGCATAGCAGCTACAGACAAAGAAGCACAAAAAGTGATGATTCAGCATGGATCACAAAAAGTGATCCATGCTGAATCATATGATTTTAATGTAGAGCTAGCCACACCCCCTCGCATGTACTGCGCGGCAGAGTGCACAGAGGATCTAGAATGATCTAGAACCATTCTTAATCTAGAATGGTTTGGCTGAACGGAGGGCATTCCAGGCTCGTTTGGGCTGAAGCTGGACACAGGAGATGAAATTTCTGAAAATTAAAACGAGACAAAGAATCAGCCATTTGATTATTTAAACCGGGGATATGCCTTGCGCGAAAATGATAATTCCCCAATATTGACAGCCATGTAAGATGTCTCATGAATCTATTGATGAATGGAACAGATGAACACCCCTTATTAATGATATGAACCATAGTTTCGTTGTCGCAGAAAAACAGAATTTGCTTCCTAGCCCAACGTTTACTCCAGAGAATGCACACAACTATAATAGGATACAACTATAAAAGGCTGTTGAATAGTCGCCGGCAGGTAAAGACCGCAATTCTTCCGGCCAGGCGCACACAAACCATTAATTTTTGAAAACTCCTCCAAACCCTATGGAAGGCGCGGCATCCGTATAGAGATTAAGAGCTAAAGACGATTCCACGAAATCATTAAGAAAAAAAGGAAATATCATTCCACATATCTAGGAGCAGAGACCAAAATTTTAGCTCAGATCTACATCCTGCGTCCAAGAATACAACGTCGGTGAGATTTTTTTGCAGTTTTAGAAAGGTCCAGGAGCCTGGAAATGAATGACCTGCCTTGAGGAATTACTCTCGTCGCAAAATTGAGGTGGCCCAAAAGAGAGAGCAAGTCCCTTTTTGAAAAGGACCTTGAAAGTTGAGCGACTTTCATAATTTGTCTTATGCGCGATAATTTCTCAAGAGGCAGTGAAGCTTGCATGCGGTTAGAATCGAGAGTAATGCCCAAAAACTCAATAACTTTAACGGGACTTAACGGTCTTTTCCTCTGAGAGAGGAATGCCCAAATCAAAAAAGGTGCATTTAAGAGCCAAGATAGAAAGATCTGATTTCGTGGAAGGAAAATTCACCAGGAGAAAATCATCCAAAAGATGGAGGATAAATGGTAACTTCTTGTTGTTAAGAAGAATCCAGCACAAGACCTCAGACAAAGTATTGAATATTTTAGAACTGCTAAGACAGCCAAAAGCGAGTCTAACCGAAAAACGCAGAAAACTCCTCTGAACGCCGAATAAATGCCACTGAGAAGGATGCAAAGGCATTACTTTGAAAGCATCAGAAATATCTGCCTTTGCAATCCAAGCTCCTCGTCCTGCCTTTTTCATGAAGCTGATTGCGTCATCGACAGTGCTGTAAAACAGGGAAAAAGGGGCTGAAGGAATAAGGCTATTGACACTGTTAGCCGAACCATTGTGGGGAGCGGAGAGGTCGATGATTAAACTTTTATTTTTTTTTCAGAATATTTGCGAGTTGCAATCCCTATAGGATTTATCCTAAAAATCGGAAAAGGAGAACTATCAAATGGGCCTATCATAAAACCCTTTTTTACCTCTTTCTCCAACAAGGCATCCACGATTTCCGGCTCCTGCAACGCAGACAATAAGTTATTGCAGCAGAATGACACAGCAGGCAAATGCAGCAGACCAGCAAAAAAAAAAAAACATGAACAAGACCAGTCAATAAATAATCCACAATACAGCCGGTCGGATGCTTCCTCAACGCCCTTCCCACCTTGGGAACGTTGATGGGAGTTGATGGTTTTATTTCTTTCTCTCTGCTTTGAGGAAGCGTGTTCTCCTCGGGCATACAGACTTTGGGTGGGCATCCCCACAGTAGCTACAAACATGATATTTACAGTTATACATTCTACAAATAGTCTCATTAAAATGATAGCAAAGAGGAGTAGCAAGGTTATTCACCTGGGAGCTAGATTTACGGATCAGTTCAGGATTTAAAAACGTGAAAGGTAGGCTTAGATTTAGAGCACAGGGTAGTAGAGTGTGAGAGAGAGCCACAAATGGAGCTGTAAGGCCGCCCAAATCGTCCCAATGGAGGCTAACGATTGGCGGTTGAAGGTCGCTGCGCGTTCGTCTTTTCAGCGGGGCAAAGGGGATTTTATTCCAAGTTCTCTTTATCTGACTCCATTTAATTATAATTTAAAATTTGGGTTAGAATGCCAATTTGTTATTTGGTCATTATATTTAATAGTTTAACTACACATTTAATTATTCCGTTTCACCCTTTGTTGAAATTATACCCAACCTGAATAATTCCAGAGCAAGTCAGAATCAATCAAAGTGTAACAATTTATTAACAGTTAGGTAAATGTATAATGCCAATTACATAATCAATTCAAAGGTATACTTCACATCAAATACTCTGAAGTAAAGAATGAGATGTATACCTGACTTATCAAGGTTACATAATGCTGCATGGGTTAAAACGTCCAGCATTACGGGCTGACCTGAGTACAGTATCGAGCCCTGAGCTCTTTGCCACATTTCTTTAAATACCCAGAACCAGATACATACCCAGAACCATTTGAAACTCTTTCAAATGGAAACACCAGTTCACAATAGGAATTTGCATTGATCAGGTCCTATAGACTTGATTAGAAGAGGCCAAATGGCTGAAAGCCACACCCACCATACACCAAGGAAAGATATCTTTAAACCCTTAAAACATTTATGATGTTCTAGTTTACTTCCGTGGAGTTGAGATATTTGTACCAGTCGCACTGAGACATTTCAAATGATATCAAACACATATAATACTGTATCGTGAGGATTGACATTGTAATATAGAGATTCTGTGTGTATTTTCAGTGATCTCAGCATGAGAGAGGGAAGGAATTGGGGGAGAGGGAGTCAACAGGGAAAGATGTAGATTAGCTGATAATGAGGTGAGACTTGCGTCTCCAGTGGTGTGTGTGAGGGACAGTTCAGATGTTAATTTCCTTTATTTTCTTAGAGAGTCCTTGTTCCTCATTCAGACATTTCGGCATATTCTAGTTTTTTCAGTCTTACAGAGCAGGACAGAATTTGGTGCCCTGTGAAATGTCTACTAATGAACGTGAGGTCGACCATGGACCAGTCCAGTCTTTGGTTGAAGCGCTGGATGAACATAGCTGCCTTTGCAGAAAAAGACTTATGATATTAAAAAAACAAAACCCCCCCATAAGAGAAAGCTAGGTCGGAAATAATGGCCAAATAAGTATCGAGTTCGGCTCTGCGCGTTGGAAATGACGTCTCTATGCACAACAAATGCAGCGTAAAACTCGGGAAAAGTCAGAGCTTTTGACAGTCTAAGGTCCCCATCTTTTAACTCGACAGATACGTCGCCACAATCTACAATGCGCTGTTCACACAGCTCAGAGCCCAGCAAGAGTTTAACAAAATTAATATCATTACCTGCCAAAATTTGGCAGCGGCTGGTGGAAAAAAGGGCGAGCCCGTGGAAAGAGGTACAGCGGTCGCCAGGGTCCTTTTAGGAAGGAATTCCGCAGTGACGTCATCATACTGAGGCCGGCGAGTGTGTAGACGCAAGTCGGAGGTGGTAGCTGAAGCAGAGGTGCACGCCGATGAAACAGAGACAGGAGTTGAAGAAGGTCTGAAGGCGGAGCCGCCTTCCAGCGGCGAAATTCTGGCAGCCATATCAAGGAGGGAAGATTGAACGTCAGATAGTGCCATGAGCACCAGGTCACCTTCTGGCGATTTGTTTGCGGGCCTGGGCGAGCAAGACTGCCGGCCCATTTTTGTGCAACAGGTCTGCCGGACGTCTCTGAATTTTTGCGCTTTAGAGTGTACTTTTTTCTGGAGGCCTGAGGAGGAGGCACCGGCAGTAAGTCTACCGCTGGAACGAGCAAAGAGTTACAGAGGAGGATAAATAAATCCTTAGCGCCACTCGGAGGCTGAATGTAACTAGTAAAAGTTTCCAGTATTTTGGCCACGGGCCAATCGCCAATGCAGGGATGGGACGAGGATTTACTCACCAAACGACGAGAACTTCGACGAACAGCGGCGTTGTCATCCGGGTAGGTATCTTGCTCCTGGTCCGGTCGAATCGTTAATGCTCGAGTGTCTTAAGATGAGTCGTTTTGCCACGAATCCTCCTCGACGGTGTTGGAAGTCATGGTCAACAACAAGGTGAGTAGAACTAATCGTATGGGGCTAAACAACAGCATGAGTGATTTGACGAGTGAACAGAAAATAGTCAGCAAAGAGCTAGCAACAGCAGTTAGAGCAACTGAATCTGTTTGAAGATGCACGGTGTTATATCATGGCCATTAGCAGCAAGGGGAGTTTGAACAGCTGATGCACTGATGCAAATCAGCTGATGCATCTCGCTGAGCAGAACCAGCTGATGAGACCAAATAGCGTTAGCAGCGTCTTGACTACCTAGCCTGCCAGAACTGACGCTTACGCTCAATAAGCGATTCCAAAAGTTTTGCCAAGACAGATAGTCTGAAGATAGGCCGATAATTTTCTAAGACATACGGGTCTCCACTTTTTAATAGTGGGAAGACTTTTGAATTGCACATTTCCATGACTTGGGGATAGAACCACTATATAAACTAAGATTGAAAAGGGAGGAGATGGGATCAGCAATCAAGTTTGCAGAAGTTTTGAAGAAATATTGCTCCATTTGGTCTGGGCCAGCAGACTTTTTACAGTCCAAGCCTAACAGTGCCTTTTGTACTTCAGAGACGAATAAAATTAAAATTATTTAAACTTGCACAAGACACGTTTGTGATAGAGGTTACACTATCTGTGGGGTTAGCTTGGAGTTAGCTTTATATCTACTATATTTTGTTTACCCCTTACTTCACCTTGGCTTGCTATTATAACTTCAGGGATAGTGGGGGGTGGCACGTCACCCAAATAAATCTAATTGCTTTCCAAAATTTTAGTTTTGGGGATTATAAGGTTTTCATTTATTAAATTCAGATAAAGTTCACTTTTTGCACTTTTTATCAATCTTGTGCATTTGTTTCTTAATATCCTATAATTTAACCAACATTTATCATTATTATTTATTTTTGCTTTGATCCATGCCTCATTTCGTTCTCTAATAGCTGTTGCAATATAGTCATTAAACCAAGGATTATCTCTGCCCCTCACTCTATATCTTCTAATAGGGGTGTGTTTGTCAACTACAGCTAAAAAGTTTATATCACTCTGATATATTTCATGAAGAAAGGCTTGTTCATTAAAACATTTATAATTTTATTCAAAAATAAACTGTGGCCTTCCCATATGGAAACGTGTTGCTAAAAACATGTGTGATTCTTATATGTTCCAACAGAATACTATAAGAATCATATATGCTGCAAAAACTACATATACAAATTGCATAATATTAATGTATTTCCAATCATATATGTTCTACACTGTAAAAAAAAAAAATATGCTGGATTGTGTTAAATACAACCCCTGCAAATCAGTTAGATTTTAATTTAGTAAATTAATTAGCAAGTAAAACAAATAAAAATGGGTAACCCTAATGCAAAGAAAATATTTCCTTATATATGTAAATGATAAATATATTAAATTATTTAACTGCATATTAAAAATATACCGGATAAATATATTAAAATATTTAATAATACATGACGAATTGCTGCTTTCAATTTGTGACAATATATTTACTTATATATCAAAATGTATGTCATTTTATTTGATGTGTATGTGATGATATACCCAAAAATATATTGAACAAAATAATATATATATATATATATATATTACAAAATAAAACAAACTGTAATCCGTTACAGTTACTGAGAAAAAAAATTTGCTATTATATTACAGTTACTTATGAAAATGTTAATGATTACAAAGGGTTATATATATATATATATATATATATATATATATATATATATATATATATATATATATATATATATATATATATATATATATTAGGGGTGTAACGATTCGTTTTAACAACGATACTGATTTGATTTTAAGTTACTGAATAGTTTCGGATCATATCATTCTAAATGAACCAATATCGTCCTTAAATTGTATCGACAACCTCAAATCGTGATACGAATCAAATCGTTGTTAAACGAATCGTTACACCCCTAATATATATATGTGTACACACACATATAGTTAACAATAACACAAGTCAAGCACACCGGCATGTTCCTAAATATATAGCAAAGAGCTATAACTGTACTGAAAAGTGCACAGACATTATTTTTAATAAAAGTAACATAGTTCCCTTTCGAGAGAGGTTCCTCGTATTACGTATGGGGAAAACTCCTTTTCTCGAGAATATGAAGCAAAACTTTATTAATAAAGGTATCCATGTAAAGCGTAGTGCCGCTGTACGGCCATAGCCCAGCGCGAGGAGCGCTCTGATTGGCCGGGCCACGGCAACTGCAGGAACCTATGGTGAGGCGGCTGAGAGGAACGAACCAATGGGGGGCGTTCCAGAAAGCCTGCTGTAAAAGGTGCTCATATTTGCATACAGGAGGCTATATAAGACCCTAATTCGCCATAGGTGTCAGATTTTATCTCCTTCAGCGACACCTTCGCTGACCTCCGGAAGGAGCACCGCCGTCGAACAAGCACCAGCAGAACCTGCATCTGAGGACGACGGATTCCCCCGGTCTCCGCCTTCTCTGCCGTTCCAGCTACGCCATCCGGCGCCAGTATCCTTTTATTATCTCTTCTTTCTAAAAGAGCGCGAGGCGTTGTTGCAAATGCCTCGCATTTCCTGCGGCTCGTGCAGAGCCCCTCTCCTCGGCGACGACCGTCACATCATCTGTGTGACATACCTCGGATGGGTCCACGCGCAGCTCGCGCTTTCCAGGGGCGGCTGCCCCGAGTGTGATATGATGGTGCTGCAGACCCTTTGGGCTCGCCTCGCCACCTTCGACAAGGTCCCTCCTCCTGCCGCTGGGCCGCGCCATAAGAAACGCCGTGACCAGAGGCTGCCAGAGCGGTCGGGCGACTGTACGCCGGATGATTTCCCGCGTGCCTCGCCTTCGCCGGTCACCTTCACTCAGGAGGAACAGTGCCCCACTCATGCAGCGGCCTGTTCGGTTTCCTTCGGTGGCCCGTCGCCAGAGGAAGACGAGGACAGCCTCTCCACTGCCGCTTCGGGTAGCGAGTGGTCAGTTTCTGTCTCGGAGCCCCCCGCTTCACCGCAGACCGCCACGAGCTCCAAAACCAATGCTGACGGGGAGCTTATCCGCGTGCTCTCTAAGGCCGTGGAAGACTTCGGACTCGAGTGGTCCCAGCCCGGAGAGCCAACGCGCAGCTGACTGGACGAGTGGTACCTAGAAAGCCCCGCCTCTCTTCTCCTCAGAAGCCCGCGCCTTTCTTCCCTGAGGTACACGACGAGCTTACTAAGTCTTGGAAGTCTCCCTACGCTGCTCGCACAATATCCGCCTTTTCCTCAGTGCTCTCTACCGTCGACGGCGCCAAGGAAAAAGGCTACGAGTCTCCCCCCCCCCCCCTCTGCTCTCGCTGGCCGAGCGTATACCTCCGCTGGCCAGGCTTCCGCGGCCCTTCATACCATGGCTGTCCTTCAGGTGTTCCAGGCCAGACTTCTGTCCCCGACTCCGAAGTTTTGAAGGACCTTCGCAGCGCGACGGACTGGCCCTTTGTGCTATTAAAGCCACCGCGCAAGCCATTGTAAAGAATATGGCCAACCTGACGGTCTTAGAGAGGCATCTTTGGCTGAATTTGACCGAATTTGACCGAGATGAAGGACGGGGATAAAGCCTCCTTCTTGGACGCCCCTATCTCTACTACCGGTCTCTTCGGTCCGTCAGTCGTGGGCTTCGGGGAGCGTTTCACCGAAGCGCAAAAGGCTTCTCAGGCTATGAGGCACTTCCTACCCAAGCGCTCCAGCTCTTCTTCAGGCCGGGGACGCCCTCAAGGTAGACCGCCACCCTCTCAACCCGCTAAGCCGGCAGCGCCACCTTCTCGGCCTCACTCCTCTTCTGGAACGCGCCAACGCTCCCGCTCCACGTACCGCAGCAGGCAGCCTGAACGCCGGGGACCTCGACCCAAGCTTGCTGAACCCCGAGCCTCCGAAGCCGTCCTAGCCGCAAGGAGAAAGAGGAGATGATCAGGTCTCGCCTCGGCCGGACCCCCATCTCTCCCTCCCGGTCTCCCAGTTCCCTGCACCCAGGTGACTGCCGACCTCAGTTTCGCAGCCAACAAGCCCGTTGTCAAACGCACTCGCCTGCACACAAACGCCGTTATCATGGCGACCCAAATAAATCTCAAAAAGAGCTTTTTCTGTGTAGTAAATGTGCCCACATATCAGTCTGCACTCCTACACTCATATACCCCTCCCACCCATGCTATAAATGTCCCGACGCCCACTCTACAGTGCACGCAGCCATACATAAGCATAACCCCCTCTATGTCACAAGCACAAAATGGCAGCGCTACCGAGTTCCCTCCAGTAGGCGACCCTTATCCACACCAGCTCCAGCCACTATCGCGTCGGGCTCAGGCCTGGCAAGCCATGCCCGGTGTATCAAATTGGGTTGTGAACATAGTAAAAAGGGGCTACTCGCTACAGTTCGCTCGCAGGCCCCCGCACTTTCGCGTCGTGGTCGAGACCTCGGTGAAAAGCAGCGTCAGTCACGTGCTTCGCACCGAGATTTCGAAACTGTTAGAGAAGGGAGCGGTGGAGCCCGTTCCCCCATCCCGAAGCGAGTCAGGCTTCTACAGCCGATACTTTCTCGTTCCGAAGAAGGACGGAGGGCTCAGGCCAATCCTAGATCTAAGGCATTTGATCAAAGCTCTAATGTCTCGCTCTTTCAAAATGCTGACGGTGAAACAGATCCTCGCGCACATTCGCCCCGGGGACTGGTTTTTCACGATAGATCTGAAAGATGCATACTTTCACGTTCAGGTAGCCCCCCACCACAGGCCATTCTGGAGATTCGCCTTCGAGGGGCAGGCTTATCAGTACACTGTCCTGCCATTCGGGTTATCCCTGGCGCCACGCACGTTTACGAAATGTATGGACGCGGGTGCTCAACTACCTCGACGACTGGCTAGTGATAGCCCAGTCTCGAGCACAACTATTAACACACAAATCCTGGCTCCTCAACCATTTAGACTGTTTGGGTCTCAGGATCAATATCGCCAAGAGCTCGCTGTCCCCCACTCAAAAGATATCTTTTCTGGGCATAATTCTAGACTCAAGACTCATGAACGCGCGGCTAACGAAACTGCGCGCGCTATCCGTCCAGAACATGGCGGCTTCATTCAAAGCCTGGACTCGTGTTCCCCTGAAAATTTTTCAGAGGATGCTCGGCCTTATGGCCTCGGCATCGTCAGTGCTCAGGCTGGGACTGTTACCCATGCGTCCCCTCCAGCGTTGGCTACACGCCCGTGTCCCTCCTTACGCATGGAAATGGGGCTGTCTTCCCGTCAAAGTGAACCACAGCATTGTCAAAGCATTGGCTCCTTGGACAGGGACAGAGTGGTATCGGAGGGGCGTGCTTATGGGCACGGTTACGAGGTTGAAAGTGGTCTCGACAGATGCCTCCACTCGAGGGTGGGGAGCCCTACACGAGGGCAAGCCGATCTCTGGCCTGTGGACAGAAACAGAGAAACGGCTGCACATAAACTGTCTAGAGATGAAAGCGGTCGCCTTATCGCTGAGAGCTTTCCTTCCACATATAAATAACCACCACATCTTGGTTCGTACAGACAACACGTCGGTGGTAGCGTATATAAATCGCCAGGGCGGCCTGAGATCACATTCTCTTCACCGCATGGCGAAGCATCTCCTTTTATGGGCAGAGCACAACCTGAGCTCCCTGAGGGCAGCTCACGTGCCAGGTTTTCTGAATCTGGGTCCGGATATGTTATCCAGGGGACCCATTCCCCCAGGGGAATGGTCTCTTCACCCGCAAACGGTTCTCTTAATTTGGAACACCTTCGGCAGAGCGAAGGTGGATCTCTTCGCCACAGAAGACAACACTCACTGCCCAATATTTTTCTCCAAACGCAGGGACGCCCTGGCCCATGTCTGGCCCAGTCTCCCGCTATATGCTTTCCGCCCGATCGCGATGCTGCCGCAAACCATCAAGAAAATCAGGGAGACAGGATCCACGGTGTTTTTAATAGCCCCGCTCTGGAGGAACCGAACGTGGTTCTCCGATCTGATCCAGCTGTCAGACACAGCCCCATGGCCCATTCCGCTGAGGAAAGACCTCCTCACGCAGGCGAAGGGGAAGATCTGGCATCCCAGTCCCGAACTATGGGCCCTCCACTTATGGCCCAACTGGTATCGGGAAACCTCTCTGACAGAGTTATGAAACCTATTGCGGAAGCTAGAGCCCCCGCGACTAGGCGGCTCTATACTCTGAAGTGGTCGGTGTTTTCTAACTGGTGTGCCGTCCGAAATATCGACGCACGCTCATGCGAAACAGCAGAAGTGCTCGCTTTTCTCCAAGAGCTACTGGACGCGGGTCGTTCCCCCTCCACGCTCAAAGTTTATGTCGCCGCCATAGCAGCTAACCACGCTCAGATCGCGGGACATTCACTAGGGAAAAGTGAGCTCATTGTACGTTTTCTTAAAGGGGCTAGAAGATCGAACCCCCCTCGCCCCCCCTCGGTGCCTATTTGGGACCTCGCGGTGGTTTTAGACGCTATGAAGGGTCCCCACTTTGAGCCACTCCAGACCGCGACCATAAAGCTTTTATCACTCAAAACCGCGTTTCTGTTGGCTCTGGCCTCGGTTAAACGTGAGTGACTTACACGCACTCTCAGTGAGCCCGTCCTGTCTCGAGTTCGGGCCCAACAACTCCAAAGTTGTTCTCAAACCGAAACATGGTTTTATACCCAAAGTGCTTTCTACCCCTTTTAAAAGCACAGGTTATTACTCTGCTTCCATTACCCGCGTCTCAGGGTGAACAGGACGCAAACCTACTCTGCCCGGTCAGAGCTTTGAGACTGTATCTGGAGCGCTCCTGCCCCTTCAGGCAGTCGGACCAGCTGTTTGTCTGCTTCGGCGGCCGCACTAAAGGTTGTGCTGTCATGAAGCAAAGACTCTCACACTGGATAGTGGACGCGATCTCGCTGGCATATGAGTCTAAAAACCTGACTTGCCCTATAGGCGTTAAAGCCCACTCCACTAGAGGCATGGCCTCATCTTGGGCTTGGTCGTGTGGAATTCTTTGGAAGATATCTGTGCGGCGGCAGGCTGGGCCTCTCCGTCCACTTTTATCAGATTCTACAAATTGGAGGTTCCAGCTCTACAAGCAGGGCTTCTCTCCATCTAGGCTCTATTTTGACCCTGGCAAACAGATTGCCTTACGTTTTGGCCTGTACACATTAGTCCTTAAACACTTATTCATTCATCATAAGATCCGACTATGTCCGATCAGCTGTTCAGACGAACCGACTCTTCCGGTTCTTCATTCCCCTTATAAGCTGCCTCTGTCGGTCTCTCGGGGGTTTATTAACATGTGCTTTGGGTATACTGGGTCAGTCAGCACACACGGCGCTTTACATTGTGTTCCCCATACTTTATACAAGGAACCTCTCTCGAAAGGGAACGTACTTTCGTAACCTCGGTTCCCTGAGAGAGAGGAACGAGTATTACGTTCCGTGCCGTGTTTATGCTTCTCAAGTATCGCTTCAGTCGATCTTAAAACCTGACACCTATGGCGAATTAGGGTCTTATATAGCCTCCTGTATGCAAATATAAGCACCTTTTACGGTGGGCTTTCTGGAACTTCTTTCCATTGGTTCGTTCCTCTCAGCCGCCTCACCATAGGTTCCTGCAGTTGCCGCGGCCCGGCCAATCAGAGCGCTCCTCGCGCTGGGCTATGGCCGTACAGCGGCACTACGCTTTACATGGATACCTTTATTAATAAAGTTTTGCTTCATATTCTTGAGAAAAGGAGTTTTCCCCATACGTAATACTCGTTCCTCTCTCTCAGGGAACCGAGGTTACGAAAGTAACCGAGTACGTTTTATTGGTTTTTGGCCAAACGTCAACCTCACTATATCCACTATCTCCCTCTATTAAATTGAGCAAAAACACATGAAGTAACAATTAATTTTAACATTTAACCTCCTTTAAACCAGAAGTAAAGCATGATGGGAAGTAGAAATTTGTTGTAACTCATTCTGTAAAGATGTATGCATTCATATTAATATGGGAAATTCAATATACAGTAAGGCTACACAATAAAGGATAAATCTTTATGGACATTACATGTAATGCTATTTATGTCTTAATTACTAAATATTGAATGTGTTAAAATATTATGGAAGCAGGAAAGACAATTTCACATGCATGAAATCAAGTTTACATGCACAAAAAACTATTCACGTGTGAAAAATTTAATTATATATTGTACTATATGTTGTGCTCCTTCATACTTGAGCTTGTCAGTTCATCATTTACTCATCCTCAAGTTGTTTGTTCCATACCTGTAGCCTATGCATGAATTTCTTTGTTCTGCTGAACACAAAGGAAGATATTTGGAAGAATATTTGTAACCAAGCAGATCTTGTAAGCCAAAGACTACGATAATTAATCAAAATCTAATTAATAAAACGTATACATCAACTGTAGTAAATGTCTTTGAACCTTTTAATTCTGACATAATACAAGAGCATTTAATAATACATAGAAGAGTTTTAATCCTTGAATGTGTACATTAATTCAGTAACAATGCATGACTTTCAACCTCTTATGCCTGGCTCACACTACAGGAGTTTTAAAATCTTTAACATGCTCACACTACAAGATATGAAAATCGAGGAGCATCACACACCACAGAAAATTATTAAGATTATCGTGCCAGAGAAAGTGCGTCACATGATCTACGCAGCAGATAGTAAGCGGGAAAACAAAATGGATCAGCCTACTACTGTAACATGACAACTTGCTGTATCAATAATGATCATTTGTTGTGGAAAAAAAACAAAAGCGTAAGAATAAACCAGTGTGGATTAGAAAATGGTTGGGGAGACAGGCTCAACTTGGATTGTCAGTTCTTCAGCGAGAAATGGAGGTAATTTTATTGACCTTATTTGTTCCTGTCGTTCTGGCGCTCGTCGTGTATAGCTGTGTGTGTTTGCAATGTATTTTTCCCCTCGAGGCTTGCTGTATAGAGGTAGTGCATGCACACTTATTGTACTGGAGTGTAGCTGGTTTTTCAGGCTAGTTATTATGCGTGAGACCGAGAATAAATTGAATACTGTCATGTATTGTTTTCTTATTTCTGAGTATTTTAGGCGAACCCTGCATGAACACTAGGTCACACAAGTGTGCTAGAATTTTTACCGCTGCCTAGTTCAAAAGCGATCGTCACCTGTTAGTGTAGATTTGTGCTGTAGATTTGGGGCAGCTGTGTGTATGATCGGGGCGAGCCCGATTTGCGTGAGAGCAGATCAGGAGGTGCAAGATTTGATCTGTGAACGCCTCACATTACCAGATAATCTGCGCCGAACATCGGAACTGATCGAGTCCTGGAAAAAAAAAATCTCAGAGTCTGAGGGAAAGACACAGGCTCGCCGTAGGGAGCCGTACCGTGGAGAATACACATATGGGACCGCCGTGGGGGTCACTACATATGGAACCCAGCCTAACACAAGTTCCACCAATACATATGAGTGTTAGACCTGGCGTCAGACACTCCGCCACGTCTGACTGCCGCGGGTTGCGGAGGACTCGACAGGGTTCGCCATAACGGGGAACTCGACTGGAGCATAAAAGCGCACGTATCCGTTCCATGAGGAAGGGAGTGGTGCAGCAAGCCGACACTAGAACGGGCACTCCGGTGCTACCGACTATGGGAAGTGAGTACACGGGAAGATACCGGCTCTACACGTAGGCTATAGAATCTAGCGAACATGTTGGTGTCGCCCAGCCCGCAGCTCTACAAATATCTGTCAGCGAGGCGCCACGAGCCAGCGCCCAGGACGAGGCTACACCCCTGGTGGAGTGGGCTCTAATCCCGAGAGGGCAGGGCATGTCTTGGGATTCATACGCCAAGACAATGGCATCCACTATCCAGTGGGCAATCCTCTGCTCCAGTGGGCAATCCTCTGCTTGGAGACAGCCTTTCCCTTCTGCTGTCCTCCGTAACAGACGAAGAGCTGCTCTGAGGTCCTAAAGCTTTGCGTTCTGTCCACATAAGTCTGAAGAGCTCGGACAGGACAGAGAAAAACCAGGGCTGGGTCTGCCTCCTCCGAAGGCAGCGCTTGCAGGCTCACCACCTGGTCCCGGAAGGGAGTGGTGGGAACCTTGGGCAAGTATCCAGGCCGGGGTCTCAGGATTATGTGAGAGTAGTCCGGCCCGAATTCCAGGCACGATTCGTCAACCGAAAATGCCTGCAGGTCCCCTACCCTCTTGACAGAGGCCAATGCAGTCAGGAGTACTGTCTTTAGAGACAGCATTTTTAACTCCACTGACTGCAAAGACTAAAAGGGAGGTCTCTGAAGTGCACTCAGCACCAGAGAAAGGTCTCAAGAGGGTATGGGGGGGGGATTTAATCTCCTCACGCCCGTCAGGAACCTGACGATCAGGTCGTGCTTCCCCAAAGACTTACCTTCTACTAGTTCGTGATTGGCAGCGATTGCGGCCACATACACCTTGAGGGTGGAGGGAGACAGCCTTCTCTCCAACCCATCTTGTAGAAAGGAAAGCACGGCCCCGACCGAACATCTTCGGGGGTCTTCTCGATGAGAAGAGCACCAATCGATGAACAGGTTCCACTTCAACGCATAGAGGTTCCTCGTAGAGGGAGCTCTAGCGGAAACGATGGAGTCTACCACAGACTGTGGCAGGCCACCTAGAACCTCCACAGACCCGAAACTGCAAGCCCGTTGTACGTGGCACCCCAGCCGGTGGTTGAAGCATCTGTGGAGACAATCGCATACCTGGATACCTGTTCTAGGGGCACCCCCGCCCGTAGAAACACAGGGTCCAAACACGGGCTGAAGGTTTGGTGGCACCTCGGTGTAACTAAGACATGGAGCATTTGATGTGCCATTGAAGTTGAGGCCCCGTCCACAGACCCGAAACTACAAGCCCGTTGTACGTGGCACCCCAGCCGGTGGTTGAGGCATCCGTGGAGACAATCGCATGCCTGGATACCTGTTCTAGGGGCACCCCCATCCGTAGAAACACAGGGTTCAAACACGGGCTGAAGGTTTGAGTGCCTGTGCTTGGTGCACCTGAAGCAACGCCATGGCATGAAGGGCGGATGCGGCCTGGCCACAGGACCTATTAGCCTTCGCGGTCAGACCAATCTACAGGCCCTGGACGGTAGTTTCGGGTCCCTGCGCCAGTTGGAAACGGTCGCCGGACACATTTCCATTGCGACGGCCCGCTCCACATGAGACCCTCATACCCCCTTGGCCTGCCCGCTGTCAAGGGTAGTGAGGAGGGAGGAGCCACTAGGTCACCCACGGGCGCTAAACGGTGCTTTTGACGACCTAGTCAGCTCCTCATGCACCTCCGGGAAGAAAGGCACCGGGGTGGGACGCTGAGAACCATTGCGGCCCACCCCGAGAAACCAATCGTCCAATCTAGAAGGTTCGGGATGTGGTGGAGGGTTCCACTCAAGCCCAACCTTTTCGGCGGCCCGGAAAAGCATAGCGGTCAACTCCGGGTCCGACTCGACCATTGCCACTCTCTCAGAGGGAGGCAGTACAGCCGAATCTTCATCCCCAGAGGACTGAAACTCCCCCTCCGTTTCAGCAATCGACAGGACACTGTCTGGACACGGACTGGACACGCTCTTCAGTGAGGCGCGCTTTCAGGGCGACCGAATCCAGCTCCATACCAAGAAAATAGATCCTCTGCGTCAGGCAGAATTTGCTCTTCTCCCAGTTGACCCGAAGCCCCAACTGGCTGAGGTGCTTGAGCACCATGCCCTGTGTTCGCACAACTGCTCTCGCGACTGAGCTAGAATCAGCCAGTCGTCGAGGTAGTTGAGGATGCGAACACCACGCTCTCTCATGGGAGCAATGGCCGTGAAGACACAGGGCAACAGGGAGAGCCCGAAGGGTAGGACCTTGTACTGATATGCGATCGACATCTGCTTGTCCACCGGTGCCCCAAAGGACACCGTTGGCCGCCCATGAGAGGGACCAACAGTATCCTCTGGAAGCACCACCGGTTGCGGCGCTTGTGAGGGATTAGGGTCCCACGGAGGCTCACTTGACGGGTTTGCCCTAACAGTGATCCTCAGGTCTCCCCGGCCATCCGCCATCTGTAGGTCTATTCCTGCTGGGCAGGAATAGACCTAATTTGAGCTATGGGTAGGGGGACTCCACCCTCCCGAAGGTAGGTGAGTCTCGACCTAAGGGCCGAGATAGTCATGTTTCCGCAGTGAGAACACGAGCTATCCACAAATGCCGCCTCAGCGTGCTCTAAGCCCAGGCATGTGATACAGCACTTGTGACCATCGGTGGGCGACAGGCAGAGGTGGGTAGTAACGAATTACATTTACTTCGTTACATTTACTTGAGTACATTTTTTGGGTAACTTGTACTTTTAGAGTAAATTTAAAAATGGGTACTTTTACTTTTACTCAAGTACATTTCTGGTGAAAGAACTGTACTTTTACTTCGTTACATTCGGTGGCGTTCCTCCGCTACTGTCAATGGTGATAGTTAATTATATATTTTAAAATAAGTTATGAATTGTTCGCAAGTCTCGCGAAACGTTGGAGAGGCTGCTTCGCGAGAGGTGGATACGCATCACCCGCATAAAATTAGCGCGCGTTTAGTCAGAAGATGATGGCCGAAGCAGAGGGAGATGTGTGAGCTACGGCAGATCACCCGTACGTGGCCTCATGTTCAGCCTGTTTTCAGTCAAAGATGTCAAAAAGAACAGTTTCATAATGTAATGCATGCTGTGTGCACCAATATGAACGGACATCTCAGCATACAATAATTCCAGCTCCAACCTGAGAGAGCAGTGGTAAGTGTAACAATGATGCCTATTTTTGAACACTATTAATGGTAAATTGGTAACTATGGTCACTTTTCCTTTATTGTAATACTATTTCACACACTGTCCGAGTGTTTTCCTCATATGCTCTCTTGTGCAAGCATTGACAAATCGTTTGAATCCTCCGAACACACGTCCACAAACAAACGTTCACATCTGCACATTTACATATCTTTTTTCTCATAAAACGAGCAACCTCATTGGCAAAATGTACATTTCTGCAAACCACAAAATACGTACTAATACACACTGCAGTTTCCAACAGAAATGAGCACTATCAGAAAAACTGCATTTTTTAGTCTATGGTTTGTAAACTAAAACATTTTGAATTTTGCGTCACAGACAGCTCCATGTTCTGCTTTTCTGATTCACCAGATTTGCTCGATAGCTCAGCTGATACAGATTTGTATTTGCAATGCGAAAAGCTTGAGAACGAACCCCGTGAAGAACGAGTCATGATAAAAGAGCTCAAAGACAAAGAGTTCTAAACACAAGCTAAAAATACATGGACATAATTTTATTTTTGTCACATTTGCTTTTGTTAACACTTTCGGGTAGGTTTAGTGTGGGTGTACGTTAAAAACACAACGTAACACAACATGTCAGATTCACGCAAATCTGTTCTGAAAAAAAAATGAGCTTTTAGCGCCACCCAGTGGACATTTCACTTTGAAACTGTCGCAATATGTACGTATTGGTACATATTTTGTGGTTTGCAAAAACGTTGCCATAGGTACTGATGAGATCAGGCTAAAAACGAAACAAATTGAATAGCCTAATGTAACATCTTGCATTTATACACATATCCGGACAGACAACAGTCTGCAGTGTATATATACATTTAAAAATGGGACTCTATTTTTAAGAATGCATATACTTATAAAAATATAAGAGCAAAGTATGTTTTAAAAAGAGCTGTGGTTAGCCCAGCACACCATTAATTTACACTGTTTAACCATTAAACACACACACACACACACACACACACATATATATATATACATATATATACATTTATATATATATATATATATATATATATATATATATATATATATATATATATATATATATATATATATATATATATATATTTATATAGCTCTCTAAGTAGTCTGAAATTCAGGGTTTTTGGATCTTATCAATCAGATCGAAAGTAACTAGTAACTAAGTACTTGAGTAGTTTTTTCATCTAATACTTTTTTACTCTTACTCAAGTAACTATTACGATTGTTACTTTTACTTTTACTTGAGTAAATATTTCCGTAAGTACTTGTACTTTTACTTGAGTAAAGATTTTGGCTACTCTACCCACCTCTGGCGACAGGGAACGACCGCATCCAGAAACGCACGGGTGGAAAGACATCCTGAAAAGGATAGGGGCTCCCAGAAGTGATCCCAATTAGTAGCTCACGACATACGTCGTAGTGACCAACTGAAAGGGAACATTGCTTATGATTTTTGGAGATACTGGGTTTGAAAAAAAAATACTGGGTGGATTTTTATCATTAAAGGGTGGTTGTGTACAAACACTGTCAACACACAATTATGTTCAAACATCATATAAAAGTGGATTTTGCATAATAGGTGCCCTTTAGCTAAATGTAATAATAATAATAATAATAATAATAATAATAATAATAATAATAATAATACTTTTTATTTATAATGCACTTTATATTTAACAAAATATCAGTGCTGCAGAATTAAAAACAACCAACAATAATAAATAAATAAGTAAATAAATAAAATAAAATAAATAAAAATGAAACAAATCAAGTAACGAAGTAACAAATCAATTAAAAGCTCTGCTAAACAGGTGGGTTTTAAGACCACACTTAAAAACATATACAGTCTTTGTTAAATTTAGATATGTAATAAGAAATAACTTAATTCAATCCAGTTCATCCTACATAAAGTATTTGAGTATAGATAACTTGTTTCCATTATGTGGAATCACTGTCTGATCGAGTCTTTCGGTGCTTTTTGGTTCCTTTGGTCGCCTTTGTCTTGGCTTGCTCAGTTGGGAACACTATGATCTAGGTTATTCAAGTAAATATACAAATAAAATTAACTAGACCTAATTAATTAGGTCTTATTTAATTCTATAAATTATAATACGGATCTGCCAACATTGTAGCTATATGATAAATTAAAATAAGCTGATAACATTGTTTTCTGCAAAACGACTGTACAGCCAAATCAAATTTTGTTGCTATATTGTCCTGTTTAATACTGTGAAGCTGCTTTGAAACAGTCGTCATTGTAAAAGCACTATAAAAATAAAGTTTATTGATTTATTGATTGATTGATTGATTGATTGATTGATTGATTGATCGAATCATGTTGAGACAAAGAGTTATTTTTTGAGTGTAATATAATCAGTTGAGTTAAAAAAAATCTGTCAAGTACAATTAACTTTAAGTAGCCTAATATTTCAGTAAATTTAACTTGTTTAGTTTTGTAAAGTTAACTGTTAGGTTTTACAAATTCATATGATTTTTCCACCAATTAGCCAACAATCGTTATGTAATAGTTAGGAATTGCCATGAGATGGGTGTAGTGGTTGTGTTTCTCTTTTTTTCCCTTTGCTTTTCCTCTTTCTTTGAGATCCTTGTAACTCCGATATTTTTTGCTGCCTATAACTTTGCTCTCTTCCTAATTACTTGCAGCATCTTTGTGGATCACTGTATATGATTCTGATGCAACTGATCATACCAGTTCTGTGCTATGATTGGTCAACTGAGAAGTGTGGAGAGGCCTCTCATTTGTATAGGAGGGATATATAGTCCAGTATGTATGAGGTCAGGGGAAGTGTTTTACAGTACTGTGTGCCTATATTACTTTACTGTATTGTGCTGCTCTTCACCTTTCTGTAAGTATACCATAGCTACTGATACTGAATTACTCAGTACTTTATTGTATAATTACACTGTAACAAGGACGTTTTAAGTTAAAGTGTAACCACAATTTCTTACAACTCTGAATAATATACTGTTTTTCTTCCCAGACAGGATGAATACAGGGTCAGTAAGTGAACTGACAATGAATCAAGATTTTGCTCAAAACAGGAATATTTCTATCCCATCTTATTTCTATATCAGTGGTTTTTCTGGTATACCTCACACAAGATACTATTATATATTTCTATTTTTTGTCTACATTATTACTGTGCTTGGAAACTCATGCCTCATGCTTGTTATCATTATAGACAGAAATCTTCACACTCCTAAATATATCGCCGTATTTAATTTATCACTGACAGACATTTGTGAGAGTACCGCTGTAATCCCTCAGCTACTGGACACATTTTTGTTTGGGAATCAGTTTATTCCATATGGATTGTGTTTGTATAATATGTTCTCTGTCTTTCTATTTATTTCAACACAGTCACTAACTCTTGCTGTTCTGTCTTTTGACAGATTTATAGCCATTTGTTTACCACTGAGGTATCATATGATTGTGACTCATAGATCAATGCTTGGTATAATTGGAGCAACATGGGCAGTGGCACTGCTTCTGGTAACTGCTGCTACAATTTTCATCAGTAGACTTTCTTTCTGCAGAGTTATTGTCATCATAAACAGTTTCTACTGTGATCATGGACCTATATATCGTTCTGCCTGTAGCAACAATTTTCCAAATTCTGTGATAGGTAGTTTGAACCCGATAATGATTCTTGGGCTTCCAGTATTTTTTATTTTCTTTTCATATACATGTATAGCTGTGACACTGTTCAGAATTACGACACCACAAGACCGCCAAAGAGCCACAAAGACATGTACTGCTCATTTAATATTAGTGGCTGTATTTTATGTACCCATCACGTTTACATATGCACTTTCTTCCTTTATAAACACTAACACAAGGATCATTAATCTCTCTTTGACCTCTGCACTTCCCCCAATGCTTAACCCCATAATCTACACATTCAAAACAGAGGAGTTCATGGTGTCTGTGAAGAGGCTTCTTAAACGAAGAATCATATTCCCATCTCCAAAATAAACCACTTTTTTCACATTGTAATTACATTTTTAGTCACTATTTTCCTGTAGATGTTTAATTTATGCTTCTATTATATCTCGTTTTATAAAAAGACAGACAACCAGTATCATGACCTCATGAACCTCATAAATAAAAACATTTAATGCGAAAGTAATATCACTGTTCCTTTATTGTGTATTTCCTTTTTCCCTTACCTAAAATGTACCCCATATTATTTATTTTGACATACAGTAATGAAATGGGTACTGTGGCCAATTTGCAAAAACGAGACAATAGCAGTATTTAATTTGATTTTATCCAGTATTAATTAAATAATAAATGTACTTACTTTGAGTTAGTAATTGTAAAAAAAAAATTAAATAAGTGCAGAAAAAAAGAAGAAAGAAAAACGGTCAAATGACTGTCAGCAATGGCTGCCAAACTAAATTATAATTAGAGTAAGATATCCTCAATTTAAATTAAGTGCACATATTTTTACAGAAATATTCATTAAAACGTTTAACCCTGGTGCACTGTTCAATTTCTGTGTACACCCTTTATGGAGTGGGTCAAATTGACCCTAACTGGATTCAATACAATTCCTCAAAAATCACACTATGACAAACAACAAAGACTCAGGTAAAACTGTAAACTAATGATAAATCAACATTTATCAAATATTCCATATATATATATATTTATATATTTATTTATTTTTTACTTTTTTTAAAAAAAAATGTTTTTTTTTCTTAGAACATCATAACAACAATTAAATGTAGCTGTATAATGAAAATATTTACTTTTCCTAAGTTGGCTGTTTTATAAACTTATTTCATAAAATCAAGAATTTACTTCTGACCTGATGAGCACAGCAAGTGTGTGCTTTCTGCATATGAAAACATAACAAAAACATTCATCAAATATTTTTATTTATTTATTTATGTTTTGGCTCTGTGAAGCTGTATTTTAAAATCCAACATAAACGTTTTGGTTAAAAGCTAGGTATTTCAGATATCTTTAATATATAAATGAGAGCTTATTTTACTATCTGTGTCTGTCAAAGATATTCATTTGTAATTTGGTATAATTCTGAACACCATGCTTTTTTGAAGTGTGTTTGGATAGGGTTAGAGCACCTTTAGATACACTTAGACTTTAGAACTGGATTTGATTCCCTGACGTACATAAAAATAATATTTTTATTTTGTGTCTGTACAGCTGCTTTTGAATAGCTGCTTATGAGGGTCAAAGTGAGCTGCGGACATAACAAACGTAATAGTAATTTTGTTTGCATATGTAAAAAAAAAACACCAGCATGTTGAAACTGCATGCATGTTCATGGTGATAAATGAGAAAAAGTAAAAAAACAACAACAAAAAAAACAAAAACAAAGGTTTAATATTATATCAGGTAGCTTGAAAAAAATTAATGATAAGTAATTTTTTCCATCTGTGGCTGACAAAATATTTTTTCTGTATTGAAATAAGTGTGGAAAACGTCTCGGTTATGTATGTAACCATTGTTCCCTGAGGAGGGAACAGAGATGTAACGTCAGTGACTGACAAATGGGGGTTTCGCTTAGAAGCCTATCATTTTCGAGATCTAGAGAACGCCCAATGGCAGTGCCAATGCCATGGGCATGCAAAAGTGGCATGCATAACTCCGCCTAACCACGTGGGTATATAAGGAAGTAGCTGGCATGATTGCATTATGTTTACCTGCTGAAGAGCCAAGGCTGAACTCTCGGCCGTTCCAGCAGTACAGCGGATGTGGCAGAGGGACGTTACGTTTCCGTTCCCTCCTCAGGAAAGAGGGTTACATACGTAACCAAGATGTTCCCTTTCCTTCAGTCACTCCGGGTAATGTCAGTGACTGACGAATGGGGGTCCCAATACAATCACACCACTTTTACCACCGAATTTATATGTTTGTCAAATTTAAGGGACAACTCAAGAACAACTCCCACATTTTTGAAGAAGAAGTAGCATGACCAATACCTACTGAAAAGGTTTTATTACTAAGAAAAGATCTAAACCAGCTAAGAGCAGTTCCTTGGATTCCCACACGCTTTTCAAGGCGTGATAAAAGAATGGTATGGTCCACTGTATCAAAAGCTGCACTCAAAAAAGCTGCAGAGTTCCCAGAATCAACTAGTACTAAAACATCATTCAGTACTCTTAAAAGTAAAACTCCTAAAACTCAGTACTATGATTTTTCATAAAACCAGACTGTAATTTTTCTAGAATACTGTTAGTTGCTGTTACGATTTAGTATATAGCTAGATTAATGTGCGCTGACCGCCACAGTGTTCTTGTCAGAGAACTCAGAGTCATTGACAGATGATAGCCTTTTAATGAATGCTTTGGCATCAACATAGATGGACATGTGCAAGGTTTTCTAAACAATGAAAGAGAAATAATAATTAACATATAGATCACCTAAGTGTTACATGATAGATCAAATAAACTCAAATAAACAAATAAAAAGTATCTTATTCCTCATACAATTATAACGATCGCTGTATTAAACTTCAAAGAATTTACGGCCCATGATACAGCACATAACTCATGTGAGGTAAACAGATTGCATTAATAGGCTATACATGAATAACTCTTATAAACAGTATCTGCAATGAATACACTCGCAATGTAACATTAATATTCAAATAACACTGGACTTACTTGTCCGTTACTCATGCAATGTCCTTAAAGTGTGAGCAATCCAGAGAGCGAACTTTCTTCCCCGTCGTAATGGCGGATGCAGCTCTATAACGCACATTCTCAGTGTATTAAATGAGCGCAAGCTCCGTAGCTGCGCTTGTTGCGCAATAGTCTGTGACGTGCAGCGCTGATTCAGTGCGCATCTCCGGTATTATGCTGAACATGGAGAATTCAGAACAGTTGCCAAAAAAACTATTTAATTGCAAAAAACAGCTCTAAAAATTTTGCAATAAACGGTAACTTAGAAATTGGCCTAAAATGTGATAGGACACCCAGCCAACATGTGTATGTGGGGCCCACGTGGGTTAAACATGGGCTACATGGGTACAGAGTGGGCATGGGCTCAATATGGGCATCTTATCTGGGGCCCACTTGGGTTCACTAAGTAGGTCCCACATGGGCAAACCCAGCTGGGCAAACCCAGCTGCGCTCCCCATGCGGGACCTAGATGGTTCACTAATGGGAAATGAGAACATGGGTTGAAAATGGGCTACTCAGTGGTCTAATTCATTCACAGTCAAGACAAGTGCAAACACCGTCAATTCCAAAGGTTGATTGGATAGATAGCACACAAATATCACCTTTGAAATAATTTGTATTGTTATTTTGACACTTAAACACAATGGCCCTCATTTTTCAATCTTGCGTAGAAACGGGCGTATATGTTGGCGTAAGATTATGCTTACACTCCTCTCATCGCCTGATTTATGAAGCTGTGCGTACCTCTGCAATCCAGGTGTACGCAATACCTGCCCTTGATAAATGCGGCGGCTGAAAACGATCGTCATTAGAATAACACGCCCCTATATATTCAAGTCTCCGCCTCCCCCACGCCCTTATTTTACGCCATGGACAAACAGAAGACGGCAAAGAAGCGAAACTTCTCCGACGTGGAGATCGGGCGCGCTCAATCATCTCACTAGTCCACTAGTCAGGGCACTGATTAGGGCATAAGTCAATGGGCTGACTCCCTGATCACTGACGATCCTATTGAGATGATTGAGACGCGCGCCCATCGAGATCACCAGGGAAGTGGAAAAAAAAAACGAAATTGTTTTATTTGGGAGTTTAAAGAGTGGAATTAAAGGCACCTACAAAAACAAAATATGGACACAATTAACGAGTACTGTTAATAGTGTGGAGATTGAGAAGCGCACTCCAGCAGTTTAAATAGCTGTTTGGATGATAAATTACCATCACTGCATTATTTTAGGCTACAGCACGTTTTGAAAAAAATAGCATTTAATTTCGTATCACGGCACATGTATTGGAGTGTACAATAGTGATGATGATGATGTGATGTGGAGTAAGATTCATTCACATTAACAATTACATGAATTAAGATTCTTCTTTTTATTATTATGATTATTATTCTTAATGACGCTTGTTATTTAGAAGAAGAATGTCGTTTTTATTGATTTTATTATTATTTAAAGGAAGAAGGTCATTTTTATTATTTTGTCAGTCTAAATTATTTTAGTCCCAGTCCGTGCGCAGCTGCCGGGCCTAACCCTGAACCGTCAGATAAAGCGCACGGGCTCGCGACTGGAGGAATACATTTGCCTACAAATCAAACGCTTTGGTAAAGTCACAAAAAGTAAACATTGACGTTCATGTTGCACAAAAATAAACACTGAATGTTGTTGTTGTGGTTTTTAACAGTGGGTCATATAGCATATCTTGTCAGTGCGTTTTGTGGTGTTAGGAATTGCTTTTCTGCGCATTTTCCCACTAACTCAAACGTGCGTACACCACCTCCTGAGCTGGCGTAGGATTTGAGCTTGCCGTACGCCAACGTCCATATTGATAAATCTCAAAGTCACCGTGGGTTTGGGTGTACGCAAGGTGTACGCTGAAAATTTGGTGTACGCACTTTTGATAAATGAGGGCCATTCTAAATTTCAGTCGTACGACGAAATATAGAACCTTTTCTACGCACTGTTGATAAATGAGGGCCCAGGTGTATGCAATACTTGCCCTTGATAAATGGCGCGGCTGAAACCGATCGTCATTAGAATAACACGCCCCTATATATTCAAGTCTCCGCCTCCCCCACGCCCTCATTTTACGCCATGGACAAACAGAAGACGGCAAAGAAGCGAAACTTCTCCGACGTGGAGATCGGGCGCGCTCAATCATCTCACTAGTCCACTAGTCAGGGCACTGATTAGGACATAAGTCAATGGGCTGACTCCCTGATCAGTGCCCTGACTACTGAACTAGTGAGATGATTGAGACGCGCCCATCGAGATCACCAGGGAAGTGGGAAAAAAAAAAACCGCAATTGTTTTATTTGGGAGTTTAAAGAGTGGGAATAAAGGCACCTACAAAAACAAAATATGGGCCCAAATTACGAGTACTGTTAATAGTGTGGAGGTTGAGAAGCGCACTCCAGCAGTTAGCTGTTTGGATGATAAATTATCTATCACAATGCATTATTTTACAGCACGTTTTGAAAAAATTTGCATTTAATTTCGTATCACGGCACATGTATTGGGGTGTAAAATAGTGATGATGATGTGATGTGGAGTAAGATTCATTCACATTAATAATTACATGACAATTTGTAAGATTCTTCTTCTTATTATTATGATTATTATTCTTAATGACGCTTGTTATTTAGAAGAAGATTGTCATTTTTATTGATTTTATTATTATTTAAAAGAAGAAGGTCATTTTTATTATTTTGTCAGTCTGAATTATTTTAGTCCCAGTCCGTGCGCAGCTGCCGGGCCAGGCGGGCCTGAAACGTCAGGTAAAGCGCACAGGCTCGCGACTGGAGGAATACATATGCCTACAAATCAAACGCTTTGGTAAAGTCAGTAAAGTCACACAAATTAAACATTGACGTTCATGTTGCACAAAAATAAACACTAAATGTTGTTGTTGTGGTTGCTTTTCTGCGCATTTTCCCACTAACTCAAGCGTGCGTACACCACCTCCTGAGCTGGCGTAGGATTTGAGCGTGCCGTACGCCAACGTCCATATTGATAAATCTCAAAGTCACCGTGGGTTTGGGTGTACGCTGGAAATTTGGTGTACGCACTTTTGATAAATGAGGGCCAATGTGACTTCAATCTATTCAAAATCAAAAAATGCACAATTGCAATTTTACCAAATATTATGCCATTTACTGGTAACAGCTATCAAGAGTCTGTGGATACAGAGAAAAAAGGCAATAAAAAAGTTTATTTTGTGATCACAGAACAGCACCGTACAGGGACCATTTTAGCTTTTATTCTAAAAGTGTGCACATTGGCCCTCATTTATCAAAAGTGCGTACACCAAATTTCCAGCGTACACCTTGCGTACACCCAAACCCACGGTGACTTTGAGATTTATCAATATGGACGTTGGCGTACGGCACGCTCAAATCCTACGCCAGCTCAGGAGGTGGTGTACGCACGTTTGAGTTAGTGCGAAAATGCGCAGAAAAACAATTCCTAACACCACAAAACACACTGACAAGATATGCTATATGACCCACTGTTAAAAAACACAACAACAACATTCAGTGTTTATTTTTGTGCAACATGAACGTCAATGTTTAATTTGTGTGACTTTACCAAAGCGTTTGATCTGTAGGCATATGTATTCCTCCAGTCGCGAGCCTGTGCGCTTTATCTTACGTTTCAGGCCCGCCTGGCCCTGCAGCTGCGCACGGACTGGGACTAAAATAATTCAGACTGACAAAATAATAAAAATGGCCTTCTTCTTTTAAATAATAATAAAATCAATAAAAACGGCATTCTTCTTCTAAATAACAAGCGTCATTAAGAATAATAATCATAATAATAAGAAGAAGAATCTTACAAATTGTCATGTAATTATTAATGTGAATGAATCTTACTCCACAATACATCATCACTATTGTACACCCCAATACATGTGCCGTGATACGAAATTAAATGCTAATTGTTTCAAAACGTGCTGTAAAATAATGCATTGTGATGGTAATTTATCATCCAAACAGCTATTTAAACTGCTGGAGTGCGCTTCTCAACCCCCACACTAACAGTAGCTACTCGTTATTTGTGTCCATATTTTGTTTTTGTGAGCGCCTTTAATCCCACTCTTTAAACTCCCAAATAAAACAATTTCGGGGTTTTTTTCCACTTCCCTGGTGATGGTCTCGATGGGCGCATCTCAATCATCTCAATAGTTCAGTAGTCAGAGCACTGATCAGGGAGTCAGCCCATTGACTTATGTCCTAATCAGTGCCCTGACTAAGTGGACTAAAGAGATGATTGAGCGCGCCCGATCTCCACGTCGGAGAAGTTTCGTTTCTTTGCCGTCTTCTGTTTGTCCATGGCGTAAAATGAGGGCGTGGGAGAGGCGGAGACTTGAATATATAGGGGCGTGTTATTCTAATGACGATCGTTTTCAGCCGTGGGATTTATCAAGGGCAAGTATTGCGTACACCTGAATTGCAGAGGTGCGCACAGTTTCATAAATCCGGCGGTGAGAGGAGTGTAAGCATAATCTTACGCCAACATATACACCCGTTTCTACGCAAGATTGATAAATGAGGGCCATTGAGTGAAATATTTCCATTTTCAAATGTTTCATTTTAAATATATCTTTAATAAATGTTTATTTTGTCTCAGAACAACTAGTTTCCACTGAGCAATGAGATCTGAGGAGCTTTATCCATCTCCTCACTCAGCTGCCTGTGCTTTTTTCTCAGTACTAATTCAAATAACAAATGCACAAAAGATACCAAATATAATAACACTTTAGAGTACTGTTAAAAATAATTTGTAATGCCTCCAGAAGGATTTGTAAATACTAAAGCCGGGTGCACACTGTGCGATTTTGGCCACGATTTGGCCACCTGGGACAAATTTAGCAAATCCTAAAAGATTCCTCTGATCCTAGGCTAAAATCTGACGTCTTTAGTCGTTAGTTTGACATGTTCACCGGCATCAGCATAATGAGCGTTGCGATCAAATTTTACCTCAGATGAAATTCTGGCAGTGTCAGAAGATTTGTCACACAATCCTGCAGTGTGACTTCTACGACGACAGTCAAATATCTCCGTTTTTCAAGACAAACTATGACCAAAACGAGTGCTAAAGATTTCTTTGTAGCCAGCATTTCAGCCCCGCGTGTAATGCAGCTTACTGTCACTGAACGCGGCATTCATTGATGATATAAAACTCCGGGTGAGTTTTCTTGTGCGCGTCCGTTTTTAGCGCGCCTTCACTATCGTGCAGTCTGACATTAATGTTAACTGAAATCTTACAGTGTGACATGGCGATCATGTTCGTACAGTCTGACAAGGGACATTCGCAAAGGATTTTGAAAAATCGCACAGTGTGCAGGACCCTTTAGTCATAGTAGGTTACGCCAGGATCTTCACTTCATAATTGATTATATACTGTCTCCCTCATCTATCACACCTGATTCAACTCATGAGCTCATTAGACTGAAAAACCTGAAATGGGTGTGTCAGATATAGGGAGACATACAACATTTGCAGGGCTGGTGATACTCCAAGACAGGTATGTAACCATAACCAAAACCATGTATTTTACAACATATCTGCTTGTGATTCTTATTAAGTGTGGTCATTTTTTAGGATTATTTAGCTAACTTAAGTCTCTGAGATGTTGACACCTTCACTTCTGGAGACTCCAGGAAGGTTGCGGTTCTGGAAAATTGTGGTGCTGGAGACTAAAGGGTTTCTGATGGTTTCACACTTAAATTTTCACCTTAATTCTTAATTATTTTGCAGTTAGTGTGTGTCGGTTCTTCGCCATCTGTTTTTGTCTGACTCTGCTGAGCATTTTATCTAGATCAACTTGATGTGGGGCACGAAAAGGTGGCACAATGGTTGATTCATTTGTTTGGTCTTCTTCAAAGGGCTGTTGGGAGAGCAATGACAGAGGAGTCAGGAGCTGCACTGTTTTCTTTTATTTGTTAGTGAAATACATTATTTTAGACTGTACTTTTGATACGTTTGTATTATAAAGACATAAATGTAGTAAGTCATTTTCAAATGATTCCAAATAAACCTTGCATAATAAACTAAAGCATGAACTACTTGTTTCTGTTCACTGAATACCTTTTAACATTTTAGTGTAGTTAGTGGATTACATGTAATGTGTGTATTTAATGTTTGATCAACTGAATCCATTAAACCAAGCATAGTTATCGGCTCAAATGAGTCGAAGAGGGAGTCAGTACAGGGGGTAATGGACTGTCTAATTGAATCTATTTTATCCACAAAAATCTCAAAAGTCCTCACACAAATAAGAAGACTCTACTAAATAATTATTACTTAAAAACAGAATTCAATACATTAAATAAAGTCCTGGAATTATTTGTGTTATTGGAAATTATCTCAGAAAAATATGCAGATTTGGCAACTTTCACAGCTTTTTGATATATAATTAATGACTCCCGTAGGATTTCATAGGCTATTTGGAGTTTATCCTTTTTCCACCTGCGTTCTGCACTTCTGCAGGCTTGTCTTAAACTACAAGTTTTACTGTTTAGCCATGGTTCAACTTTGTTTTTATGTTTTTTTTGTTTCAAAGGGGCAACACTATCTAACACACTGGTGCATACAGAATTAAACACGTTAAGAAGCTCATCCACATTTAACACAGTAGTAAGATAATCAACAGAAAGCAGATGACAGCCCTCATTGAATGCTGCTGAAAAATGTACAACAGTGGTTGGGCCAAATAGGCCAACACGTGACCATTTCGCAGGTCTAGTGATTTCAGTAGTATGACAGGAAATATCAGCAGAAAACATAATAGGCCTATGATCCGAAAAACTTAAATCACCAATATGAATGTCTGAAATAGAAAGACCATCTGTAAGTATCAAGTCTAAAATATGACCTTGTGCGTGTGTTGGTTCTTTCACCCATTGAGAGAAATCACAAGCATCAATGAGACTAATAAACTCTTTCGCTAATACTGTGGAGTCACAACAAACATGAATATTAAAATCACCAACAATTAGAATTTTCTCAAATTTAGGGGTAATGCCACCTAGGAATTCCGTGAACTCTTTAATAAAGTTTTTATTTGATTTTGGTGGAGGATAAACCACTGCTACCACCAATGAGTTCTTTGAGTCCAATGAAAATAGTTAAACTTCAAAGCTTGTGAAAGTGTCTGTTTCTATTATTCGGCAACAAAAACTGTCTCTAAAAACAGATGCACGGCCACCTCCCCGGCCAGACAAACGGGGAGAATTAAAAAAATTATAATTAAGAGGGGTAAGTTCAGAGAAAGGACTATTATCTCCGACAGATAGCTAGGTCTCAGTCACAAATAAAAAATCTAAGTTGCCAGAGTTTATAAAGTTGTTAAGAATAAACGTCTTGTTTCCAAGCGACCAGTCTAACAGCGATGCCACCCCGCTTTCCTCTCCTCCTGCGCCATTTCCTCCCGGAAAAAGCACAAGGTACCCGACGCAACCACCAAGGTATATCAGTCAGCAGAGGTAGAGGGGGTAAGCTGGAACTCGGGCCAGTCATATCCTTGTTGGCATGAGGCACAGAAATAGATCTAATATTGAGCAGCATTTGGCAGTCGTACTTTAATGGTGAAGCCACATTTTGACTTATTATAGACAACAAATGTGAACACACAAACAGACCAAGAAACAAGTGGAAACATCAGAGGAGCAGACGGCATGCCATTACTATCGGCGCCATCTTTTCGGTCAACCTTTTGCTGTCTTCATAGACAAGTGCTGTCTTCATAGACAATAACTTAACATCTTGTGACCGCAAAGACTCAAATGGGGCCCTCTGCAGAGCATCTAAAACTACTAAGAGGTCCTAAGAGAGCACGAAGGGAAGGGTCCTAAGAGGGCACTCAGGAACCTGATGATCAGGTCGTGTTAACTTACTGATTTGTTGTCCAAGAGGTCATGGTAGGCGGCGATAGCGGCCACATAAACCTTGAGGATGGAAGGAGACAGCCTTCGATCCAACTCTTCTTGGAAGAATGATAGCACAGACCCGATTGGGCATTTCTAGGTGTCTTCTTTGTGAGAAGAACACCAGGTGACAAGGTTCCACTTCAACGCATAGGCGTATCTCGTAGACTCGGCTCCAATGGAAGTGATGGTAGCCACTACTGGAGGAGGTAAGGTACTCAAACCTGCCACATCCCATCCAGGAGCCACACGTGGAAGTTCCAAAGATCGGGAAACGGGTGTCATAGGGTGCCCCGTCTCTGAGAGAGGAGGTTCTGTCTCAGAGGGATTGGCCAGGGAGGGGCTGTCGCAAGAAGTAGGCGTTCTGAGAACCAGGTCCGGCCATGTCAATACGGGACGACCAAAATGACCCGCTCCTTGTCCTCCCTGACCTTGCACAGAAGCTGTGCAAGAAGGCTCACTGGGGGGAACCCATATTTGCGGTCAGGGAATAATAAAGGCTACAATGGGACGTGGGCGGCAAACAGATCTACATGTGCTCCGAATGGAGTCTCCATTCCCCAGGGAGTGGCTGAAGCCATGCGAGCTTGTCGGCTGCAGAGTTCAGGATCCCCGAGATATGGACAGTACGGAGGGACCTAAGATGCTTTTGACTCCATAAAACGAGATGGTGGGCAAGTTGCGACATGCGCGGGAGCGTAGACCACCCTGGTGATTGATGTACACTACAACGGCCATGTTGTCCAACCTGACTAGCATATGTTGACCCTTCAGCAATGCTCGGAAGCGGTGCAGGGCGAACCGTACTGCCAGCAACTGGAGGCAATTGACATGCAGGCGGGTCCATTGCACATGGCGCCCCAACCCGTGGTGGAGGCATTTGTTGACACAACAATATGCCTGGAATCTCGTTGTAAGGGTATACCGGCTTGTAGAAAGCTGAGGTTCGACCACGGGGTGAAGGTCTGTCTGCAGGCCCGGGTCACTGGGACCCAGAGCGTGCCAGGCTGCCATGCCCATCTCAGGACTCGATCGCAAAGCCAGTGCTGAAGTGGTCTCATATGAAGCAATCCGAGCAGCGTCACCACAGCTGCAGATGCCATATGCCCCAGGAGCCTCTGAAATAGTTTCAGTGGAACCTCACTCTTGCTCTCGATCTGATGGAGGCAAGTCAGCAGTGACTGCGCATGCTGGCCGGTAAGCTGCGCGCACATGGCTCTTCTCCCAGTTGATCCGAAGGCCCAGGCACACTAAGTGATGGAGAACCAGGTCTCTATGTTCGCCCACCCTGAGTGGTGCAAGGGCTGCCTCGACCATCTTCATAAAGATGCGAGGGGACAGAACTAGCCCGAATGAAAGTAGGCATCCTTCAAGTCGATCGCTGCAAACCAATCTGCTGGACGAACACATTCAAAAAGGCGTTTCACTGCCGTCACCGGTCTCTGGGTGCTCAGGGATGGGTTTATAAGTTCTTTCTTTAACCACATTAGGGTGCTGCTGACCTGTGGGCCAGCAGCTGAATAATTTTCTCCCCCAGCCCTCCACCAGGGGATGGAGTGGTCCTGCTACCATCTGCCTGAAAGAACTGCCCATCCCTAAACTGTCTGCGCCAGAATAGCGGCTTAGCCTGGCCTTTAGCGGACTGTGGGGCTGGAGCGGACTGGGGCGCCTTCCTGCGGCGTGCTCCGCGACATGAAGGCTGCTGCTGTGACCGCACGAGGGCAGGGGAGGGAGGGCACCCGGAGCGGCAAGCAGGCTGAGGCAACTGTGCCGGCAGCGTTTTTGGTGCAGCAGCTGGCCGCTGGCAGTATATGTTTAAATAGCCTTAGTCTGCTTCTGGGCGGCTGAGAATTGTTGGGCAAAGCTCTTAACCATTCTGTCGAATAGCCCATTCTGGGATATGGGGGCGTTGAGGAAACATGTTCGCTCAGCGTCCCACATATCGGCCAGGTTGAGCCATAGATGTCTCTCCTGTACCACAGCAGTGGACATCACCTGGCCCAGGGAGTGTGAGTTAACCTTCGTCTTTCGGAGAGCGAGGTCGGTCATGGCACGCAGCTCATCTCTGAGCCCTGGGTCAGCTCCACCCTCACACATGTCGCACAGCAACTTGGCCTGGTAGGCCTGGAAGGCCTGGAGGGTTGACATGGCATGCAGAGAAGTGGCGGCCTGCCCCGCAGCTCTGTAGGATTTCACAACCTTTGAAGATTAGAATCTACAGGCTTTGGAGGGGTGCTTTGGATCGCCACGCCAGGCTGAGGCGCTCTGCGGACACAGTTGCATCACAACAGAGCGCAACAGTGCGCTAGAGGGGGGTGTGGGCCAAGGCAGGAGCGTCAGAGCTTTGTTCCACACGTCACCCTCAGGTCACCCTGCTCACCAGCCAAAGTGCTGCCTCGCGTAGAGACATCAGATTGGGGCGTGGCAGAGGGGACTCTCGCTCCAGGAAAGAGGTTCATTGAGTCTCAACCGCAGCACAGAGATGGCCATATACGGGACACAGGAAGGAACGCAGTGGGAACACGACTCATCCACAAACGCTGCCAGAGCGTGCTGAAAGCCCAAACACGTCAGGCAGTGATTGTGCCCATCAGAAGGCATCAGAGACCGACCACACCCAGAAGCACACGGGTGAGACATCCTGAAAAGGATGTGCCATGTGTGAGCTCTTTTTGTGAGAGGATAACCTTGCAGTCGATGCCAAAGCACCAAGGGACCACACACCTACTGGATACCGTATTGTCTGACCAGCACCCATAGGAAAAAAACCTGTATGGTTCATATACAGTGACCATATATTTTCCTTGCCATTCCTCCGATGCAAGCTTAACTGCCAACAGTTCCCTGTTACCAATGTCATAATTACATTCGGCTGGCGATAAACAGTGAGGAAAAAATGCGCAAGGATGCATCTTGTCATCCGAGGGAGAGCGCTGGGAAAGAACCGCTCCTACTCCCACTTCTGAAGGGTCCACCTCCACCACAAACTGATGTGATGGATCAGGGGCGATGAGAATGGGAGCCGAAACAAAGCTGCTCTTGAAGTTGGTAAATGCAGTTTCGGCTGCACCAGACCACCTGAACGTCACTTTGGGGGAGGTCAACGCTGTCAGAGGCGCGGCTAGTTGGCTGAAGTTACGAATAAAACATTGATAAAAATTGGCGAACCCCAGAAACCTCTGCAGGGCCTTGCGGGAATCTGAAGTTGGCCAATCTATCACAGCCTTAACCTTGTCGGGATCCATGCGCATTCCCTCGAACGAGACGATGTGTCCTAGGAATGGAAAAGACTGTTCATGGAAAGCGCATTTCTCCGCCTTGACAAAAAGCCCATTCGCTAGCAACCTCTGGGGCACTAGTTGAACGTGCTGGACATGTTCCTGGTGAGACGAAGAAAATATCAAAATGTCATCCAGGTAGACATAAATTAACTGATCTACCATGTCTCCCAGCACGTCGTTGACTAGTGCTTGGAAAACTGCTGGGGAGTTGGAAAGCCCGAAAGGCATGACCAAATATTCAAAGTGCCCCCTGTATTAAAAGCAGTCTTCCACTCATCCCCCTCTCTTATGCGGACCAAATGATAAGCATTACGTAAATCCAGTTTTGTGAATATGGATGCTCCCTGCAACCTCTCAAAGGCTGAAGACATCAACGGCAAAGGATAGGTATTCTTTACCGTGATGTTGTTCAGCCCTCAGTAATCAATGCAAGGTCGCAGGGACCCATCCTTCTTACCCACAAAAAAGAACCCCGCCCCCGCTGGAGAAGAAGAGGGGCGGATGAACTTGGAGGCTAGCTAATCAGAAATGTATTTCTCCATGGCCTCCCTTTCTGGAATAGAAAGTGGGTATAGCTTGCCCTTAGGGGGAGATGTACCTGGCATGAGATCTATTGCACAGTCATAGGGACGATGAGGAGGAAGAAAAGCAGCCCTGGACTTACTGAACAGGTCTAGGTACTGCTTGGGCACGTTAGACAAATTCACCGCCTCCTCCTGTAACACAGAACTAGACACAGAGGCAGACACAAGACAAGAGGCATAGCACTGATTACTCCAAGCAGATATCGAACTGCGTCCCCGTAAACCCTGGGGTTATACTTGACCAACCAGGGACGACCGAGGGCGATGGGCATGAGGGGTGTGTCAGTGATGAAAAAGGTGATTGTCTCTGTGTGGTTGCCCGTGATGGTGAGTGTGACAGAGTCTGTGGTGTGTTTGATGGTGGGGAGTGTCTGTCCATTTACTGCGTGCACAGCAATAGGAGTGCTGAGGGGGTGCATGGGGATCGTGAGCTGGGTGGGTAGTGAACGGTCCATAAAATACCCCTCTGCTCCGGAGTCCACGAATACTAGGCAGCTGTGTGACCGGTCTGCCCATTGCACTCTTCCCGGCAAGAGAGTTGCGGACTAGGATTTCCTCTATGACACTCCACTTGACAGTAGCCTCCTCTCTACTGCCGGGCTTGCTCTATTAATGGACAACTATTGAGGAAATGCCCCGCAGCACCACAGTACATACACCGTCCCTCAGCTCTTCTAAGCGCTCTCTCTTGCCGGGAAAGCCGAGCTCGACTCACCTGCATGGGCTCGGGATCTCTGGATGGGCTTACCATGTCTCTCACCGGGAACTCAAAGAGCTCAGGTGGTTTCTTTGATGAGGGTGCGCCGGTCTCGCATCTCTAATCTGGAATCCACCCGTAGCGCTAAATCCATCAGATCATTGAGGCTGTTGGGAAGTTCCAGGGCGTAGATCTCCCGTTGGACACGGTCAGCCAGCCCATGCAGGAACCTGTCCCACTGCGCCTCTTCGTTCCATTTACTCTCAGCAGCCAATGTCCGGAACTGAATCATGTATTCCGACACCGAATGCTTGCCTTGGCATAAGTCTGAGAGTTTACGGGCCACCTCGCAACCTGTTGCAGCACGGTCAAAAACCAGTCTGAGTTCCACTGAGAGTGCCTGGAACGAAGAGCAGCATCGATGGTCGTTCTCCCACACCGCCATTCCCCAGACCGCCGCACAGACAGATAGTTGATCACAAGCGCAACCATAGCTTTCTCCGTGGCGAACATAAGCTGCTGTAGTGAGAAGAACAGAGAACAATGAGTAAAGAAAGGTCTGCATAACTCCGGCTCACCCACGTACATCTCTGGTGTAGGAATGCGTGGTTCAGGATGGTTAGAGCCGGGGACTGGATTGGAGGGAACGGACGGCGGGCTGGGCGCAGTGGGCGATGTCAGTTGTTTGATTTGAGTCGTGAGCTCGGACACCTGCTTCACAAGTGCCTGCACGGCCCGGGGATTAGCGGTGACATGCTCCTTCTGCCGCTCCATACGTTGTCAGATATTCCTGTAATTCAGCCATCTTTGCTGGATCCATGATTGGTCAGATCGTTCTGTCGTGTGCGCTGGTAGGAAAGAACAGAAGGGTCCAATTGTGAATTAACAATATTTTTTTACTCTCAATACAGTGTGTAATAAGAGTAAAAAATGATTGTTAATTCACAATCTGGATTATTCCGTCGATCAGAACAGTAATGTCTCATAAGGCAGAAAGGCAGCTCAGTCCAAGAAGGGGAGACAGAAGGGCACGATGTTCCACTGTGCAGCAGGGAGGCAACGGGCAGACATGGTCGGCTGGAACCGGAACTGGAGTGAAGCAATCCCACAATGAAAATTAAAAACACAGGAAACGCACAGGACACACTGCAATGATCTGACACAAGACTGAGTGAGACACAGGAATATATGGGCCCGGTAATGAGGTGCAGCAGGTGAGAGTGATCTATGAGTAATCAGTGACCACGCCTCCAACAACACCACACAACACAGATAGAATGAGAAGATGAATTCATGAACACAATAAGGTAGTAAAAAAAAATGAAATTACAAAATATAACCATTTTTTTATTTTTATTTTGGGTCAGTACAGTTGCCTTAGAGTTGCCTATAAGTGTTATAAATCTGTTTATAAAAAGTTTGTAATAACGTTCATAGAAATAGGAAGGAAGGAGGTGGGAACCGGCAACAACTTTTATTAAATAAACAAACAAAACGAAAGTAAACCGCGGGCAACTCCTCATGAACGACTGCCCGCACACACATCTCAACGTAAAGTCCAGGCCTGGTCCTCTCTCGTCCTTGACTGGTGTCGCTCGTCCTTAAATGCCTCCGAGCTCCCTCATTAGAGGACTCGAGACCAGTGTGGCATGCAGGTGACACTCTTTTGCAATCACGTCCCCGGTCTCACTGGCTCCTCCCATGTCTCTCGCTCATTCACCTCGCCACAAAGTAGTTTTGTAAAGGGGTGGTTGAATGCGTTTTCACTTTTTTTAACTTTATTTAGTGTGTAATGTTGCTGCTTGAGCATAAACAGTATCTGCAAAGTTACAGTGCTGAAAGTTCAATGCAAACGTAGATATTATCTTTTAAAGTTACGGCAGTTTATTGCCTACAAAAACAGCCGGTTTGGACTACAACAAGCTTCTTCCCGGGTTGGTGACATCATAAACCCTTGCTAGTCTCCGCAGATGTGACTTCTGCCCTTAATGGGAAGGAGAGGGGCCTTTCCAGCAACCTGTGCTTGGCACTTCAGCCAATAAAAATACATGAAACTACATTTGGCAATCTAACCAATCTAAGATCATTGCGTTTTTTGGAGGGATGGGCTTTCATAGAAGCAGGAAGCAAATGATCTGTTCAAAGGACAGTTAAAACAGCAGTGTGGAATAAAGGTAAAATATAAGAAAAATACGGCGTAATTTACTGCGTCCAATAAACACAAACAAGCCTAGAAAAAAAAAAAAACACGAAACCACTCCTTTAAATAAAGATTTCTGAGTGATATCAGATTGTGTACATGTTTTTTAATGTGCTTACCCTATAACTACATGAAACAATAGGGGAACAAGCACAATTTTAATTTACAGCCCGCAGATTTATACTTACCTTGTAATTACATGGATTACCTCTTAATTAAAAAAAAAATACTTACAATGTAAATTATTTGTTAATTTTCCTGATAGTTACACCGTTATTCCCCAAATATTACATATTGTTCACTTATAACTACACATTTACTTAACAGTAAGACTTTATAGTATACACTATAATTACTGAAAGTTCCGGGCAGTACTTTCTGGGTTGTAATTTTTCTGACTTTTCTGAACCTTCAATGTAAACTGTAAATCTCTGGCATTCAACCATTAGCTTTCAATAACATGTGCATGAACTAACGTGACCATATCTACACTGGAAACTACAGAGTTAGTGCTTTTAATACAAATTTTATATAATTTTATACATCTTCAATCACATCTAATAGTTTTGTTTAAAGTAATGGTGTTTTCTCGAGAAATTAGGTGATGTTTGCCACTTGTTGATGGCAATTATCATGACTGATTAATAAAATAATGAGTTAAATTTTTGAATATTATCAGTTAATTTCACATTATTAATTATAGTAGCCCTGTTTTATTGTTTCATGAGTGTAATGACAATCCAATTTTCTGAAATATTTATGCAGAATGTTAAATATTTAACATTTATACATAAATGTACATTTAGACACATAGGAATCATGAATCAGCATATTAACTATGTGTGTGTGTCTGAATTAGAGAATAGGTCAAAACAGCATATTGAGCTAAACATATCTTTCAGAATATTACACCATTGTAGTATGTCACGTGGTAGGGCTACAATACACAATAATGTAAAATGAATAACTAATATAATACGTGATTACACTCTGGATGAGATCAGTGAATCGGACCACTACATAATAATTATTACTCATAAATAGTTAGCCAAAACCACCTGATCACATTTTCTCTTGGCTCGCTTGTTATAACAAGCATGTTGTTTTACAAAGGATGTCTCTGTGTTTAAATGATACAGTAGCTATAAACATTACCTACATAATGATACTGTAGTTAATAAGGTGTGAAATTAACTGCTAATATATTCAGATATTTGACTTTAGGTACTATCAGTGAATCAGGTCACTAAATGATTATTATCAAAAAATTGACCAAAATCACTCCATATTCTCCTAAATTCTAAAATGTAAGAGTTTTAGATTTAAACTTAGTCATTATGGAGCATCAAATGATTAGCAGAATAAAAGTTTTTCCTCTCTATGGATTAGTATCAATGATAATGCCAGTTCTGTGTTGTGATTGGTCAGCTGACAAGTCCAGTGAGGCCTGGCATTTGTAGTAAAACTAATCAACTGAAAGAAGGCTGAATGTCTGTGAGCCTGTATTCATAAGAGCTGCTCTTCGCCTTTCTGTGAGTACAAGTTTTTAAAGATTTGCGTTAACCTTTATGAAAATCATTAGAACATTTCTGTGTATTTCCATATATCTGTTCCTTGCCTTGCAATATTTGTTATACAGCAGTGCCATGCAATTTAAAATTATTTCTTATCACACTGAATAAAAACACTTATTTCTGTCCAGACAGGATGAATAGAGGATCACTGAGTGAACTGACCATGAATCAAGATGTTTCTGAAAACATTAATATTTCTATCCCGTCTTATTTCTACATCAGTGGTTTTTCTGGTATACCTCACATGAGATACTATTACATTTTTCTGTTTTTTGTCTACTTTATTTCTTTGCTTGGAAACTCCTGCCTCATGTTTGTTATCATTATGGAGCGTAATCTTCACACACCTAAATATTTAGCTGTCTTTAATTTGTCACTGACAGACATTTGTGAGAGTACCGCTGTAATCCCTCAGATACAGGACACATTTTTGTTTGCAAATCAGTTTATCCCATATGGATTATGCTTGTCCAATATGTTCTCCAATATATTATTTTTTACAGTGCAGTCGCTAACTCTTGCTGTTCTGTCTTTTGACAGATTAGTAGCTATTTGTTTTCCACTGAGATATCATATGATTGTGACCCATAGATCAATGCTTTCTATAATTGGTGCTTCATGGACACTGGCACTGTTGCTAACAATCACTGGAGCAATTTTCATGAGCAGACTTTCTTTCTGTAAAGTTATTGTCACAGTTAACAGTTTCTACTGTGATCATGGGCCTATATATCGTTCTGCATGTAATAATAATTTCCCAAGCTCTGTGATTGCCAGTTTGTTCCCGGCAATCATCCTTGGTTTTCCAGTATTTTTTATTATCTTTTCATATACAATCATAGCTGTGACATTGTTCAGAATTACGACACCACAAGACCGTCAAAGAGCCACAAAGACATGTACTGCTCATTTAATATTAGTTGCAATATTCTATGTTCCCATCACTTTTACATATGCTCTTTCATCCATTATAAGCACTAACACAAGGATCATTAATCTCTCTCTGACCACTGTGCTTCCTCCAATGCTTAACCCTATAATCTACACATTCATGACAGAGGAGTTCATGGTGTCTGTGAAAAGACTTCTTAAAAGACTAATCACATTTTTATCTTGGAAATAAACTTATTTTCCCCCAATTTAAAAATACCTTTAATTTATATTCTCTGTTGTAAAATGCACTTTACACAGTTCTTTATCACAGAATAAATTAGTCTTTTATTTCAAAGCATAAAATTGCCGTTCATCATTTATACAGGCATTTAGAAAGAAAAAAAAATCAGTAAAAAGTTCTAAGCCTTGAATCAATCTAGCACTGAAAGATTTGTAACATTTGAAAATGTGTAATTTCAATTATTAATTTATCTCATAATTTTTTTCTTTTGAGTTAAAAAAAAGGTGGATGTTTCGTTAATTTGTATGGGTCGCTCTTGTAGTACATGCATGCAAAGAAAGACTCTTGAAAAGATTAAATATACAAAAGTGATTCTCCATGTATATTCATGTTTTTATTTCAGATGTTCTGTAAAATAAAATAATAATAATAATAATAATAATACTAATAATAATAATAATAATTATTATTATTATTATTATTGTTATTATTATTATTATTATTATTATTAAATAGTGTTAAAACATTTCTTATATTGCAGTACAGTCGACTTATATCTTTCTTTATGGATTTATTATTTTTATAGTTTAATAAACTAAAATTAATATTTTTTTATAATAACAACTATTATTATTATTATTATTATTATTATTATTATTATTATTATTATTATTATATTGTATAATTATATTAAAATATACACAAAAAAAAATCATTAAAGCTGCAGTCCGTAACTCTTTGTACTCTAGTGGTGAATAAACAGAACTGCATGCATCTTGTGGAAGAACATTGCAGCCGGAGCTACTTCTCTCTGTTTATGTCTATGGCGGATCACGCAGGTACTGTGCTTCTCCGCAGCGGTACCTACCAGTCTGGCCTGATATAGTCCCAATATAAATACTTATTATGAGTGTACCATAATGATTCAGGGTAAGGAAAAAACACGGTTTGGAAGATGGATTCATGTTGTACATTCTCATTATATAATTTTTGTAAATCTTTAACAAAAAAGTTACGGACAGCAGCTTTAAGAAACAATCGCGTTATTTTACATATGCATATGATTACATGGTTCTGCTCCTTCTTTTCTTGTGTTTGGTCAGGAGGTTCAGTACTCTTTTAGAAGATGCGTAATAGCGCCCCTACCTTATAACAGTGAAAACACAGAAAGCCATAAACACGCTGGGAAGTGCTTTCTCATAAAATATATCTCATCAATGACAGGGAAAGAGTTAAATGTATGGATATGGGGGCTATATTTTCAAGATAGTTATCTATACACTGTGTCTTCTCATATGTGATCTCTTCTTATGTGTGCTTGGTTATGAAATGTTTGTGAACTAGACAGAGTTGAATATGACTAATATCCTCTTTTACCCTCATTTCATGAATATGAAAATGACTATAGTGAACTAGTCAGTAGCGTACCTTGGGGTTTCAGTCAGGGCCTTCACTAACGATCAACACGCCCCACGCCATAACAACACACACACACACACACACACACACACACACACACACACACACACACACACACACACGATCAACAAGCCCCACGCCGTCGCCATAACAACACACACACACACCCACACGCACACGTTTGTTTTTGTGACATATGGGGACATTCCATAGGCGCAATGATTTTTATACCGTACAAACAGTATTTTCTGCCCCCTACACTGCCCCTGCCCATCACAGGAAACATTCTGCATTTTTACTTTCTAAAAAAAACTCATCCTGTATGATTTATAAGCATTTTGAAAAGTGGGGACATGGCCAATGTCCTCATATTTCACCCTCTCCTGTGTGTCATAACACACACACACACACACACATACAAAATACAATAATGCACTGTACGCAATACTACTACGAACTTTGCTTTCATAGTGTTCGTTGGGAAGGGGACAAGCAAAAAGTACACGCCAGACAAAAAGGCAATTTGACTATTTATTGATGATACTGCACTCACGTGTCACCGTTTAGGCAAATGGTGAAAAGAATCAAAATCAGCTGGCACAAATACTCTTAAACAAACAAAAATACGGACCAACAGAACATCCAAAGAAACAGAAAAAACATTGCTTGTTAGCTAACATTACGGGCTTGACATCAGGATCGATCATTCGCACGCAGCCTGTCATCCGCGGCGGCCATAGTTTATTTCACACAGAATTCTCAAAACCCGCGAAAAGTTCAGACGGCTGATGACATCAGCAGGGGGTAGCACACTGACACATCCCTGGGCCTCTGGGCCGTTCTATCATTACACATCAAATTTTGATTGGCTAATGACCCACGTCAGTCAAAGCTATGGTCCAATGGAAAATAGCAGCTTCAATGGAAGGCAAGCTATTCTACTAGTGCTGGTCCTCGGAGCTGTGATGCGTTTAGATGATGGCATATGGAGAATACACCAAAAATACATACATTCTTTCTGGAAATATAATCGTAACTCATATATATATATATATATATATATATATATATATATATATATATATATATATATATATATATATATATGATTTTGACAGGGCCAGCATATATATATATATATATATATATATATATATATATATATATATATATATATATATATATATATATATATATATATATATGATTTTGACAGGGCCAGCAGAGAAGGCCCTGCTGGCCCTGACGGCCCACCACTGGAACTAGTCATTGATACTTCCCATTAAAATGTTGTGTAATGTGTTAATCCTGTCACTGATCCATCTTATAATGTGCACTTGCAAGTGCTAACATTAATATCACTATAAACTTGAATTTATGCAACATGTCGTAGCCTATCCACTTTACAATACTCATAGTCTCTCACAATTTTTTTTTATCCCAACAGAGAACACTGCTTCACTCCTACCTAAAGCGTCTCGAAGTCCAGATAATACTTCCTCAAACATCTCTTACAATGTAAAATATTTGCATAATGCACGTCTCTTGTCTGTAACCCTTGTTCCCTGGGAAACTGCGTTACTACACTTTGGGAATGTTCCCTAAGCATAGCATGTCTAAAGTGTGAATGAAACTAAACCAATCCTGATCGGTGCTGTGCATGTGACAGCATACACGGAAGTTTAAATGGACGCCGGCACACAAAAGAGTTAGCTTTTTACGATGATGCAAGATTCTTCCCATTCTCAGGGAACAAGGGTTACAGACATAACCCGAGATGCGGTTTGTCCCATGGTATCCAAGCCCAGTGGGGCTGGATGAGTGAGAGAAAACGTCTCGGTTACGTATGTAACCTTATTTGCCTGAAGAGGGAACAAGACGCTGCATCGAAACGCTGTGAGAACGCCTCTGCGTGATTGTGTCATGAAGCGCGTGTCGAATCAATACAATCGGAAGACGGAACGTCATAGGCGGGTGACGTCACAGACCCGGAAACTATAAATCAAATCAAATCAAAGCACTTTGTCATGCAACCATATACACAAGTGCCATAGTGGTGAAATTCTTGAGTGCAGTGTCATGTGTATGATCTTGATAGATCAAGAGTTAAGAAGTCTAATTTCTTGTGGGAAGAAGCTGTTCTGGAGTCGGCTGGTGCGTGTTCTGATGCTGCGGTATCGCCTGCCTGATGGTAGCAGTGAGAACAATGGCTCGGGTGGATAGCGTCTTTGATGATCTTCCGTGCTTTTTTCACACACTGCCCTGTATACATTTCCTGGAGGGAGGGAAGCTCACTTCCGATGATGTAACTGGCAGTGCGCACTACTCTTTGCAGGGCTTTACGGTTACGGACGGTGTTATTGCCATACCAGGCGGGGATGCAGCCAGTCAGGAGGCTCTCTATGGTGCTGGTGTAGAACTGTGTGAGGATGTGGTGGTTCATTCCAAACTTCTTCAGCCGTCTCAGGGAGAAGAGGCGCTGATGAGCCTTCTTCAGTACGGCCTCGGTGTGGATGGACCATGTGAGTTCCTCTGTGATGTGGACACCGAGGAACTTGAAACTGCTGACTCTCTCCACTGGTGCTCCATCGATGGTGATGGGACTGTGTTCTTTCTTGTTTCTCCTGAAGTCAACCACGAGCTCCTTGGTCTTGCTGACATTGAGGAGGAGGTTGTGCTCCTGACACCAGCATGTCAGAGTGTGCACTTCTTCCTTTGTAGGCTGTTTCATCATTGTCAGTGATCAGACCTACCACTGTCGTATCATCAGTAAACTTAATGATGGTATTGGAGCGGTGGGTTGCCACACAGTCATGTGTGTACAAGCAGTATAAGAGTGGGCTAAGAACACAGCCCTGTAGGGCTCCAGTGTTGAGGGTCAGTGGTGAGGTGTTGTTGCCCATTCTGACCACCTGGCATCTATTTGACAGGAAGTCCAGGATCCAGTTGCATAACAAGCTGTTTAAGCCCAATTCCCGGAGTTTCAAGTCAAGTTTGTAGGGCACTATGTTGAATGTTGAATGCTGAGCTGTAGTCTACAAACAGCATTCTCAAATACGTGTTCATGTTTTCCAGGTGGGAGAGAGCAGTGTGTATTGTGGATGCTATGGCATCGTCAGTGGAGCGGTTGTTGCGGTATACAAACTGCAATGGGTCCAGTGAGGGAGGAAGAACAGAGCAGATGTAGTCTCTGATTAATCTCTCAAAGCATTTGCATGATGGGGGTCAGAGCAACAGGACGCCAGTCGTTTAAGCAGGTGATTTTAGATTGCTTTGGTACAGGCACGATGGTGGACGTTTTAAAGCATGTGGGAATTACAGAAAGGGAGAGGGACAGGTTGAAAATGGCCGTAAAAACACAAGCCAGTTGAGTCGCACACGTCCTGATGACGCGGCCCGGAATGCCGTCTGGACCCGCGGCTTTACGAATGTTTACCCGCCGGTAGGATCGGGTTACGTCCACTACAGATACGGAGAGTGTACCAACCTCTGTATCTTCCGCCACGAATGCTCTTTCCGCGAGGGTGGTGTAAGTTCCCTCAAAGCAAGCATAGAAGGTGTTTAGCTCATCCGGGAGAGAGACAGCGGTGTTCACGGTGGAGTTTTTGTTTCCTTTGTAGTCCGTGATGGTATTGATTCCCTGCCACATGCTTCTAGATTCGGTGGTGTTGAACTGTCCTTGAATCTTGTCTCTGTATTGGCGTTTTGCTGCTCTAACCGTTTTTCTGAGGGTATAACTTGCCTGTTTTTGCTCATCCGCATTCCCGGAATAAAAAGTGAAGGACTGCGCATTGAGTGCCGTGCGGACATCGCTTTTTATCAATGGTATCTGGTTAGGGTGTACCCATATTTTTTTGGTCGGAACAACATCATCTACACACCTGCTGATGAAACACGTTACACTGTCAGCGTACACCTCAATGTTGCCATTAGAGGCTGAACGGAACGTCTCCCAGTCCACGTGATCAAAACAGTCTTGTAGCATGGAGTCTGATTGGTCCGACTAGCACTGGATCGTTCTGAGGGCGGGTTCTTCCTGTTTCAGTTTCTGCCTATAAGCGGGCAGAAGGAGAACGGAAGAGTGGTCCGATTTGCCAAATGGTGGGCGCGGAAGGGATTTAAAGCCATCCCGAAAGGCTTCCTGATTCAGGACCTCCGGGGTATAAACTGCCCTGATAGACAGCAGTTTCCCTTGGGCCACCAGCAGGATCTGACGTGCCAGTGTGTACAAGGGGCGAGACCTCAGACCCCCCTGATGATTTATGTAGGCGACCACCGATGTGTTGTCCGATCTGACCAGCACATGGTGGCCCCTGAGGTCTGGCAGGAAGTGTTTCAAAGCCAGAAACACTGCCATCATTTCTAGGCGATTTATATACCACAAGCACTGATGTTCCTGCCATAGACCTTGGGATGAGCGACCACTCATGGTCGCCTACCAACCCGTGAGAGATGCATCTGTCATTAGCGAACATGAGCTCCTAACACAGGTCCCAGGGACAGAAACCAAGGAACTTTCCAAATGAACAGAGCACAAAAGCATCGCCGCGTGACATTGCCTTGGTTCTGAGCCACCACTGTAACGGCCTCATGTTCAGCAGGCCAAAAGGTATCACGATGGACGCAGCTGCCATGAGGCCTAATAGTTTCTGGAACTGCTTGACAGTGACAAAACGATCTAGCTTCGGTTCTTTCACTGCTGACAGGATCAACGTTATGCGTACTGACGTAAATTGCGCCCGCATAGTTATCGAATCCCATACTACGCCTAGATAAGTAGTCCTCTGAGCCGGAGAAAGGCATACTTTTCTTTGTGTTTAACCTCAACCCCCAACCTCTTCATGTGTGCGAGGACAACATCTCGATTGCGCCCTGTGGCCTCTGTTGCGCCCTGTGTGCGGAGCTTGTACTTGGCTTAGGCTGCTGTGCAGCAGCCCCCGGGACCTAAACGCGGAGAGGGAGAAACTGCTTGAGCGCCGCTGCTTATTTCTAGGACTCCTGAAACCTCTCGGTGACCGACTGTACGGAGTCACTGAAGAGGCCAGCAGGAGAAACAGGCGCATCAAGCAGGAAACTTTTATCCCTCTCCTTAATCTCAGTGGGGTTTAGCCAAAGATGCCTATCTGTGGCCACCAGGGCTGCCATAGACCAGCCCAAACATCTGGCCATCTCCTTGGTGGCACGGAGAGCTAAATTGGCTGACTGCCTTAGTTCACTTATAACATCAGCCGCCACTTCATCACTGCCATCCAGATCCCTTAGCAGGTCAGCCTGGTATGCCTGCATTATCACCATTGTATTCATTAACTGGCATATAATCCTGCTGTACATAAAGCAAGATTGATCTATTTTTCATCGTTAAAATAAAATTATTTCACGGTCCAAACCTGATGAAAAATCAATGTTATATTTCAATATTGATTCAATGATATTTTGATTGATGCATTAACATCATCAATCATTGATGCATAATCACGTCCTAATTCTCAGAGTATAAAAGATGGTCCCTTACACATATCCGAGTTGCAGATGCTGACGCCAACATTCAGTTGACGATCCTGATGTTCCGTACCAGTTAATTGATGGTCCTACAATAAAGTTAACAATGTAGGGCTGGGCGATATGGCCCAAAATAATTATTGGGCGATATGGCGATATGCCCCCCAAAAATTACTACTTTACTATTTTTTACACAAAACTTTATATCAATAATATCATTATACAGGGCTCGACATTAAGCATGTTCATGTGCTTGTCCTTCGATCAAGTAAATCGTTCATTCACTTGTCCAAGTAAAAAAATTGCTTGTCCGGAAAAAAAGTGTGTGTGTGTGTGTGTGTGTATGTTGTAAATATAATTTATTCTGAAGCAATATTCTCACCAGTGTTCAATCAGCTTTGACATATTTAAATCTGCATATCTGTGGTTTTTATTTTTATTGAATCATTTGAAATTTGTGATATTTTCACCTTTTATAAAGGGCATTTTTCCCTAATCTTATTAAATATAGGCTATGCTTCAGGTTTAATTTTATATTTGTAATTTTGATCAATACATTAAATAAAAATAAGACAATATAAGGGCTGTTACCAATCAAATTAAATAATTTACAATGAAAAATTACAACTGCATTAAATAATGTTTTGAGATTTGTAGTTTTGAATAGACAAATAAGACATGTTGGAAAGTATGTTTAAACATGAAATGAAACCACCGGTAGGTGGCAGCAGGTGGCCATCTTAATGAGTGAGTCATTGAGTCGTTCATTTTAAAAGATTCATTCAAACGCTGAATCGTTCAGTAACACAAATGTTGCTGTGAGACGCGTTACGGTTCTGCTGTGAACGATTTTCGCATCTGAAATAGAACAAACATTAACATTGATTCACATTGATTCACTGTAAACTTGATAAACTGTCACGGTTCATGGATTCCCTGTCTCACTCTTGGGTGCATGTTGAATGTAGGTGAGGGCGGAGCCTGGGATTGGCTCATCACGCACCTGTGGCTGATCACCTGCACCAGCTGCAACTCATCACCTTCACCCTATTTAGTCTCTCTGTTTCTCTCTTGTCTTTGTCAGAGCGTTGTTGGATGTTTCCCCTTGTGTCTCCGTGTTGGTTGTCGTTTCCCCCTTCCGTGAAACGCTGGATCCCTTCCCGGAATACCTGTACCGACCTCCCGAGTCACAGCTGCTCACAGCCAGCCCGTGTCGCCAACAGAGCCTCTCTCACTGCTCCGTCTTATCCGGACTTCTTCAGTGTTCTGAGTTTTGACTTCTGTGACACTATCTGTCAATATAAACTGAGTTACTTGCAATTGAATCCTGCCTCTGTGAATCCGTTACAGAACGCTCTGACCGCATCCGTGGATTCAGCAAGTATCAACGCCCTACTGACCAGCAGCAACGAGAGACTGGACCAGCAGGAGGCGAACTTAACTGCCACAGGACAGGCGGTACACACCTTGGTGGCACGGGTGGCCGAGCTGACCCAACAGATGCAACAACTCGTCGGTCCCACTGTGCCCGACCCACCGCCGATTCCCCACACACCATCTGCATCGCGGCAACCGGAACCACGTCTGCCTACCCCTGAGAGTTATGCCGGTGAGAGCAATTATTGCAGAGCCTTCCTTACCAAGTGTTCCTTGTTTTTCGCTCTTCAACCGCAGACTTTCAACACCGAAAGATCCAAGGTGGCATTCGTCCTCACCCCGCTCTCCGGACGAGCCGCACTTTGGGGAACGGCGGTGTGGGAGAATCAACATCCTTGCTGCTCCTCGTTCCAGACGCTGGCGGCAGAGATGAGAAGGGTGTTTGACCGAGCGGTGACCGGAAGAGAAGCGGCACGTCAACTCGCAAAGCTCCGCCAAGGTAACCGCTCGGTCTCGGATTATTCCATCGAGTTCCGCACCCTGGCCGCCGAGTGCAAGTGGAACGAGGAGGCACAGTGGGACATGTTCCTGCATGGGCTGGCTGACCGCATCCAGAAGGAGATATTCACCATCGACCTTCCGGAGAAGATTGACGGTCTCATTGACCTTGCGTTGAGGGTGGACGCTCGTCTGAGTAGGCTGAGGTCCAGGATGGAGCCTCAGCATGGGAGTGTCGAATGCCCTCAGGCCAGCGCTACGGATGCGGTCAGCTACACCTTCGACCCGGAGCCCATGCAGGTGGGTCGAGCTCGGCTCTCCCGGAAGGAGAAGGCGAGACGGAGATCCCGTGGTCTTTGTCTGTACTGCGGCGGGAACGGACACCTGCTAGACTCCTGCCCGGTAAAAGGACCACGCCCGGCGGTAAAAGGAAGGCTACTGTCGGGCGGGATCTCCGTGCAAAAGACCTCATCCTCCACTCTCCTCCCGGTGAGATTGCTGTGGGCAGCTCAGGATTATTCCAGCCTCGCCCTCCTCGACTCGGGAGCGGAAGGTAACTTCATTGACTCTGCCCTTGCTCATAAACTCAACATACCCACCATTGCACTCAAAAACACCATTTCTGTCAACGCACTCAACGGACAAGTTCTCCCTGACATTTCATTCACCACTGAACCACTTACACTGATCACTTCCGGCAACCACACTGAACGCATTTCATTTTTCATCCTGGACTCCCCTTTGGCTCCCATTGTCCTCGGTCACCCTTGGCTGGAGTTACACAATCCAAGGGTTGACTGGGGACAAAACTCTGTGTCTGCGTGGAGTGATAAATGTTATTTTAAATATTTGGTCATGCCTTTCGGCCTTTCCAACTCCCCAGCGGTTTTCCAGGCACTCGTCAATGATGTGTTGAGAGACATGGTCGACCAATTCATATATGTCTACCTGGATGACATTTTGATTTTTTCTTCGTCTCTCCAGGAACATGTTCGACACGTCAGACGAGTGCTTCAGAGGTTGCTAGAGAATGGGCTTTTTGTCAAGGCGGAGAAATGCGCTTTTCATGCACAGTCTGTTCCTTTTTTAGGGTACATCGTGTCATCGGAGGGAATGCGCATGGATCCCGACAAGGTTAAGGCTGTGATGGATTGGCCAAGTCCAGATTCCCGTAAGGCCCTACAGAGGTTTCTGGGGTTCGCCAATTTCTATCGGCGTTTTATTCGCAATTTCAGCCAACTAGCCGCACCTCTGACTGCCAAACTGAAAAGCCGCTTTGTTTCGGCTCCCATCTAAGTCGCCCCTGATTCCACACGTCAGTTCGTGGTAGAGGTCGACGCGTCAGAGGTGGGGGTAGGAGCGGTTCTTTCACAGCGCTCTCCCTCAGATGACAAGATGCACCCGTGCGCGTTTTTCTCCCATCGTCTTTCTCCTGCCGAACGCAATTATGACATTGGTAACAGAGAGTTGTTGGCCGTCAAGTTAGCGTTGGAGGAGTGGCGTCATTGGCTTGAAGGGTCGGGGGTACCTTTTATTGTATGGACGGATCATAAGAACCTTGAATATATTAGATCTGCTAAAAGACTCAACTCCAGGCAGGCTCGGTGGGCCCTTTTTTTCGGACGTTTTGACTTTGTTCTCTCGTACCGCCCCGGGTCTAAAAACATCAAACCCGACTCTTTATCTCGTATTTTTGATGCTTCCGAACGCCCGGTTACTCCCGAGTGTATTTTGCCAGAGAAGATAGTTATCTCTACACTCACATGGGAGATCGAATCGAAGGTCAAAGTGGCCTTAGAAGGGGTAACGCCCCCGCCCGGCGGCCCACCGAGTTGTTTGTTCGTTCCGGAGGGGTTAAGATCCGAGGTCCTCAAATGGGGTCACTGCTCCAACATTGCTTGTCATCCAGGGGTAAACCGCACTTGCAGTTTAATAAAGCAACGATTTTGGTGGCCACTTATGGCTCGCGACATTCGCAGTTTTGTTTTGGCTTGCTCGGTCTGTGCGGTTGGTAAGACATCTAACCAACCTCCCCATGGGTTACTTCAGCCGTTGTCTGTTCCTTCGAGACCCTGGTCCCACATCGCTCTAGATTTTGTTACCGCCCTCCCACCCTCCCAGGGCAAGACGGTCGTTTTGACCGTCGTGGACCGATTCTCGAAGGCAGCACATTTCATTCCCTTGCCCAAATTACCCTCAGCCAAGGAGACAGCGGTATCTGTAGTAGACCACGTCTTTCGGTTACATGGCCTCCCGATGGACGTGGTCTCCGACAGAGGTTCCCAATTTGTGTCCAAATTTTGGCAGGAGTTTTGTAAATTACTAGGAGCCACGGTTAGTCTGTCTTCGGGTTATCACCCCCAAAGCAACGGTCAGACCGAGAGAGCCAATCAGGATCTGGAAAGAGTGTTGCGATGTTTGGTATCCAAGAATCCTTCATCCTGGAGCCAGCAACTCTCTATGGTTGAGTACGCTCATAACTCGTTACCAGTGTCATCTACGGGCCTTTCGCCATTTGAGTGTAGTGTAGGTTACCAGCCACCTATTTTTCCTAGTCTGGATTCCGAGGTCGCGGTCCCCTCTGTTCACGCCTTTATCCAGAGGTGTCATCGCACATGGACCAGAGCCCGTGAGACTCTGCTCCAGGTGGGAGCGCGCACCAAGGCTAAAGCCGATCGCCACCGGTCTAAGCCTCCCGTTTACGTCGTCGGTCAAAAAGTGTGGCTTTCTACCAAGAACATTCCTCTCCGCTCCGTATCTAATAAACTTGCTCCCAAATTTATCGGCCCGTTCACTGTCACCAAGATCATTAGTCCGGTGACAGTCCGCCTCAAACTCCCTCCGGCGTACAGGAGGATTCATCCCGCCTTCCATGTATCCAAAATCAAACCTGTTTTTCACTCCCACCTTAATCCGCCAGTCCCGGTTCCCCCACCGCCGCGACTCGTAGATGGGGAACCAACTTATTCGGTTAATCGCATTCTGGATTCTAGACGGAGGGGACGCGGTTTCCAGTACTTGGTGGACTGGGAAGGTTACGGTCCGGAGGAGAGAAGTTGGGTTCCTGCTAGGGACATTCTGGATCACTCCCTTATTGATGATTACAATCAACAGGTAAGGTCGGCTGGGAGCGTCAGGGGACGCTCCTAGGGGGAGGGGTACTGTCACGGTTCATGGATTCCCTGTCTCACTCTTGGGTGCATGTTGAATGTAGGTGAGGGCGGAGCCTGGGATTGGCTTATCACGCACCTGTGGCTAATCACCTGCACCAGCTGCAACTCATCACCTTCACCCTATTTAGTCTCTCTGTTTCTCTCTTGTCTTTGTCAGAGCGTTGTTGGATGTTTCCCCTTGTGTCTCCGTGTTGGTTGTCGTTTCCCCCTTCCGTGAAACGCTGGATCCCTTCCCGGAATACCTGTACCGACCTCCCGAGTCACAGCTGCTCACAGCCAGCCCGTGTCGCCAACAGAGCCTCTCTCACTGCTCCGTCTTATCCGGACTTCTTCAGTGTTCTGAGTTTTGACTTCTGTGACACTATCTGTCAATATAAACTGAGTTACTTGCAATTGAATCCTGCCTCTGTGAATCCGTTACATAAACGTCTTGAAATACATAATCCTAACAATGTTTCGAGGTGTGGTAACTGTAGTATAAGCAGAATAATAGACAATAGTGATGTCCGGTTCGTGAACGAATCGTTCTTTTTAACGGGATCTTTATAGTGAACCGGTCGAACCAATTCACCAAATCGGACTGAATCGTTCTAAACGGTTCGCGTCTCAAATCAGTGCTGATCCCATAAGTTACTATAGTTGCTTAGTTTCTGACATGAGTGACAGTCTCTCCGACTAGAAATAAACTAATATCTTGAAGTAGATGTATTAACTCCAACCGTTAGCTTGAAGTGAGACATGTTTTGCTGGGAGAGCTCACGAGCAGCTGATACTGAGCATGCGCGTGTAACCGAACGTAGCGGTTCTCGGATCAGCAGTACAGAATCGAAAACCGTTTCTTTCGGACACGTTCGATACTGAGAACCGATGAGCCGATGAGATGCACATGTGTGTTATTTGTTCAGAGGAACGAAATGCAGGTTTTTAGTGTATAAAACGAATCCCGTTTGGAAACATTATAACAAAGCTGTCACTGTATTATTTTAAAGTTTGAAAACAATGGATTGTAAAATGGTCAAATTAAACATTTATTTGTTTTATCAATAATGCATGATATTTTCAGGAACAGCTTTTTTCTTATTTAATTTCTAAGTCGATACATATTTTAAAATGTAATCAAAACAGTAGGTTCGATATCAGCCTGTTCAGCTTGCAGCAGTTCGCAGGCTCGCAGCTTAGCACACACTCTGATACAGCGGTTCTCGAGTCAGGATCGGGTTGCGGGTCGATCTTTCGGATCACCAGTACAGAATTGAGAACCGTTTCTATCTGACATGTTCGATCTTTCGGACATGTTCGATTCTGAGAACCGGTGAGCTGAGATACTGAGCATGTGTGATAGCGTTGTCTTGAACCGAACTGTTTCTCTCGGAGTGGGACAGCTGATGCTGTTTCTCTCGGAGAGCTGATGCTGATAATACATGAGCACGGGTGAACTGAGGATTTGTGTAAGTTTATGTTATGTCAATGTAAGTTTATTTAATCCATATAAAACATCAGTGTTTGCACGATAGTGTCTGTATTGAGTGCTTTTGCAAAACATAAATGAAAAAACATATCCAAGATGATGATGATGATGACCATAATAATTATTAAAATACTTTATATGAATGTGTTTGAATGTATTTTCATCTGCCGGCATGGTAGAAATGACGTCATTACGTAAAAACGTAAAAGAACCGGTGATCCATTTTTTTTAACCGGATCATTGAAACTAACTGTCCGAAAGAACCGGTTCGCGGAAAAGAACCGAACTTCCCATCACTGATAGACAAGCATTTTGATATAATTCAGTGTAAATATGTCCGTTCAAGCTCAGAAAGACGTGAAAGAGTACTTGCATGCTCTAAGACGTAGCGTTCTGGATGCACACTTTGGGTGTGCAGCACTGGGCAGATCGGGCAAATTACAGTTCTGTCAACTGTCCCAAGTGCCTTTTACGCTGGCCCTGGGACAGTGGGGCAGTCCTTATTGTTGGGCTTGTATGAATATTTCAGGATCCAAACTATTGAAAACAAACTAAACAAAATATACACTAAAAGACACAACCAGAACCATCATGATTAATAGAACATCTATCAGCAAATCAATATAGCAAACATATAAAATTAGTATACAAAAGGGCCAACCCCTTTGCAATGTGGCGAGAGAGCAGTACAGCTTAACACACACAAGCTCAAGTTTAACTACTTGTAGAAAATGCGACTACACCACCTGGGAGGGTATCACCCAGGAAATAGAATTAAACCCCACAATTTGTTATTATGTCACACACGTTCGGCTCTCTTATAAAGAAATGTGGGCAGGAAACGTGGGCATCATATGAAAATACAAAAGTTTTGTTCACAACTTGAATTCAAGATAAACAAATCACTTAAAATCAGCTCAATGATATGTGCCATTCATAACAGCTCTCTCTCTCCGGCGACAATACAACAAATTAACACAAACTAAAGAACACAACGAAAGAAAAGAAACGTTAAACAAAACCCAGTAACACAATTTCCAAAGAAACAAAACAAAATAGAATATAATGGAATATAATTAATTACAGGGCTTTGGTTACCCACCAGAGTGATCGCCAACACTAGTTATCCAAAAGCACACTTCCACACACACCACCGTGAACTCAGATCGCACACTCGTACACTTCAAAGGTGTCACACGGCAAACGTTGTAGCAGCACCACCACCACAAAGATCTTTCACCCGTGGGACCCCAGCTCCTGAAAGAAATCAAATTGTGACTTTGCATTTCATTCATTTGTTTATGAGACTTATTTATTTTGTTTTTATGATATGTGACTGGCAATATCACATGTCCTTCTGATAACACTAATAAAACATCTATAATGTATTAATATTAATAAATAATCAATTTGATCTAAAAGATGCGCTTAAAAATGCTAATATTTTGAGATTTTCGATCACTGGTGCACTCTAGCAATATCACATGTCCTTCTGATAACACTAATCCAACATTTATAATGTATTTATAATAATAAACAATCTATTTGATCTAAAAGATGACCTTAAAGTGCTGATATTGAGTTTTTCAGTCACTGGTGCACTTTAGCAATATGTCCTTCTGATAACACCAATTAAACATTTATATTGTATTAATATTAATAAACAATCTATTTAATCTAAAAGATGACCTTAAAATGCTGATATTTAAAGTTTTAGTCACTGGTGCACTTAAGTAATATCATGAGACCTTCTGGTAACACTAATAAAACATTTGTTATATTAAAAACGATATATTATTCGATATATATTATTATAAATTATTCTATTTGTTTATTAGCCATTGTTTATTCATAGAAAGACTCATTTTGATTCTTGTAGTTATTTATTCCAACAAAGGAATAATCTACACAGAATAAACTTTTGTTTAGTTACAGTAATATACTGACGACTTTCATAAGAATAACAGGTTTTAATGGGGAAAAGTTATTGAAGTCATCAACAGATTTTGAACTAGGGCTCCAGAGAGTATCAAACGCATTATGGTCTGGAGAGCTGAGCTGTTGTTTCAGCGCGAGGGTTCGGAGAGCTCGCGTGATGCGCGCGCCTCGGCGCTTCCACCGGTACTCACGGTAGCCCTACCGATCATCAACACCGAGCTCCGCGATTCGCATCGAGACGATCCGTGAGGCTTTTAACCGGAGAAATGTTTGAAAATACACAAGTTTATGAAGAGCGCGATCTGCGCACTGTACGCTCACGAAATAATAAACATTCGCAAATATCCATGGCAACGGCCGCAGCCGCAAATCACTGATTGTGACATCACAGTGCGATAATCTCGAAGCGAAGTTCAGTCATTTCTTGCAGCTCAATCCGTGTTTGCTTTATCTCTGCGAATAACTGCTCAAAGTGCTTTATATCTCTCGACCTGCGTCATATCACCTTATTTGCAGAATTTAATTTGACCCGTGCTATTGAATTCAGTCCGATTGTGATTAAAGTTTGTAGCAGATCATCAGAGATCACCTGGAGCAATGGGCCAATGCAGATCTAAGAGTTATGTGTTAGAGCATGACGTGTGTATGGCTGCAAGACCTGCCCAAAACACGGTGGAGAAGAAGAAGAAAGGTGGGTTCTTTAGATGGGCTCGGAAATCAAAGAAAACATCCGTTGATGCCCAAGAGAGTCAGTGCACAGTTGATAAAAACCAACAGCCTGAGACCATTGATGGCCAAGAGAGTCAATGCGGAGATGATGCCACCCCACAGCTTGAGACCCTCAATGTCCATCAGAGTCAGTGTGGAGAAGATGCCACCCCACAGCCTGAGAGCTCTGATCATGTTAGTGACACCGAGAGCACTTCAGAGTCCAGCTGTGGGTCTTTCCACACGGCTAATGAAGACATCGACACATTCAGCATTGACCTCTCATTGGACGAGGCTGAGATGGACAGCTGCACTGACAGCTGGGTCACCTGTGTGTCCTGCTTCACACCTGAGCCGGAGATGGAGAAACACCATCTAGAGCACGAGCAAGCATCCATCAGCAGTGAGGAGAGCAGCTCCAGCTCATTAGAACAGGACACTGCTTGGACCCATGAGGACGAACTTATCAATTTGAGTCTGAAGGGAAAGACAGGTCAGTTTACTATCAAATTTTTGTACACGGCTCTGTGAAATACTTTATTCTGATTGGTCATTCGGAATGAATCATTGCAGCTGAATCATTCCAGCGGTATGTTTCGGAATTATCGTAAATACGAGTTTACAAGCTAAAAATTGCACATGAACGCCCTCTGATGTCGTGTTTACCACTGGGAGTTTTGGGAATAATTTTGTTACCCAAGTTCCCGAGATGGGTGTGGCATAACCGTTAAAAATGGTGGATGGGAGCCGCATTTTTGCTGTGGCAGGTGTTTTATTCGGTTTTTTTTTCTGCAACAATTTTATTGTCTTGTCGCTAAAGTAGTACATAATTACATACATTAATAATCATTTGAAGCATATTGTGTATTTTAAACACATCAAAAATTGCATGTAGTTGACCATCATTCTAGAAGCTGACTATCTAGTGTAGTAAAACTAGCTATACAAGGATGTATGGCTGAAAACTATTGATTAACACTACTGATTAACCTTTTAGTCTGTAAGCAGCCTTTATTGTCTACATTGTGCCTTTATTGTGAATGTGATTATAAACAATATGCTTTCGTGTTGTGCTGCTAGTGTTTGCCAGTGATTCTATGATTTTCTGGGACCGGGAAATTACTGAAATGGTTATAGTGTTAAAATAACATTTTCTTTCCGACAACAAAGCACCTGAACACAATAAGCTCGTAATCACGACTTCTGAAGTGGGAAGTGGGAAACTTCCGATAGCACGTGAAGGCGGCATTATTCCCAGTTAACAACCCGGCAAAGTTGAATAACACACAGCTCATCTGGGTATGGGATACAATGGAAGACTTCAAGGGTTTACTTTGTAATGTTTTTAATATGGATATTTTTCTTACATAAATGCACCGATTCGAATTGGAAGGCCTCTATTAACCCATCAGAGCCGTGTGGAGCACTTTATTTGAAGGACAGCTGCATTTTTTATGGACTTAAAAAACAAGCAATTGGATTAACGTTAGCCAGGACTTTTTAAATATAACTCCGATTGTATTCGTCTGAAAGAATAATGTCATACACCTATGATGACTTGAGGGTGAGTAAATCATGGCCTTATGCCTGTTTCACACCGCAAGCGTGAGCAGCGCGTGAGCAGCACTTCAGCGTAACTACACCGTGACTGCAGCTGCAGACGCGCAAGAGTATTTACACTGGAAGCGTTGGTGCAGCGTCACAGCAGCGGCTCCCACAATGATAGAGTCTATACCTGTCTGAGTATTAAATACTAAACTAAAATAAATTATTATATTTTCTGGCTAGTTTACTTTACTTTTTATAATACTTTCACCCAAACTGAATAATTAAAACAAGTTAAATATTAAATATACAAGGGTAAATATTCTACAGATGATTTTTATTCTTCGTTTTCTTTAATTATATACTCCAGTTATTGTTAAAACACACCACATGTGCTTCTTGTGTGCATTTTGAGCGCTTTTGTGATATTATATTTATTTTGTCCATCAAAAGTGTGCTTTTTGTTATATTTTCTGGCTAGTTTACTTTATTTTTTATAATCATAACCATACTTTCACCCAAACTGAATAATCAAAGTTTAAATTGCTAAAATCTTACACAGATATTTTTTATTCTTCGTTTTCTTTTCTGACATACTCCAGTTATTGTTCAAATACACTACACGTGCTTCCTGTGTGCATTTTAGGCACTTTTTTGTGTGAAATCACATTTATTTTGTCCTTTAAAAGTGTGCTTTCACTTTAATTGAGCGTCAGGAGCTGCTTGACGCTCTCGCGCTGCTCCTGCTCCCGGTCTGAATGCACTCATTGATTAACATGGGCGCCGAAAAAAATATGCGCTGCTCACGCGCCGCTCACCCTTGCGGTGTGAAACGGCCGTTAGTTTCATTTGTGGGTGAACTAACCCTTTCAGCATTCATTTCAACATAACTAACGTAATGGTAAAAACAAATCTTCAGCAATAGATAAATGCTTAAAGCAGTTTGGAACTGTTGTTCTTCGTGGAAGCTTTGCACAAGAGCTAATAAAATATTTAATCTCAAAACAATATTTCGTGTCTAATTTACTTGAGACAAGTAGCCGTGTAATAAGCGGGATACTGTACACCCAGCAGGTTATTATCGCAGAATAAACCCCTTCAGAGAAGACTGCTCCGCTGATCACTCTGTCGGGGTTTATTCTGCAATAACAACCGGCTGGGTGTACATTATCCCTTACCTAGCAATCTGTAATCAGCATCATTGTGTGTGGTGTAAATTGAGCATGTCTTTGTTTTGTAACAGGTGACATCTTGCAGCATTATGTATGTTTGGGACTGCTGGGCCGCGGATCATATGGAAAAGTCTTTGCGGGAATCAGACGGTCCGATTCACAAAAGGTTCGATCTTGTACTCTCTTAAATTCATTAATAGCGCCATGATTTCTTGAGTCATGTGACCTCTACAAAGATCATTCATTCTAACCCATTCTAACCAAAACATTCTTTCTTTCTCTACTTTTTCCTTGGAGAACAGGTGGCACTCAAATATGTAGAGAAGAGTGAATTCATGGGAGTCTTCCGTACTGTAAGTAGGCTGGTCCTCACAGAATATACACTCACATTAGCTTTGGGATTTCTAAAGTACATTTTGCAGGCAAAAAACAGGCCCATTGTTAACAGCTTTCTGTTGGATTTTCCCATAACCCTCATTCTTCCCTCGCCCTAAAATTATACTTGTCCAGAAAGCTTATTTCATTTAGATGTTTTTTTTCTTCCTATTTTTAATTAAATGTTCTGGGAGGTTTTTTTCTTTATTTTCTATTTTATTTACCTTTAAATTACTTTCAATCTAGCACGTTCTTTCAACTTAAATTTGATATGAATTCAAACTGCATTCAGATATATAATTTTTTGCTGAAGTCTTAGTGTTTTCAGTTTGAGTTTAGAGCATCTTTAGTTTTTTCTGTGTGTACTGACATATCCATTCATTCCTAACAGGGTCAGATTTAATTTCAACCACATAAACTTCTCAAATCCAGTTAATGTTTTGTGCATTCGTGGTTCAAGTGCGACAAAAGTCCTAGGTCTGATGACCTGTCCATCTTTGCTTAATAACATGATGAAGTAGGATATAAATTAGAGTAGTGTTTCTGTATTATTTAAAATGGTTTGTTTGCTTTTTCTTGTTAATTGTGATTTGGTTTTTGGGTAATAATGGGGCAGGTCCTGATAAGCCTATATCAGGGTTTGTTGAAGCGAAAAAAGCAAGCACTCAATTGCAGGAGGAATGGGATTTATTTAGTAAAATAAAACAAGATAAACAAAAACTAGAAAAACAAGACTCTTGGCTTGGCTCTTGACTTGACAATGGAGACAGGCAGGGAAACATGAGGTAAGTTCAACGATCCAGCACAGGACTGCAAACACAAGGAGACTATGGCACTGTCCCAAATGGCACACTTCATGTGCACTTTCGGTCTTGTGGACTTACAATGGCCATTGCATGCGTGTGTCCGTTAAGTCCACAAGACTGTAGGGTGTCCCATTCATCATTTAAGCTCAAAGAAGGGTGCTCGTGAGGAAGACTGTGAGGGTTTAGGGTGCCATTTGAGATAGGGAGCAAACAAAAGAGGGTAACAATAGAAGATAGGTGGGCCAAATGAACCAATAATCAGGAAACAAGGTGGGCGGCGTTGGACAATTATCATGAGAGGACATGGGATAAAAAAAACACATGAACACATGCTTACACCAAACGTGACATGAACATGCAGCTAATTAAAACTCATAAGCTGCATGTTTACATGACAACGTTCACATGAAAACATGACAACATTAAAGCACACAGCTAGTGAAAAACACCAGCTGCATGCTACACAACACAAGACAAAGATAACACACGGACAGAAGAGCGCACACTCACATGACAGGAGAGCACGCATAAGATAGAGCGAATGCTCATTCCGTGCATTCACAACCGAGAACAAAACATGAGGAGCATGAATGTCTGAATACCAACACAAAACCGAAACCCAACTAGACCGAAGTGCTGGGATCCGAACACCACGCCCCACACAGAAAATTACAAGGACAGAAGAGCACACAGCTCGAGCATCCTTAAAGCTGCGGGCTCACTAAAAGCTATCAAGACAAGACAAACAATACAGGACTGTCAGGGCTCTGTCACAAAACCAAGAGAAAGCTAGACCGAAGTAGGGCTTCTACCTTTTATATAGATTATTTATTTTATTTCTCTTTACAACTAATTTAATTGTCCCTGTTTTTATTTTATTTATTACACATGGCACTCTTATTTCTTATGCATGTGTTATCACTATTCTAATTAATTTCTATGTAAAGCACTTTGAATTGCCATTGTGTATGAAATGTGCTATACAAATAAATATATTCGTCTCTTCTTTGTATAGTTCAAAATAAATTTTCATTCATTCAACTCTCAGTTAAATAAAAAAAGAGAGTTTTGGGTCAAAATGACCCGAGGGAAGGATGAGACACTGGATTTTACCCTGAAAAAATGTGCAGCTCAACAGTAAATGTGTCCGTAACTTTAGTTTTTGTAACTTCAGTATTTCAATTTCAAGTCTTTGGCATTACTCTGTTGTAGTAATTCATTAAAGTTGAGCCACGTCCCCTAACGTTCTGACTTTGGTGTAACTTATCTCTCCTCTAGGGTCCGTTTGGAAAAACCTTACCAAATGAGGTCGCCATGATGGCTCTTTTGAGCAAAGGCCCTGGCGTTCCTCAAATTATCAAGCTTCTGGACTGGTACGATACGCCTGATGAGTACATACTGGTCCTCGAACGGCCCACGGCATGTGTGAATATGCAGGTGTTCTTGCTCCAGCGTGGCGGAAGGATCGTTGAGTCGGTGGCACGAGCTGTAATGCGGCAGGTCGTCACTGCAGCAAGAATATGCTGCGAGCGGGGAATCTTCCACGGCGATATAAAGCTGGAGAACCTGCTCATCAACGAGAACACGCTGCAGGTCAAGCTCATAGACTTCCGCTCTAGTATGCGCTTGAGAAAGTCTGAATACTACACATTTTGCGGCACAAAATTGTACAGGCCCCCTGAGAGTCTCAACCATGGGAAGTTCCACTGCAAGCCTGCGACGGTCTATGGCCTCGGCGTGTTGTTGTTCAAGATCCTGTCTGGGAGATATCCTCGCACGCCGAAGCAGCTCGCAGAGATTCTAACAGAACCCTGGTACACTGAGGAGATCTCCAAAGGTGAGAGCGGGTCACACAGCTTCAAATAATGGGAGCATTTTACAATACGGGTATACTTATATACATTAATTCATGCTTAACTAATGCACAGATAATCATGAGTTAATGTATGACTCATGAAGAACTAACCCATTTATTAATGATTACTGCATCAGAATAGCAACTAATGAACATCCATCATGATTAATAGATAAAGTGATCATTAAGTTGTTATTCGTTAAATGTGTCATATTGTATTAATTCCTTAATAACATATATTAACTAATAATGTAAATTAACGTGGTTATTACCCCAACGGTTGAGACACATGATTATTAACTAATTAAAAATTAATTAAAAACCCATAGCCAAGATTACATATTACTAAACAATTAGTTAATAGTAGGGATGGGTACCGAAACCCGGTATTAAACGGGCCCCGGGGCTGAATTTTGAAAGACCGGTGTATCGATAAGCTCGGACGTTATCGGTTCTGCTGTCGGTACTTTTGAAAATACACATGACGTGACGAGAGAGAGAGAGAGAGAGAGAGAGAGAGAGAGAGAGAGAGAGAGAGAGAGAGAGAGAGAGAGAGAGAGAGAGAGAGAGAGAGAGAGAGCTAGAGAGCGCAAAACGACAGCCCACGGAGGACAGAACTAAACATTCAAATATAGCCTAGTTCACTTTACACTAGATTGTGATAATGTGAATTTATTTTAGATTTTGGCTTCTTTGGCAAAGATTATAATTTTGATATTTATATCTAGCGCAACTTAATTCCCCTTTGCAGCAGTTGCCATACGCTGTCCTTTCTCCATATAACTCAAACGTAATGACAGAATCAGCACGATCGGTGATTGTTGTAAAATACAGTCTAGCTACTGTTGGTAAATTGTGGGACGCGTTTAATAATAAAAAGAGCGATTAAAAGCACAAAAATGTGTGCAAGAGATTGTTCCCAAGTCAGCGCGCGCTCTGAAACAGCCTCAACGAGACTAGCAAATTACACTTTCGGTTTCACACTCGCGTCTCGATCAAATGTACACAAACACCTTTTCAAAATGACCGGCTTGGAGAGTCTCTTAAACACAGTTTGTGTCTAAAATGAACGTAGTTATTATGGATAGTCAGGAGAAAGTGTAGTGCATCTGCCTATTATCAGTCCCCTATAGATCTGCACGTCTGTCTTAAAGACGCAGCGGTGTAAATAAACATGCTGACGAATTACTGCGAATTAAACAACCAAATGCAAAGATAAAATCACTCTCAGCTCTTGAATGAATAACTTCAGCTTTAATAAGCATTCATTTATCCTATCTATGATAAACTATGCAGTGTTATTTTACATTTGATTAGCCTACTAGAATTCTTCCTGAAATTAAAGCACTGTGCAGGCCTATATAATGTGTATCTTTGTTAATTGTGTGTGTGTATATATATATATATATATATATATAATAAAAATCTCAAAAAGTACCGATAAGAATACCGTTAAAGTACCGGACCGATAAGCAGTATCGTTAAGAGTAGTAATACCGTTAAAACCTTAACGATACCCATCCCTAGTTAATAGTCATGTGCCCCAACAAGTAGTCATAACATAATGATACCTTTATAAATCATTAGCTAAAAATTTATTAAAGCAGACAACTGGGAGTTGAAATGCATGGCTTTGACCCGTTGGGGAAATTAACTAATTAATTTACATTATTAGTTAATATAATATGTTATTAAGGAATTAATACATTATGACACATTTAACTAATAACAATTTAATGATTACTTAATCTATTAATCATGTAGAATCTTCATTAGTTGCTGATGCAGTAATCATTAATAAATGGGTTAGTTCACCATTAGTAATACATTAACTCATGCTTATCTGTGCATTAGTTAAGCATGAATTAATGTATATTAGTGAACCCGTATTGTAAAGTGTTACCAAACAATGTGTTCAGGTGCACACAGTATAAAACTTACAGTGCTAATCCGACATCTCCGCTCTCTTTCTCCACAGAGTGCCAAGATCTGATCTCCGCTTGCATGGAAAGCTATCCGGCCGAGAGGATCAGTCTGGAAAAGATCCTCCTGCACGACTGGTTTCAAGCACTGATCCTGGACTAAACGTGTTAAGAAGTTAGACATCGCCATGAGGCAGAGCGAGAGACAGAAGCAACCCTGAGGGTGGATACACAAAAAACCTTCAAAAGTTCAAACCGATGGATTCATATGTGACGAGAAGAAAAATAAAAAATGCAAAGATGCAATTACAGATCAAGCACACAGCACACGCATGCACAAGGAGAAGCATTTACATAATTATTTGTGTGAATGAGTGAGTGTGTGTGTGAGTGAGTGTGTGGTTGTGTGTGTGTGTGTGTGTGTGTGTGTGTGTGTGTGTGTGTGTGTATGTGTGTGTGTGTGTGTGTGTGTGTGTGTGGCTGCGTTCCATTCGACTGGCTCCCTACGCAGTGAGGGACAGCTCAGGGTATCCGAAGGGAGCGAACACATCCAGTTCGAAGGGCACAGGGGATAAGGGAACATCGATACATCACTTCACAGGAAGTGGAGCGCACAATACACACAACTTTCATTGCGCGTTGCGTCACCAGTGTAACCTAAATTGAATGATAGTTACATTACAGCGTCATATCTGTTAATAGTCCATTAAATATTACTAATATTATTCTAAATTACTAAATTACTAAATATTAGTCTATGTAATATAAATTAATAAAACTAATAGACTAATATAATGTTTTGCTTATATTTATTAGATACACACGGTGTGTTCTGTATATGTATAGGCCTGTTATATTATTGTACGTTTTTATTTATTTATGTTATATCATAATCTGCACGACCCCGTCGTTGCTTTTCTTTAATGATCATGCTTAGGGGGAGGGAGCAGGGAACACTGAGTAGGGAGCCTGTCGAAGGGAACACAGCTTGAGTGTGTGTGCGCGCATACGTGTGTGTGTAGATCGGTAGACAGACTGACAGACAATAGACAAACAGACAGACAGACTATAGATAGACAGACAATAGACAGACAGGCAGACAGACAGACAATAGATAGATAGATAGATAGACAGACAATAGATAGACAGACAGACAATAGATATATAGACAGACAGACAGACAATAGATAGATAGACAGACAGACAGACTATAGATAGATAGATAGATAGATAGATAGATAGATAGATGCACACGTGTACGTGTGAGTGAGTGTGTGTGTGTGTGTGTGTGTGTGAGTGAATGTGTGTGTGTGTGTGTGTGTGTGTGTGTGTGTGTGTGTGTGTGTGTGTGTGTGTGTGAATGTGACATTGTGCGTGTGAGTGTGTGAATGTGACTGTGTGCGTGTGTGTTAATGTGACTGTGTGTGTGTGAGAATGTGACTGTGTGTGCGTGCGCGTTGTGCTTGATAGTTTATATAAAAAAAAAAATTACTATAAAATCAAATATGTCATTTTTTTCCATTATACTTCACCTCAGGAATCTTTACTATGTGGCTGCGTGTGGGATAGAAAGCACACGAGTCGAGACTACAGTTATTAATAGAGATCACCAACACCAAATCAAAATTACACAAAATTACAAAACACTTATTTTGGTGGCACTGGCCCATTTACTGACACAATAACTGGTTTAGAAGCATGAGTAAATGTTTTGGGTGAGTAACTACATTGTGCAGAGCAAACAGTTACAGTGGAGCTACAGTTTAGAGAGTGTTAAGAATGTTTAGAAAAATGAATTGAGAAAAACTAATCATTACTAGTGTATTTATGCTTAACTAATGCATAATTCTGGACCCTTAAACTAAAGTGCCAAAAAACACTAACAACAGGTAGCATTATAAAGTTTATTTACAAAACAAGAACGACTATCCATCCATCCAGAGGTGGTAAAAGTACTCAAAAGCTATACTCGAGTGAAAGTATATATACCTAAATAAAAAAATACTCCAGTAAAAGTAGAAAGTCCTCCATTCAAAACATCACTTGAGTAAAAGTACAAAAGTATCAGATTTAAAACGTACTCAAGTACCGAAAGTAAAATGTAAATATTCAAATTAACTGTAAATATCAATAAGCAGATCAAATCTTTTGGGACTAATATGCAATGCTTTAATTGAACAAATTATAAGATTAGATACTGCAATTAAGAATTTGTTAGATTTGCAATTAATAGGAGACAATGAAGCACCTTAACGCAGTATAGACTGCCAAGTTGAATCAAATTTTGTTGCATTATTTTTTTGCGCTATTAAAAAGCACTATATAAATAAAGGAGACTTAACTTGACTTTTGGTGATGAAACTGAATGAATAAGACTTGTGTAATTGTTCAGCTACATCTGATTGTGGATTTCAGTTTTTAGAATCAGAATATATTTCAAATACTTTAGAAATGTTGCAGATTTCTGATTTATTCAGGATTAAATTGTGTTCAGTTTTGAACTGAAGTTTAACAATTTTAAGAAGAGAATGTAGATAGATAGATAGATAGATAGATAGATAGATAGATAGATAGATAGATAGATAGATAGATAGATAGATAGATAGATAGATAGATAGATAGATAGACAGCTAGATTGCAACAGACACTATTGCTTCTCTCTTTTCCAGCACTTTAGACACAGTCAAAATAGTCCAATGCTGTGGTACAACGAGCTCACTTGGGCACATTCTCCGTACCACAGCCCGATCCACAGTAGCACTAGTGGTTTTCCGTGGGAAATACAAGCTTTAGCTTTTCGTCTTTGCGGCATGACGTCACGTCCATATACATAAAGGAGTCTGGGGATCTTTTATAGCCTTTACTTACAGCAGCTGGAATCATTAAACTTCTCATTTTGATAGCGGCTTGTAATGCAGAAAATTCAAAACTGCAGTCATTGGTTTGGTACTGCAGTTGAAATTGGTACTGCAGTACAACTTCAAAATATTGGAGGATTATTTTGTCTAATTCTTGTCTAATACAGGCTTCTAGTTGCTGAACAGTCTTAGGTCTTCTTTGTCTCATCTTACTCTTTATGATGCACCAAATGTTTTCTATTGGTGAAAGATCTGGACTGGAGGCTGGCCATTTCAGTACCCAGATCCTTCTTCTATGCAGCCATGATGTTATAATTGATGCAGTGTGTGGTCTGGCATTATCATGTTGGAAAATGAAAAGTCTTCCCTGAAAGAGACTGGATGGGAGCATATGTTGTTCTAGAACTTGGATACACCTTTCAGCACTGATGGCGCCTTTCCAGATGTGTAAAAGCTTTAAGCTGTAAAAGATGAAAACGACAGGTTAGATCAGCAGCACTCTCCGTAGCGTGTACACTCAAACTCACTTATTACATACTGAGCGCTCTTTCACTCTACTAACATCAGTTTTCTTAACCAAGTATCAAAGATAATGTCTCAAAGTGCAAGCATTTATGCATATTCATGACACTGACTGGACACACTATCCACGATCCCAGTGATTTGTACTCAAGACTTGGACTCGGTCTCGGTCTCGTCATGGACTTGTGTGCCTTTGGACTCGGAGTTGACTCGTACTCGAACATGTTAGGACTCAGACTTATTTCCGAGTCCATTCGAGTCCCATTCAAAATATTCATTATTATTACTCTGTTAATATGTCTAGTTAATAATTGATGTTTGACACTTCCAATGATGTGTGGGTTGCAACCCAGGCTCATTGGAAATACGTTACTCTGCCTACATTTTTGCAACACCCTAATTATGTACCTCCAGGTACGTTTACCTGCACTTTTGGGGTAAAACGTCCACCGGAGGCGCAAAGTGGTAATATTTTTTTCTCCATTCCAGATGTGCCACATGACACCATGACTGATCTCACAAAATGAATATTTATAGCATAATTTTATATTTTGGAGTAACTAACTCCACTCCTACCCTAAACCTACCAACTCTCAACAATATAAAACACATAACAGCAACAGGCAAATAAATGTACAGTCACGTGTATTTATTGCAAAAACTGACCCAAAAACTGTATAAAAGTATTAACTCATGTTACATTCCAAGTCTTCTGAAGTCATACGATATCTTCATGTGAAGAACAGAGATGATCTTAATGTTTTAGTCGTTGAAATGATGATCGCGCTCCTTTGCGAACAGAACACACACGCACTCGTTCATTCATATTTCTGATGATACACAACAATCAATCACATTCAAATGATACACAACAAGTTGAATGACGCGATCGGTCACGAGACACACGAGAGCCAATGGCATTTTACAATCGAAGCTGACATAATGACGCAATTGGTCACAAGACACACGAGAGCCAATGGCATTTTACAATCGAAGCTGACGTAATGACGCAATTGGTCACGAGACACACGACAGCTGTCAAAGCTGACCTGACGTTTCTTTCGGCGGCAATATTTGAAATTTATTATTAATCTTTGGCGGATGGATTCGGCGTTACTGATCGCTTTTGGGGATTTTCTTCACACAAATCAATCGTTTGGCCTCGGAACACTTGGGATATTTGTACTCTCTGAATAAATTATGTATGCAGTCGTATCTGCCTGTTATATCCTGTTTTTTATAATACTCGAATGGGTAGGTTTAGGGAAGAGTTTGAGTTACGCGCTCAAAATGTGTCTGAATATGTGTGTGTGTCCACAAGGTAAATGGATTTATAAACATACTAAATTATGTTTTTTTTGAAAATTAAAAAATGCAGAATGTTTCTTGTGATGGGTAGGTTTAGGGGCTGTGTGTGTGTGATGGGTAGGTTTAAGGGCTGTGTGTGTGTGTGTTGGGTAGGTTTAGGGGTAGGGGCAGTGTAGGGGGATAGAATGTAACGGCGTTGATAAACATGCTAAAAAGCGATTATGCGTATTATATAATGGCATAAGAATTGGCGTGTCATACGCCATTTCATGAGATCAGTCTGTGAATGGAGAAAAAATATTACCACTTAGCGCCTCCGGTGGACATTTCACCCAAAAAGTGCAGGTAAATGTACCTGGAGGTACATAATTAGGGTATTGCAAAAATGTAGGCAGAGTCACGTATTTCCAGTGAGCCTGGGTTGTATTCAGACACATTTTTAAAGCGTAACTCAATCCCTTCCCTAAACCTACCCATTTGTGTATTATAAAAAACAGGATAACAGGCAGATACGACTGCATATGTAGGCAGAGTCACGTATTTCCAATGAGCCTGGGTTGGTGGTTTTCTTTAGCGCAACTGCACGTGACTCAGGGGTGTAGTTTATGAGGGGATGGGGAGATGTAACCCCGCCAATATTTAAAACCCAATATTTAAATGATAATCTTTGGAAGTTAAAAGAGAAAACTGTAAGTATGAATCTGCGGGTTTTAAATTAAAGTGGCTCTTGTTCCCCTCTTGTTTCATGTACTTACAGAGTAAGTACAATAAAAACACAAATACAATCTGATATCCATCGAAAACCTTTATTTAAAAAAATAAAAATTAAAATGAAAACATTTTTTTTTACAGATTTAGAACACATTCATTTCTCTTGCTTGGTTTCATCCTCCTCTTGTTCCTCTTCTTTTTCTTCCTTGCCACAGATGAATCTTAAGAAGGATCCCTTCATGTCTCTAGCTAGTATTCTGTAACTGTTAGACTGAAAATACAGTGCGCGCAAAAATGTCCAAATACGAGTTTCCGAGGTAAAAATTGCACATGAACGCCCTCTGATGTCGTGTTTACCACTGGGAAGTTCGGAAATAATTTTGATACCTAAATTCCCGAGATGGGCAAGGCATAACCATTAAAAAATGGTGCATGGGAGACGAATTTATGCTCTGGCAGGTTTTTTATTAGTTTATATTCCGCAACAATTTCATTGTCTTGTCATTTAAGTAGTACATATTTACATACATTAATAATCATTTGAAGCATATTATTTTAAACACATCAAAAATTGCATGTAGTTGACCATCATTCCAGAATAAGCAAGCTGACTATCTCGATAGTGTGATAAAAGTAGCTATGCAATAGGATCATGTATGGCTGAAAACTATTGCCATTTTAGTCTTTAAGCAGCCTGGTCCACATTATGCCTTTATTGTGAATGTGATTATAAACAATATGCATTCATGTTGTACTGCTAGAGTTTGCCAGTGATTCTATGATTTTCTGGGACAGGGAAATGACTGAAACGGTTATAGTGTTAAAATAACATTTTCCCAAGACGCACAAAAGTATGAACCTTGCGTCCTCCATTCTTTCCGAAAACAAAGCACCAGAACACAACAAGCTCGATATCACAACTTCTGAAGTGGGAAGTAGGAAACTTCCGATAGCACGTGAAGGCAGCATAAAGCTTGGTACATACTCTGCAAGAACAAAGAAATTTGTTTGTTTTCTTGAGGTGGCAAGAACAAGAACAAAGTTCATTCTGGCCAGTACATTCCATACTTCACGAGAAAAGCAGGTGCCGATCATCTGCGTTTCTCCGCATTAACCACGCCCACTTTAAATTGCTGACCAATCACAAGATAGTTCTCGGACACCCGAGAAAAAAAAGTTCTGCTCAGGCAATGTGTCGAGAACAAGCTGCGAGAACTCCCAAACCAGGGCTGCAAGAACAAAATTACGTCATTTTGTTCTCGCAGCCCTGGGAGCGATAACTTTTTTCTTTTTTGCTTAGTTGGGAACACTAAATATTCAACTATATTACTAAATTGCCTGCAATGACACCTTTGAAGTAGATTTGAACAGGGCTGGATGATGACATCACTGTTTTCTCCATAACGGCTGTAAAGCCACAAACTAATTTTGTTGCACTAATTTCTTGCTATCACTGCAAAGCTGATTTGAAACAATCTGTATTGTAAAAAGTGCTATATAAATAAAGGTAACTTGACTTGATGTTAATAGAAGAGTGCCTACTTCAGGAATACCATGGATGTAACCAGTACCAGTTTTGGTTGGCAACAACAAACAAATAAAGTAAAGCGCTTTGGCTGAACTGGATTAAATCATTGGTGGTGGTTCTACAAGAAACATGAAAGATGAATTAAACTGAATTGTTATAACTAAATTTAGATGTGTCCAAATAACTTAATTCAATCTGGTTCATCCTACATAAAGTATTTGAGTAGATAACATAATTCCATTATGTGGAATCAGTGATGGAATCATATTCAGACAGAGTTGTTTTTTGAGTGTAATATAATCAATTGAGTTAAAAAAAAATAAAAATAAAAAAAAATAATCTATTATGTACAATTAACATTTTATTAGGCTAAAAGTAGCCTAATATTTCAGGAAAATAACTTGTTTCGTTTTGTAAATTTGACTATTAGGTTTTTAAAATGTGCATCATTTTTCCACCAATTAGCCAAAATGTACAATAGTTATATGAATTGCCATTAGATGGTTGTAGTTGTTGTGATTCTCCTTTTTTCTTTTCTTGGTTTTTCCTCTTTCCTTCAGTGATTCTGCAGGTTCTTGTAACTTCCATGCCCTTTGGTGCCTGTAATTTTGCTTTCTTCTTAATTACTTGCAGCATCTTTGTGGATCACTGTGTGATTCTGATGCAATTGATTATGCCAGTTCTGTGCTATGATTGGCCAACTGACAAGTCTGGAGATGCCTGTCATTTGTATCTGAGGGATATATAGTCCAGTATGTATGAGGTCAGGGGAAGTCTTTTTAAAGTACTGTTTGCCTATATTAGCTTTACTGTATTGTGCTGCTCTTCGTCTTTCTGTGAGTATACCAGCTACTGATACTGAAATATTACTCAATACTTAATTGTATAATTACAATGTAACAATGACATCTTAAGATAAAGTGTTGCCATAATTGCTTACAGCTCTGAATAATGCACTGTATTTCTGCCCAGAATACAGGATCAGTGAGTGAACTGAACATGAATCAAGATTTTGCTCAAAACAAGAATATTTCTATTCCATCTTATTTCTATATCAGCGGTTTTTCTGGTATACCTCACACAAGATACTATTATATATTTCTATTTTTGGTCTACATTATTACTGTGCTTGGAAACTCATGCCTCATGCTTGTTATCATTATAGACAGAAATCTTCACACTCCTAAATATATCGCCGTATTTAATTTATCACTGACAGACATTTGTGAGAGTACCGCTGTAATCCCTCAGCTACTGGACACATTTTTGTTTGGGAATCAGTTTATTCCATATGGATTGTGTTTGTATAATATGTTCTCTGTCTATGTATCTATTTCAACACAGTCACTAACTCTTGCTGTTCTGTCTTTTGACAGATTTATAGCCATTTGTTTACCACTGAGGTATCATATGATTGTGACTCATAGATCAATGCTTGGTATAATTGGAGCAACATGGGCAGTGGCACTGCTTATGGTAACTGTTGCTACAATTTTCATCAGTAGACTGTCTTTTTGCAGATTTATTGTCATCATAAACAGTTTCTACTGTGATCATGGACCTATATATTATTCTGCCTGTAGCGATAATTTTCCAAATTCTGTGATAGGTAGTTTGTACCCAATAATGATTATTGGGCTTCCAGTATTTTTTATCATCTTTTCATATACATGTATAGCTGTGACATTGTTCAGAATTACAACCCCACAAGACCGCCAAAGAGCCACAAAGACATGTACTGCTCATTTAATATTAGTGGCTGTATTTTATGTTCCCATCACATTTACATATGCACTTTCATCCTTTATAAACACTAACACAAGGATCATTAATCTCTCTCTGACCTCTACACTTCCTCCAATGCTTAACCCTATAATCTACACATTCAAGACGGAGGAGTTCATGGTGTCTGTGAAAAGGCTTCTTAAACGAAGTATGATATTTCCATCTAAAAAATAAACCTCTTTTTCCACATTGCAATTACACTATTAGACACTGGTGGTGTAATTTTAGTGTGATTTTTTTTTCTTTTCTCCTGTGGATGTTTAATTTATGCTTCTATTACATCACATTTTCTATTAAAAAAAATCGGTAACACTTTACAATACTGGTGCACTAATATGTATTAATTCATGCTTAATGCACAGATAATCATGAGTTAATGTATTACTAATGGTTAACTAACCCATTTATTAATTATTACTGCATCAGCAACTAATGAAGATTCTACATGGTTAATAATATTTCAATTTGACATTTATGCATTTGGCAGACACTTTTATCCAAAGCGACTTACATTGGATTGTACACATTTTACATTTTTGTCAGTTCTTGCATTCACTGAGAATCAAATTGCCAGATTGAATTGAATCATTGCCAAATTGAAATCATTCCCAGCGCCATGCTCTACTGGTTGAGCTACAGGAAAGCCTGTAGCTCAACCAGTAGACCTTATTGATTAAGACCTATATAGATTAAGTACCTTACCTTAATAGATTAAGTAATCATTAAATTGTTATTAGTTATATGTCATAATGTATTAATTCCTTAAGAACATTACCACAATGGGTCAAAGCCATGCATTTAAACTTTCATTAATCATTGGCTAATGATTTACAAAGGTATCTTATGTTCTGACTTTACTTGTTGGGGCACATTGATTAAGTAATATGTAATTAAGGATATGGGTTTTGAATTCATTTTGAATTAGTTTATAGTAATGTGCCCCAAAAAGTAAATGATACCTTTATAAATCAATCATTAGCTAATGATTAATTAAAGCAGACAACTGGAATTTGAAAAATATGGCTTTGACCCCTTGTGGTAATTAACACTTTAATTTAAATTATTAGTTAATATAATATGTTATTAAGGAATTAATATATTATGACACATTAAACGAATTACAATTTAATGATTACTTAATCTATTAATCATGTAGAATCTTCATTAGTTGCTGATGCAGTAATCATTAATAAATGGGTTAGTTCACCATTAGTGATGCATTAACTCAAGTCAAGTAAACCCGACAAAAGATCCATTTATGTGTGGTCAGATGATGCAATTGAAACACTAAAGGGGTGCTTCATGTATACAGATTGGTCGATTTTTCATTCTTTAGAGCTTGATGAGGCTACTAGTACTATAAATTTATTTTGCATTGATAATGTGGTGGCCAGGAAGGATATAGTAGTGTACCCCAACAACCAACCCTATACTACAAAATAAATTAAAGACTGCATAAATAGCAAGCCTTTAGAAGCAAAGATAGAGCGGGATTGATCCAAAAATAACTTAAAAAACTCATCACTAATGCGAGAGAAAAACATAAGAAAACGATGGAACAAAATTTCCAAACATTAAATATTAAAAAAAACTTTGGGACAAAATGAAATCAGTGACTAATATGAACCCTGCAAAACAACATATCATTACACTGGACGATCAACATAAATCTAATGAACTGAATAACTTTTTCCTGCGATTTGATTCCAAAAACTTTGCTCAGGAATGTGACAGTGTTTTGCAGTCCATGCCAGCTACTGACTCTACCTGTTATCTGGAAGTGGACCCATGTAGCATCCAACAACTTTTCAGCAAGTACATATGGGCACGGCCACGGGCCCTGATGGTTTACCAGCTTTTCTGCTCAAAAGCTGTGTAGAAGAACTATCAATGGTATGGTGCCCTATTTTCCAACAGTCGTTGGATACTCATACTGTCCCAGTTCTGTGGAAGAAATCACTTATAACTCCACTGCCTAAAAAAAACAGGCGCCTAATAGAATAATGATTTTCGTCCAATAGCTTTAACCTCAATTGTAATGAAATGTTTTGAAAATTTGTTGTGTCTATATTCATGAAGGATGTAGAGCCAAGGCTAGATGTGTTTGCCTATAAGCAAGAACACAGCACCGATGACGCCATTGTTTGCATCTCGCACTTTATTTCTAAACACTTTGAAAACATAAGAGCTTATGCTAGAATCTTGTTTGTTGATTTTTGTTTAGCCTTTAATACAGTAGAAACTCATTCATGTTTTTAGGAGAAGCTTAAAAACATGAATGTTAATACTATCTTTATTAAATGGTTTTATTCTTATTTAAACAACAGGGCATAGCAAGTGAAGGTCAATAGGACACTATCGAAGGTCAAATACTGTAACAAAGGAGTTCCTCAGGGTTGTGTTACACTCTAACAACTATATAATTAAATTTGCTGATGATACAGTGATCTTGAGCCTTTTGTACAAGGATGTAGACTCCTCTGTATACCAAGACAAAATAGATACATTCATTAAATGGTGTGACACAAATTATCTAATTTTAAACATTCAAAAAACAAAGGAGATGGTCTTTGACCCGAGGCAAGTTACCACAAGTCAGTAGTTATTAAAAACCAGGAAGTAACTCAGGTGTCCTCATACAAATACTTAGGTGTCCACATCAATAATCTTCTTTGCTGGAATACACATGTTGACAACCTGTGCAATAAATTACAGCAGAGGCTTTATTTTCTACGGCGACTAAGGTTGTATGGTGTGAGCAGTCAGATCATGATGATCTTCTACCGTGCAATATTAGAGGGTGTCATCAGATATGGAATTAGTAATGTGTAAAACGTGTAATTACCAAAATGTAAAACGAATCGCCTAAAATTATCATTTGTGCCAACCTCCATTAAGCTGCTGAACGTTGTGAAATTATGAAAGAGTTGTGTCCAAAAGAGAAAGGAAAGAGAAGTTCTGGTACTATAGGGCAATGTGCAATAAACATATTATCACTTTAGAACTTGCACTTTAATCCATTGACCTGTGTTGTCAACAATGTTTTTTTTTTTTTTTTTTTTGTCTTTTTGCATGTCTTTTGCTGATTTTTTATTATTATTATTATATTTTTTTTATGAAGTAACTCTGCATTGTGCCCAAGCAATATTTGTGTGATCTGTGATGTTTGTGATGTTCTTTTATGAAGCAACTCTGCACTGTGCCCAAGCAGAATTTCCCCTCGGGGACAATATAGTAACCAACCAACCAACCAACCAACTCATGATTATCAGTGCATTAATTAAGCATGAATTAATGCATATTAGTGCACCTGTCTTTTAAAGTGTTACCAAAACAAATCAGAGATAAAACATAATAATAATAATAATAATAATAATAATAATATATTTTATTTGTAAAGCCCTTTTCATAGTTAAAAACAATCCCAAAGTGCTACACATTAAAAAAAAAAAAAAAAAAAAAATGAATTAGCAAAAAGTAAAAAATGCTTGTTTAAAAAGAAAGGTTTTTAGTTCTTTCTTAAAAGAGTCTATGGCTTGAGGAGCCCTAAGGTTTTCTGGAAGGGAATTCCAAAGACGTGGTGCGGCTGAGCAGAAGGCTCGATCCCCCATAGTGCGGAGCTTAGTTGTGGATGGTTGAAGAAGGGCTTTATTTCCAGAACGGAGGTTGCGTGAAGAGTTTTGTGTTGCGACGAGTAGTTCCTTTAAGTAGGGGGGTGCGTTTCCGTGGATGCATTGATGGGTAAGTAAGATGATTTTATAATTAATCCTGTATGAAACAGGGAGCCAGTGGAGCGAGTGAAGGATGGGTGTGATATGGTCATATTTTCTTATCCTCAATAGGATCCTGGCAGCACTGTTCTGAATGTATTGTAATTTTTGTAGACTTTTGCCAGGAATCCCAAAAAAGAGAGCGTTGCTGTAGTCCAGCCTGGATGATATAAAAGCATGGACAAGTTTTTCAGCATCTGACAGACCAAGTGTGGGACGGAGTTTAGCAATGTTCCTGAGATGATAGAAGGAGATCTTACACAGATGTTGTATGTGGGCTTCAAATGTGAGTTGAGCATCAAATCTTACTCCCAGGTTAGTGACTGTCGATGAAATTGGAATGTTTTGACCAGAGAAGGTGATGTGCGTTATAGGTGATGACTGGACCTGGTGTGGTGTACCCACTAAAATAGCTTCTGTTTTGGAGCTATTTAGCTGTAGGAAGTTTGCCTTCATCCATGCCTCAATATCCTCAAGACAGGAGCTCAGAGATGACAGAGTGGCTGTAGATGAAGTGAGGTTGGTTTTTATATATAGCTGAGTGTCATCGGCATAGCAATTAAATGATATTCCATGCCTGTTGATTTTGTGGCCAAGGGGAAGAGTATAAATGGTGAACAAAATCGGGCCGAGGACCGACCCTTGCGGGACACCACACGTTACTGTATGCGTCTGAGACTTTACACCTCCCAAGGAAACATACTCTGTTCTTCCAGACAGGTATGACTGGAACCAGCTCAAAGCAGTGTCAGAGAGTCCGATAGAATGATGGAGATGCTGAAGGAGGATATTGTGATCAACCGTGTCAAAAGCAGCAGATAAATCCAGTAAAATGAGCAGCGATGGTGTGCCATCAACAGGTCATTTGTGACCCTGATCAGGGCTGTTTCAGAACTATGAGCGGAACGGAAACCAGACTGAAATTTTTCAAAAAGGGAGTTTGAATTTAGATGATCCTGAAGATGGGCAGCAACAACTTTTTCTAAAACTTTGGACAAGAATGGAAGGTTGGAAATAGGTCTGTAGTTTGCAAGAACTTCAGGGTCTGAAGTGGGGTTTTTCAGAAGGGGTTTGATGACAGCAGTTTTAAGAGCAGATGGAACATGACCAGTATGTAGAGAATGGTTGATGACTTTGGTTATTAAGGGACTAAGAGAGCTGATGTGTGTTTTCACCAAAGCTGTGGGTAAAGGGTCCAGCATACAGGTGGAAGCAAACATCACACACATGCACCCACACACACACACACACCACTTCAGAACCTGGGAAATTTGTCATGACTATCAGATCAACACAGCAACCACTCAGATTCTCTCACAACACTCCACCCATTGTGAACACTGCAGACTGTCTAGCAAACCACCACCACACCCGAAGGACTTCAGGAACCAAAGGGTACCCCAGGTTCTGAAGGGAGAAGACAAGAACAATAAATATAAAACCAGTAAACAGAAATAAATACACTTTCCACAAAAAACTCAATGATGCGTATATCACACACGACCAGAAGGGGCCCATCGACCTCTTAAAGACGACACCATCTAAACAGCTGATGCTCGTTGGTAGTAATCAGCACAATAGCGGGCGGTAGTGGGTCATTCCCCTACTTGACAAACAAATAATCCAACAAAGCAAGGAATAAGTGCTGCACAGGAATATCGGAAGTGTTACTAGTATTTCAGTTAACAGAATGTTTTTCTATATCTATATAAAAATGTCGACACAATGTAGTTAAATACAATAAAGTATTTGCTCTGGCTCTTATTTTCAATAGGTTTGCTCAATTTTTATGCTTCTTGTTGAAAACTGTTGATATTGTACAAGCAAAATGTGATGGTTGGTTAGTGTGTTTGTGATTTGACGCCTGGGTTAAATTCAGTCCACCATTTCTGTGTGTGTTCAGTCCACCATTTCTGTCTGTGCATTTCCCCGTGGTAGTTTAATTCACAGGACCGGACACCAGTTATTTTGCAAAGAGATTTATTTTATATAATTTTATATCAGACATAGGAGAGAGACAATTTTCTGGGAGATGATCTTCATTCCAGCTCTCTCTGTCTTCCTGGACACCTAGTTTGGATTTTATAGGTTGCTCAGACAGAGAAATCAATTGTATTACTAGCTAAACATTTGATACTATCGATCACAATATTCTTCTGAATAGAATCGAAAATTATATTGGCATTAGTGGAACTGCATTGGCATGGTTTAAATCGTACTTAGCTGACCATTATCAGTTTGTAGCAGTAAATGAAGGGATGTCACACCAATCACAAGTTCAGTATGGAGTACCGCAAGGCTCAGTGTTAGGACCGTTGCTTTTCACCCTGTATATGCCACCACTGGGAGATATCATTAGGAAGCATGGCATTAGTTTTCATTATTATGCTGACGATACTCAGCTCTATATTTCCTCATGCCCTGACGAAACCTACCAATTCACAAGATTAACGGAATGCATAGCTGATATAAAAAATTGGGTGAATAGTAATTTCCTGCAACTTAATTCAGATAAAACTGATTTTTTAATTATTGGACAGAAAAGCTCAAGTAGTAACCTAGAATACTGTTTAACACTTGATGACTGCTCTTGTCAAGCCTGCATCATCAGTGAGGAACCTGGGTGTGCTCTTTGATACCAATCTTTCATTTGAAAGCCACGTTTCTAGCATCTGTAAAACTGCATTCTACCATCTTAAAAACATATCTAAATTATGGCACATGCTTTCAATGCAAAATGCTGAACAGTTAGTACATGCGTTTATGAGCTCAAGGCTAGATTATTGTAATGCTCTACTGGATGGTTGTTTATGCATTTAATATGAACCCCCAATCTTCTAAGAAAGTATAAAACTAACAAATCTTTACCAGTGCCTGGACTCGTTCGGGCCCTGAACTCCTCCAGTTCCTGGTCAAAATAACAAACAAACATAAACATTGATGTTAAAGAATTCCTATCTCTTGGGGTTGTGAATCATTAAGCAGATGTTGATTGTTTGTGAGGTTATGTTCTGTAAGTAGTGTAGTGTGTAAAATCTCCTATTTCACTCTGTATTTCCTATTCTCGGTTTTATCCATATGGTTAGAAATAACCAGTCTAACAGGTTTGGTACATTTCCTTCTAGTAACACAATTTATGAGTTGTATTACTAACAGAAACACAAAAACTTCAACTATAATTAGAACTATCCATTCCGGCCATGACAAATTCCCCGGAATTTGTGCTAATTTCTTCTCAGACAACAATTTAGCTACTCCATTTGGTATGATAACATGACCCATTGCTTGAATTCCATCTTCTTGAGCTGCTTTAAAACTCTCCTCAACTCTTTTAACCATTTCAAAGAGTTCATAATTCCTTTCCTCTACTAAATATTTATTCCACCACTGTGGGTCTAAGTGCAACAATTGCACATGTGGAACATGGATTCCACCCGATTGAAGAGGAATAGAGGATCTCAATGCAAAATGGATCAGGAGGAATTGGACACAACTTCCCTCCATATATCATAGTCTCACTTATTCCATCATGTAATATACACCACTGTGCTTCTGACACCTGCCATGCACCTTTGGGTTGATCTAAAGGAACTACTTCCCAAACTGCAGATACATTCAGGGATAGACTAAACATTGTAGAACATGAGCAAATTACCCACTCATGCTCCTCAACACAACAGTCTATAGTAGAAATCATTGGTGTTTCGCCTTCAGCCCAATATCCATTTCTCCCTAATCTGATAATGGAATCTCCTTGTCTAACACCCACTGATTGGAATTGTCTAACTGTCATTATATTGCGCTGTCCATATTGAGGCCATATCATAAATAAAGGTAATGTGCTGGAACCTGTCAAAGAGTCTTCATCGATAGCAATTTTAACTAATGGAATATGTTTAGGAGAAGTCAAATTAAGTTGATTACCAAAAACCACTAACAAAGATTCTACTATTCATTCAGGAACTTTACCCATTCGAATAACTTGAACATCCTCTACCATTTGATCCATTAAATTCTGAGCTAGAAATAAACATGCTGCACGATGTATCTCAAAATTAGATGATTTTACTAATGCATCTGCCAATTCCTTTGCTACATTGTTAAGATGTTGTCCTGCTGCTATGATATGTAAAGAACCTTTGAGCTTCAATGAGTCCTTTTCCTGTCATTTTTCGCACCCACCGAGTTTATTCACTTAATTGGCTCATTTGCGCAGTATTACTTATTGAATTGACAGAACCAAATACCCCCGCTATGTCTCCCCATATACAGTCCCTGACAAAAGTCTTGTCACTTGTGTACAAATTGACCTAAAGTGCCGCTGAAATATATTTCTAATCAATATTTTTTTACAAGAAATGGCTCATTTTAATCCCATCAGCTTTAGTGATAATGTTTCAGTGAAAAACTAAACTTTCAAAAAGTATTCTAATATTCACAGCTTGGTAAAGCCCATTGAGTCAATTTTTGCAAAGACATAAGTGTTGTCACCTTGTCATATGAGCTTCACCTGTGACTAATAATGGATCAATTAGGTCTCAAGTGTGTATAAAAAGAACCCCAGTACGCTACACCTTCACATCAACTGCAACTAGACCTCTGCAAACATGCCTAAGATTCACCCTGAGACTAAAGTTTTGATTATCAAGAGGCTGAAGACCAGATCCACTGCTGATGTGGCAGATACCTTCGATGTGTCTTAGTGTCAAGTACAGAGGATAAAAAAAAAAATTGAAGAGACTGGAGACGTTTTTGGCAAGCCCAGGTCAGGCAGACCCCGCAAGACAACTGCTCGAGAGGACCGTTTGTTGGCTCGAAAATCCAAGGCCAGCCCATTTTCCACTGCAGCAGAGCTCCACGAGACCTGGTCACCTGAAGTCCCTGTGTCAACCAGAACTGTTTGTCGGATTCTGTCTCGAAATGGCCTCCATGGTCGAATCAGTGCCCAGAAGCCAGCACCAAACAAAATACAATTGAAAAATCGTGTGGCATTTGCCAAGGCCCACAGCCTGCTAAAAGGATGGACGCTGGAAAAGTGGCAGAAGGTGGATTTTCAGATGAATCTTCTGTTGAATTACACCACAGTCGCCGCAAATATTGCAGGAGACCTACTGGAGCCAGAATGGATCCGAGATTCACCCAGAAAACAGTGAAGTTTGGTGGTGGAAAAATCATGGTCTGGGGTTACATCCAGTATGGGGGTGTGCGAGAGATCTGCAGGGTGGAAGGCAACATCAATAGTCTAAAATACCAAGAAATCATAGCTACCTCATATTCCCAACCATAAAAGAGGCCAAATTCTGCAGCAGGACGGTGCTCCATCGCATACTTCCATCTCCACATCAAAGTTCCTCAAGGCGAAGAAGATCAAGATGCTCCAGGATTGGCCAGCCCAGTCACCAGACATGAACATCATTGAGCATATGTGGGGTAGGATGAAAGAGGATGCATGGAAGACGAAACCAAAGAATATTGATGAACTCTGGGAGGCATGCAAGACTGCTTTCTTAGCTATTCCTGATGACTTCATCAATAAATTGTATGAATCCTTGCCAAACCGCATGGATGCAGTCCTTCAAGCTCATGGAAGTCATACAAGATATTAAATTTGGATCTCACAGCACCACAACTTAATTTGCTGACATATTTTTGTATTTGCAGTAAATTTGTTCAATTTCTGTATAGGCGACAAAACTTTTGTCTTGCCAAAATTTGACCTTTCTGTCTTGATTAAATGATAAATATTTTTTCTATGAAAATTATTTATTTCAGTGCATTAAACATCATTTGGGAGGGTTTTAGCTTTTCATATGAGCTATTTCTAACACCAATTAATTAATTAAAAGTCAGGTTAATATCAGGTATTTCTAGAAAATAGTTAAGCGACAAGACTTTTGTCAGGGACTGTACTCCTAGGTTTATGACTTCAACTATTCAATGGATCTGTAGAGGTATAATATTTTACTTCCTTTTCCAACCATTTCCTTATTTGTGTGAAATTTCCACAATATTACTGGTCATAAACGGCAAGAAGGGATATCAAATTATATTTGATACATTGTCGCACCATTTGGGCTTCATTTATCAAGGTTTTGGTTTCTTTTGCTAACAAGATACCACGAGCTGGTGCAATATTTGTAGTTGGGCATGTTTTAGCTTTATTTTACTTTTCAGCAGAAAGATAAAAACACAGTCCAATTTCTCCAGTTTCTAGTTCAGTCTCCCGATATTCATTCTCATCTTCTGAATGCCATACTCTTACATAATTTCCATTGAATCTTGTTGTTCTCGAGGCAGTATCCCTTAGGAATCCTTAGCATGGCAACACTATGGGATAAATACACCCTAGAGCCAATAATTCCCATATTGTAAGCATGTGAGTACGGTTCAAAATTAAATTAATTTCCACATTAGTAGAAGTTATGAGGTCTAACCCCACAATTTCACATTGTTCTCTTGAACAAATTTCTCATCTTTGACCCCTACTAGAATAGTATTTCACTGGCCAGATTACTCTGCTGTGGTAACATGACATTGATGGTGATAGTTACATCCCCCATAGATGTCCTTATGTTATTTAGCAAGATCTTTATCATTACTTGGCACTCATTCCCATAATCCCCATTTGGAAATAAAGGGTAAAGTAAAATGTTGGCCAGATTTCAAAGTTGCATTTCTAGTGATTCCTTTTGCTTGAGGGGTCCATACATCTTGGCTTCCTTAGCAAATGCCAAGTAAAATTAAACACAAGCATACCATCATCGTTGTGTATCGAGAATAACTTGCAACCATCTCTAATCAACATCACTGGGGATAATTAAAAAAAGCAGAAAAATAATTAAACATCACTCCTCTGTTCCCAAACTTTAAAGCTAATGGGAGAACATTGCTCAATTTCAGGCCATAAGCCATCATTCTAATTTTGTTCACTCACTAAAGAAGGTGTAACTTGTGACCAATGATACATCTATCTGTTCCTACACCCTTCCCTTTAAGGCAAACACTCATATCTGTAGTTAAGAGTATCTCATATGGTCCCTCTCACCTAGGTTCTAAACCTTTCCTAGCAATACAATGGACCATTACAAAACTGCCTAACTCTGATATTTCGATTTCCATACATTTTAACAATAGGCCTAACGTTAGTCCATTTTATCCCACAGGAACATCTCGCTTCTTTTCCCAAATCATCACACTCATTTTTGTAGGGAATTATAAACGTTTCTTTCTTTTGTTTGCTTAAGTCTATACCCATTCACATCTTTTACTGTGGTAATGTAAAAAAAACACTGTAGGACGAAATTTTATTTAACACAGTTTGGCATCAGGGTTTAAAAGCGGTTTACCGCTGAACAGTGGGAATTTCTTGCTTTTCAACCGCAGTAATAAAAAATCCATACCGCCCCAGCCCAACCGTCTTGACCATCATAAAATACATAACTGTGAATGAATATCTAGTATATCGATGAGATGGTCTGTAGTCCTGTAAGACACTACCTTCTTAATATGGGAAACCCACTGTAGAATGATTGGGGGTGCAGGGATGTGCTTTGAGATATTTCCTTTTACAGAGACAACCACGATGAAGGCTACGATAGGCCACCTGGACAGAGACCATGTTAGGCCATGCACAGACAGAAGGCTATAGACACTAATGAACAGAGGATTGAGAAGTAGTGATAAATTAGAAAACATACCACCAAGCTGAGCGTTTATTATTTTGAGTCAAATTTTGCTTTTATTAGATGCTGAGGATAACATATACAAAGCACCTTGATATAGTATGCAGACTCCACACAATGGCCCTCATTTATCAATCTTGCGTAGAAACTGGTGTATATGTTAGCGTAAGATTATGCTTACACTCCTCTCACCACCTGATTTATGAAACTGTGCGTACCTCTGCAATCCAGGTGTACGCAATACTTGCCCTTGATAAATGTGAAGGCTGAAAACGATCGTCATTAGAATAACACGCCCCTATATATTCAAGTCTCCGCCTCTCCCACGCCCTCATTTTACGTCATGGACAAACAGAAGACGGCAAAGAAGCGAAACTTCTCCGACGTGGAGATTGGGCGCGCTCAATCATCTTACTAGTCCACTAGTCAGGGCACTGATTAGGACATAAGTCAATGGGCTGACTCCCTGATCAGTGCCCTGACTACTGAACTAGTGAGATGATTGAGACCATCACCAGGGAAGTGAAAAATGAACAAAACAAAATTGTTTTATTTGGGAGTTTAAAGAGTGGGATTAAAGGCACCTACAAAAACAAAATATGGACCCAAATTACGAGTACTCTTAGGAGGTTGAGAAGCGCACTCCAGCAGTTTAAATAGCTGTTTGGATGATAAATGACCATCACAATGCATTATTTTACAGCACGTTTTGAAACAATTAGCATTTAATTTCGTATCACGGCACATGTATTTGGGTGTACAATAGTGATGATGGAGTACTACCATTCATTCACATTAATAACTACAGTATTGTTCAAAATAATAGCAGTACAATGTGACTAACCAGAATAATCAAGGTTTTTCGTATATTTTTTTATTGCTACGTGGCAAACAAGTTACCAGTAGGTTCAGTAGATTCTCAGAAAACAAACAAGACCCAGGATTCATGATATGCACGCTCTTAAGGCTGTGCAATTGGGCAATTAGTTGAATTAGTTGAAAGGGGTGTGTTCAAAAAAATAGCAGTGTGGCATTCAATCACTGAGGTCATCAATTTTGTGAAGAAACAGGTGTGAATCAGGTGGCCCCTATTTAAGGATGAAGCCAACACTTGTTGAACATGCATTTGAAAGCTGAGGAAAATGGGTCGTTCAAGACATTTTTCAGAAGAACAGCGTACTTTGATTAAAAAGTTGATTAGAGAGGGGAAAACCTATAAAGAGGTGCAAAAAATGATAGGCTGTTCAGCTAAAATGATCTCCAATGCCTTAAAATGGAGAGCAAAACCAGAGAGACGTGGAAGAAAATGGAAGACAACCATCAAAATGGATAGAAGAATAACCAGAATGGCAAAGGCTCAGCCAATGATCACCTCCAGGATGATCAAAGACAGTCTGGAGTTACCTGTAAGTACTGTGACAGTTAGAAGACGTCTGTGTGAAGCTAATCTATTTTCAAGAATCCCCCGCAAAGTCCCTCTGTTAAAAAAAAGGCATGTGCAGAAGAGGTTACAATTTGCCAAAGAACACATCAACTGGCCTAAAGAGAAATGGAGGACCATTTTGTGGACTGATGAGAGTAAAATTGTTCTTTTTGGGTCCAAGGGCCACAGGCAGTTTGTGAGATGACCCCCAAACTCTGAATTCAAGCCACAGTACACAGTGAAGACAGTGAAGCATGGAGGTGCAAGCATCATGATATGGGCATGTTTCTCCTACTATGGTGTTGGGCCTATTTATCGCATACCAGGGATCATGGATCAGTTTGCATATGTTAAAATACTTGAAGAGGTCATGTTGCCCTATGCTGAAGAGGACATGCCCTTGAAATGGTTGTTTCAACAAGACAGTGACCCAAAACACACTAGTAAACGGGCAAAGTCTTGGTTCCAAACCAACAAAATTAATGTTATGGAGTGGCCAGCCCAATCTCCAGACCTTAATCCAATTGAGAACTTGTGGGGTGATATCAAAAATGCTGTTTCTGAAGCAAAACCAAGAAATGTGAATGAATTGTGGAATGTTGTTAAAGAATCATGGAGTGGAATAACAGCTGAGAGGTGCCACAAGTTGGTTGACTCCATGCCACACAGATGTCAAGCAGTTTTAAAAAACTGTGGTCATACAACTAAATATTAGTTTAGTGATTCACAGGATTGCTAAATAAAATAAAAAAATAAAAAAAAAAATGTTTGTACAAAATAGTTTTGAGTTTGTACAGTCAAAGGTAGACACTGCTATTTTTTTGAACACACCCCTTTCAACTAATTGCCCGATTGCACAGCCTTAAGAGCGTGCATATCATGAATGCTGGGTCTTGTTTGTTTTCTGACAATCTACTGAACCTACTGGTAACTTGTTTGCCACGTAGCAATAAAAAATATACTAAAAACCTTGATTATTCTGGTTAGTCACATTGTACTGCTATTATTTTGAACAATACTGTACATGACAATTTGTAAGATTCTTATTATTCTTATTATTAATTATTATTATGATTATTATTCTTAATGACGCTTGTTATTCAGAAGAAGAATGTCGTTTTTATTGATTTTATTATTATTTAAATGAAGGTCATTTTTATTATTTTGTCAGTCTGAATTATTTTAGTCAGTCCGTGTGCAGCTGACGGGCCAGGCGGGCCTGAAACGCCAGATAAAACGCACAGGCTCGCGACTGGAGGAATACGTATGCCTACAAATCAAACGCTTTGATAAAGTCACACAAATTAAACATTGACGTTCATGTTGCACAAAAATAAACACTGAATGTTGTTGTTGTGGTTTTTAACAGTGGGTCATAATATAGCATATCTTGTCAGTGCGTTTTGTGGTGTTATGACTTGTTTTTCTGCGCATTTTCACACTAACACAAACGTGCGTACACCACCTCCTGAGCTGGCGTAGGATTTGAGCGTGCCGTACGCCAACGTCCATATTGATAAATCTCAAAGTCACCGTGGGTTTGGGTGTACGCAAGGATAACGCTGGAAATTTGGTGTACGCACTTTTGATAAAGGAGGGCCATTGAGCTTTGTAGCACTCCAGATCTTCAAAGTCTTTATCTTTGCTCCATGAATGCGAGCTGTTGATAGTTCCAAAGAAATAATATCCAGCAGAGATAAGCCACAAACACGTCTGCACATCGTATGTGGAGGAATCCAGCAGCTAACTAACATTTTATTTGCAGCAGTGAGAGCAGCTAAAAGTAATTTTCTCTGTTGCAAAGACAATTCATTCAGAACAAACATTTCAGATAAGTTATTTAAGACCATATCCTTATTCAACAGAAATGATATGTCTTAAGCAAGCTGAGACCAGAAGTGAAAAAGTGCAGATCATTCCCAAAAGAAATGTAAATATGTACCAAGTGCCTTCTGATGGCATAAATTACAATTTGGCGAAGGTGACAGATGCATATAAAAGCATTTTAAAGGGGACAGATAAAGTCTATGCAGAAGTTTCCAATGGATCATCTGATGATTTGGGTTTCTTGAGGATGATGTAATTGTCTCCCAAATTTGTTCAGAAAAGTTTGAAAGCCATCACTGATATCCTTGGACCAGACAGTTGCTATGGATAATGGTTTGTATGAGTTTTTAAGGAGAAAAGAGTAAATACCTGAACCAGAAATAACCGAATTATCAGTTGGAAGTAATGCTTTCAGCAAGGGCTGTACAGGCAGTCGTGTATCCCAGGGAAATCCATATGCCCGAAGCGCTGACCTAATGCAAAGGTACATGAAAAAGGAAGTTCCTGGTATACAGGTCCTTCTCAAAAAGTAGCATATTGTGATAAAGTTCATTATTTTCCATAATGTAATGATAAAAAATAAACTTTCATATATTTTAGATTCATTGCACACCAACTGAAATATTTCAGGTCTTTTACTGTTTTAATACTGATGATTTTGGCATACAGCTCTGTCAGCTGCTGGTGTTGGTCCACTGTGTTTAATCAAGGGCAGGGTCAATGCAGCTAGCTATCAGGAGAATTTGGAGCACTTCATGCTTCCATCTGCTGAAAAGCTTTATGGAGATGAAGATTTCATTTTTCAGCACGACCTGCAGTCTCACAGTGCCAAAACCACTGGTAAATGGTTTACTGACCATGGTATTACTGTGCTCAATTGTCCTGCCATCTCTCCTGACCTGAACCCCATAGAGAATCTGTGGGATATTGTGAAGAGAAAGTTGAGACGCAAGACCCAACAATCTGGATGAGCTTAAGGTCGCTATCGAAGCATCCTGGGCCTCCAGAACACCTCAGCAGTGCCACAGGCTGATTGCCTCCATGCAGGGCCGTTTCTAGCCTTTCTGGCACCCTAGGCAAGATTCCTATGTTGCACCCCCCCTTCCTTATTTGATGGGCATATTGTACATGCAATAATCGAGGTAATCGCCCTCTAATCGAATAATATAGCTAGGTGTATTATCACTAAGATCACAGATGTTGGGGGGTTGAGAAAATTTTGATTTCTATGATCTACACGTGTGTATTTTAAGATGATCTGAAAGCCAAAAAATTTGATAACAATAGCTTGAAAACCATGTCACTCGGCGCCGCTGCGTATTGAAGAACACAGTGACACAAAGACTAAAAGACTAAAAGACAGGACAAAGCCGTAGCCGAAGCCTCGCGCCAGTTTCATATGTTTTAAAGGTTAATCACATATTTTTTTAGGGGGGGCTGATGCATAAGTTCATAAAAAAGGGCCTAGTGACGCCCATGGTTATGACAGTATTAGCCTACTTGATCAATTTACACTAAACAGCTATCTCTGATGTAAAAAAAAAATATTCAAATGAACTGCTATAATGTTCTGCACCTGAAATGAGCATGGCGTGTGGTCCTTCCAGTACTAATATTCAGTGTATTGTTTTGCTCAACGTTATGATAGAGCGACCAGCTTAGTAGAGAACAAGTAACCAAGTAGGCTAACTTACCTGTATATTGCGCTCTCTTTTTTTATATTTCCTCTTTTTTCTTTTTACGATACTGAGCCCCTGATGGCTCTGACCTTTTCATGATGATGAAACTAAAGCACGCTGTAACCAGTAGAAATATAGTGTGGCCCCTTTAAGAGTTGCGCGCACTCCCTGCAAACGAAGTCTGCATTTTGTGTATGTGCGCACTGAGTCTTGTGCTCCCATGTGTGGGGATTATTTTCTGTTTTCTGTTGCTAACAGTCAGTTATTTTGTTTTATTAAGTAATGCTGTGGACGGAAAGGGAGTTTGTGATGAGAATTCGGCGGGAAATAAAGTGCGATCTGTTTGATGTTAATCACCTCCGTGTTTGCATCCACTCCAGTTACATTTTTTTCACTCGGACACAGCCACGGATGACGACGTTCCCTGCCGCCCTCTACATGATCTCATTTCATTACAGCAGCGCCACTATCACCATGGCGACTTCACTCCAATAATCACAACTAATCATAATGCCTTGAAATAGCAAAAGTACGAAATATTAATAATAAAATATATATGAAATAACTAAAAAATCTTGTTGGGGCGGGGGCTCACTGGCGCCCCCCAGCTGTTGGCGCCCTAGGCGACCGCCTAGTTTGCCTATGCCTAGAAACGGCACTGCCTCCATGCCACGCCGCATTGAAGCAGTAATTTCTGCAAATGGTTTACCGACCAAGTATTGAGTGCATAACTGAACATAATTATTTGAAGGTTGAATTTTTTTTAAAATTAAAAACACTTTTCTTTTATTGGTCGGATGAAATATGCTAATTTTTTAGATCATCAGTAATGTTTTTTTTTTTTCATCAGTATTAAAACAATAAAAGGCCTGAAATATTTCAGTTGTTGTGCAATACATTTAAATATATGAAAGTTTATTTGTTATCATTACATTATGGTAAATAATGAACTTTATCCCAATATGCAACATTTTTTAGAAGGACCTGTAAACAGATCCTTAATATCTTAAAATTATTTCAGGCCTATCATCATAGATATCACCAAAGGAGTATACTTTACATTTAACCCATTGTGCACAGTGAAATGGGTTCTTTCCTGATAAAAAAATATTTTTGTGTATCAACTATCAATTGATATAATTATTTTATTATGGAACAGAGTGAATGATGATGCCACATCTAATTTGGCTCTTTCTCACCACCATTCTCCAAGTAGAAATAAAATGTGTTATGATAGGGCCAAAATAAAGTTTACATTGTCTAAGTGAGACATCAGGAAAAAACAAATGCTTTATATTGTGAGGAGAAACCAGAGATTCCTCAATAGCCCACCATGAAGTTGCACATTTGAAATAACTTAATTTATTATTTATAGGAATCATAAAGGAATAGAAATTAACACGAGGCATGTTCATTTTAACAACAGATATTCTAGCATGTAAAGAAGAAGGAAGCTGTGTCCAAATTGCAAGATCTGTGTGGTGACTCTAGCCAAGTTGTTGTTAAATTTTTTTTGAAACAATGGGTGCGTTTACATGCACGTTCTTAAGCCGATAATGCCCAATAAGGGATAGCGGCCAGGTAGTTTTTTGCCTCTTACCTCGATTTCGCGTTGCATGTAAACACATTAACATGCTTTCTGTCGGCTTATTGAAGTGCGCATGTGTGATAAGTGAAAAAAACGCAAATTTAGAGCAGATTTAAAGGCATCCAGACAGAGCAAGCTAGCGTTTTGCATGAAATAAGGACATATATCACAAACACAGACTCGTTTAAGACCCAAAAAATTGTAAAGATGTGTTATTCTCATCACATGCTGCAGAAGTTGAAGAGGTTCAGTCAAAACGCTTCATAACTGCATAAGGGTTAATATGTAAGTTTCCCGCTGACACGGTACATGCTTTATTTAACATCACAACTGACGTAACATTTGAAAAACTACATCAGATATACAGACATTATTATTTTTGACCGCACTACAGGGAAATAACCCGGTTTATAAATAGTCATGTAAAGGCGGTTTACTTGCGTTGTCCGTTTACTGGTTTGCATGTAAACGGGGAAAACTGGTTATTTCAATAAGCTGATTTTTTGGAGTTATCAGCTTACTGGTGTGCATGTAAACGCACCCAATGTCCTGCAGAGATGGATAAATATCTACACCTAAATATTTGAAGAAATGCACCACTGGAATAAAACCAGAAAATGTCAAAGACCAATGTCAAAGGTGTTCTTAACCAATATAGGGATTATAAGTTCTGACTGACGCACAGCTTGAGCAAGAGGTTCTAAAGATAAAGCAAAGAGTAAAGGGGAAAGAGGACAACCCTGACGATTGCCTCTTCCAATTGGAAATCGTTGTGAACATACCTGGCCTGTAAGAATGGAAGCTGAGGGATTAGCATACAGGATTTTAATCATGTTTATAAAGTTAGAGCTAGCAATGCTAAAGTGATCTAGCACTGCCCACAAATAGTTCCACTCCAAATGGTCAAATGCTTTCATTGCATCTAAAGAGAGTATTGCAGAGGGAGAAATCAATTGTTCTGATGAGTGAATTATGTGAAGCGGTCTACGCAGGTTATCTGAGGCAGAGCAAGATTTGATAAACTCTGTTTGATCATGATGAATAAGTTTGGTCATAAAGTCTTCTAGGCGGCAAGCTAAAACTTTTGCATGAATTTTAATATCTGTACCAATTAGAGAGAGTGGGCGGTAACTAGAGCATGATATTCAGTCCTTATCTTTTTTTTAACAAGATATATAATAGCTATGTTCATATTTTGTGGAAAGGATCCTTGACCAATTGAATATTGTATCATATCCAGCATAAGTGGACCCAAACAGGACCAGAAGGTCAAATAAATCTCAACTGGTATGCCATCTAGGCCTGGGGATTTCCCTTTGCTCATTCGTTTGACCGATGATTCTACTTCGACTAGTGATATAGGTCTAGCTAAAAACTCAGAGTCTGAATCTGACAGATGTGGGAGATTAAGAGTAGATAAAAAAAGAAGTAGATTAGAAGTAGAAGTGGAAGAAGAGGTAGATTTGCATTTAGAGCTGGAGCTGTACAAGTCGCAATAGAAGGAACAGAAAGTGTCATTTATACTCTTCTGGTCAGTCAGAACTTCACCATTCGCTAATTTCACTGCTGTAATATCGGCAAATTTTTCGCTATTACGAAGTCTTAAAGCCAACAGATTGCCAGGTCTGCTACCTTGAAAATAATAGTTTTGTCTGGATCTTTGAATAAGAAATTCAGCTTTGTATCTATATAATAAATTAAGTTCTTTCCTAACAGTTAAAATTTTGGCTGCAGTACTATCAGAAAAAAAAAAAAAAAAAGTTGGTTTGCCTGTTCTAGTGATAGGAGTTCAGATTCTTAGTCAAAGATTTCCTTGGCGAAAAGAAGCATATGAAATCGAGAAATTCCTTATAAAACCCTTTGTTGCCTCCCACAGTATTCGTGGATTATCTACCAAGCCTTAGTTGATGTCAATAAATTCACAAAATTTAGACCTGAATTGATCACAAAAAAAACTCATTTTTTAATAGATTTGTATTAAAACGCCACCTGGGAGCTCACGGAGGTCTCTGGGTAATTGAAAGCTTCAAAAAATTGCTACTATGGTCTGACAGAGAGAGGGGAGAAATGTGACTTCAAGTATGATTGAAGTCAATGAAGAGGAAACAAATGTAGTTATCACAGTAAAAGAGACCACCTCATAATATTTATTGTTGCATCTATGAACATCCTCCTTCCGCGAATGAGATTCCTGGATTAAAGTAATGTCCACCTTTCTTCAACACAGTAAATCTAAAAAATGTGTACGTTTATTGGGGCCATTTAACCCATTTACATTACAACTTAGTATATTCAACTCAGTCATAAGTATCCAGCAAAAAAGTGAGTTGCACAAACGAGACAAAGTAAAAACACTGCAAGTGAATTATCGAGTCTACCTTTAACCCATCCCACACCCCCCAAAAACCCTTTAACTTAAAGAAAACCCACCCTATAGAACTGTTACAGAATGGAGTACACCGCTGTTAGCCCTAGTGTAAGAGGACAGAATAACTTTGAATTTGAAACAGTAATGAAGTGTGGTAAAAGCAAATAAGAAGAAAAAAAGAAAAGTATCAATAATCTCTTCTTCATCCGGAGAATATAGTAGTTTAGTCTTATCTTGACAAAACATAATTTCTTGACAAAACACATATCATTTGAAAGGTCTGAGTCTCATTGTTCCATATTTTGTTTTATGATGGAAATTATATTTGGACAGAAATGTACAGGAAAATACATCAAATAAACAATCATTGGAAATTGAATGACACCCGGTGGCTATTTTTGGTATAGGGCCATTTTAGCGCACAAAATCTCATGGGGACTTCAACTTTTGTGATATCGACTTCAAATTTGGAACACAATTTGGTTAGACATATGGCTTTGATTTCATAGTAATTTTAGAATAACCATTTTTTGTAAAATATTTATTTTATATAAAATAAATAATATTACTGTATTTTGTTTTTGTATTCTGTGTTTTTGCCTATGCCCATCAAGTAGCCCAAACATGATCACGTATAGTTAATTGATAAATGGAGCATGCGATGTGTAGTGCGTGTACATTTGTTTAGCTGGCCACTATATGTGTAACTTTATGTTTGTGTATTGTAAAAGCACTCCAAACAACAATACACAAAGTGTGGGGAAAAATGTTGAACTAAATAAGCGCGCTTCTTCATTCAAATGCACTACTATTCCATGTCTTTCTATGTAAACACTAGCCTGCCATGCAAAACCAGTCCGCTTACTAACGTTACAATTGTCTACACAAACCACACATAAACACACACACACACACACACACACACACACAAAAAATACAACGATATAATTCAAGCATAAATATGTAAATAACACAAGTCGCTAAGCATATTATATAGTTAGTGTATAACTTACGTTACCACATAGAGACGTCCTGCTCTAGTCGTTTTTTGCTGCTGCTCCTGTTCAACTTCAGCCTCTGGGTCTGATTCTGGATCATAGATGTATGGCTGTATCTGATTAAAAGCCTTTTTTTTAAATTTTGAATAAAGTTTTCCCGCTGTAAGGGATGACACAGCTTTACGACGCACTCAACACAATAACAGCGGTGCACACTCGTCATTATTTAGCTCCGCCCACACGATACGCCCCCACCCGCTCGGCTTTTTTCGGAAAGACTCAGAACAGCGCATCTTTCTTATATAATTATAAAAAAAATAAAGACTTTTCGGAGATATGCAGGATGCAATGTTACTCTATAGGTACTCAAGATTGACATGACACTGACTAAAACTGAGTGTTTCACCCCCCCCTTTAAATCAAGACCAAACTTAATTCCAAAGAAAATTCACCAGTGTTTGATTACAATTATTTAAAAATCTAAATGTTATTAAGCTTCATTTTTAATGGATATATCATATTAAACTCATTTTAAATACATAGCAATAGATTTTATTAAAATAAAACAATCAAGCATTTTTACAATTTCTGCTTCTCATTTGCCACCCCAATTGAAGAATGACCCTGTTAAAAATGTCTAAGATCTAATATTGAGTAAGAGTTTATGCTCTGACATACCTCTGAGTGCATGCAGCTTCCCCCGATAGGCAAGTGTAGTAATGTTCGTGTATGTGGAAAAGGAAGAAGACAACAGGGGTCGGCTGGCTGGAACTCGAGGCTGTTTATTTCTTAATAACTCAGTTTATCAGACAATGTGCCCTACGCACTGTTCAACTCAGTCTTTCTCAAAAGTCTCTCCGGTTTCTTTCAGCAGTTCCTCTCTGCGTTTTTCCAGCTCGAGTCCCAGCACGTTCTGAAGTTCCAGCTTCTCTCTCTCCGGTCCTTATCGCCTGCTAGTGTAGGGACATCTGAAGCGAGGCTCCGGAGCTTGTGTCGAGCAAAAAGGGGCGTTCCAGATGAAGCCCCGATTCGAGGCTTGTATCGTTTCCGTGAAAATCACGTGACGATGACAAACGAGGCCTCGTTTTCTTTTGAATACGTCATTGCTTCATTCGGAGTATCGCTTTCGGATAAAAGTTGTTCGAAACCAAGGGGGTAATCTAGCGCTCGGAAAGCGTTCCACCCCTAGGGGCTGCCATTGCTAACCAAGCCATCACCTGCTGTTAGCATCCCATTGACTCCCATTCATTTTTGAGTCACTTTGACAGTGAATAACTTTACATCTGAGACGTTTAAAGACTCCATTTGTCCATTGTTTATTTCTAAAGAAACACGACAATGTATAAAAGGCTCCATTACCTTGTATCTTACACTATCGCCCCGCAGAAGCTGTTTTTGTAAAAATAGGCTAATGATTGCGTCACAACCAACGCGACCCTGTCGCACAGTTGAGAAATTACCGTATAGACCTGAGGAGACGCTCGCAGGCAATCTTTTACTGTCTATGAGACAGTCGGGGGGACGTGGAGACATGTCCTGGAGACTAGTCTGATAAAGTCAAGGGGGAAGAATGGGGAGAAGCCCATAGTGAGCCAAAAGCAACGGGAGAAAATATTTAAACAACGTGATTCAGATTTCGCTTTCCACATCTACTAGAAGACTCACAGCTGTCAGACAGGAGGCTCACGTCACATCTACGTCCTCAAGCTCAGTCTGAGCCTGCGCAGTTCGCTCAGCCATCAGGAAGTGAGTGCCCCTAGGTTGACTTCATTCTTTCGCCGTTGACATCAATGGGGTCGCTGTGTCCATTTCTTTTACTGTCTATGTTCGAAACCTCGCGCCTCTTGTGGGGTTTGCAGTAGGCATTTGCATTGGTGTTGAGGTGTTGGTTGTATGTAGTAGCGATATCATTATATATCATAGCTTGTATTATATATTATATTACATTATACTTAGTTTAGTAGATTATTAGAGTAAATTATACATAGTTCAGTAGATTATTAGAGTAAATTAGCCTATATCTAGGTGTAATCCCTGTATATATATATATATATATATATATATATATATATATATATATATATATATAGCCTATATTAGTAGTAGTGTTATTATTATATATATTATTGCTATTATTATTAATAATAATATTAATATAAGACTAGACTGTATTAGGGAACTATATTAGGGAAAGCTTTTCCCATTTGCTGTTCCAGAATTCCAGTCCCATAAGCACAGCACTATTGCACTCCCAATCAGCGCAACACTCACAATAATTTATTTACAATCATTCTGGGCATTCACTATCATCACTAACCTAAAGATCTACTGAATAGTTGAACACAAAGTTGTGTGTTTGTGTGAGTTGTGTGTACATAGGTTAATACAAGCAGAGTAAAATACTTTATTAATACACAGGCAATAGAAAAAGGGTGTGCCCACACTATGACAGTTTGGTTGTTCAGGATGAGTAGATTTGTGTGCGATGCATTGCTTTGGACAGCAGGTGTCACTAGGGAGCACACTGTTTCATGAGGCTTCAGGTAAATGAACCTTTTGGTGAACCAATGGGCTGGAAAGCCTCAGTGGTTCAGGAAGCCTCATTTGGCCATCACTATCGCCTGCATGGCTTATAACCCCTCCACGCCAATTACTGAAACAAGAGACAGGTGTTCATTGTTTGCCCCTGATTCACTCATTCGCTTGTCCGACTCTCTCTACCGTCACAGACCTCGCAAAACCACGCCCCCCTCGACACAGCAAGGTTCAAGTTATAATAGGTTTGCCAACAAGGCTGATAATTCTCCAACTGGAACAGCAACTTCTCTGAGTTCTCTGGGTACTTCAGTTATTTCTGTTTGTATATTTGAGGCTCTTTTTGTTTTCATAAAATGAAAAAAATCTTAAACATATTAATAGCCACACAAATGTGGTTCGGGCATCGGTTCATTATCTTAAAGGGATCCCCTGGTGTTGAGACTTGTATGGCTTAATATAACATAAATGATGTCTCTTACTGAATTATGTAGTAGAAAACCCATGAAAGATCTACATTATTTTAAAAATTGATTTTATATTTGGACCATGGGCGGCGCCATTTTGTTTGCGTTCTAGGTTGATGACGTAGAAAGGTTGAACTCCTCAATCAGCTGGCTTTACCCGTAGCTATTTTTACCACAACACAACTCGAAAATTGTTTCAGAGTTAAACAAAACCAATGAATTGCTTTGTAATTGTACTTAAAACACACTCAAACATACATGTGCACACAAACTCACCTACACAAGTCACAACAGATCGGCGGGCGCGCACACGACAGACTCAATCGAGATGTTGGGCTGCTCAGTCTCCACGACGGGCTGAATCTGAAATCAACCCCCTATACCCTTAAATAGGGCATTATTTGAAGGGACGGCCATTTGTAGTGTTGTCCGACACCATAGTGGACATGTTCGAGTGCAGTCATTCAGTCTCACGTTGCACGGCAATAACGAGTGTACAGCCGATTTACAAACAGCTGTCCGACTTCACGCACTCAAACATACATGTGCACATAAACTTTCTCTCTCTCACAGACTCACACACACCCCAACAGATCGGCGCGAACAGACACATACACACACACACACACACACACACACACACACACACACACACACACACACGCACTGCGTGCGCGCATAACCCTTCCCTGTGTTCTTCTTCTTCTTCTTCTTTGGGTTTTAACGGCAGCTTGCATCCTTAATGTTGCATTCCTTCCCTATGTTGATATCATAGACTGTTGATATGCAGTAGATTAACTGTAATGCCTAATGTAACCAGCAGAGGAAAATATCTAGGTAGGATGATGGGATAAGGTAACGGAAGAGAGGCAGGATGTTTTGGTGATGATGCATGCGATTGAGACAGAGCAGTCAGGTGTGCGTGCCCGCCGATCTGTGACTTGTGTAGGTGAGTTTGTGTGCACATGTATGTTTGAGTGTGTTTTAAGTACAATTACAAAGCAATTCATTGGTTTTGTTTAACTCTGAAACAATTTTCGAGTTGCGTTGTGGTAAAAATAGCTACGGGTAACGCCAGCTGATTGAGGAGTTCAACCATTCTACGTCATCAACCTAGAACGCAAACAAAATGGCGCCGCCCATGGTCCAAATATAAAATCGATTTTTTAAATAATGTAGATCTTTCATGGGTTTTCTACCACATAATTCAGTAAGAGACATCATTTATGTTATATTAAGCCATACAAGTCTCAACACCATGGGATCCCTTTAACTGTATATATATATATATACAGTGCCTTGCGAAAATATCCGACCCCCTTGAACTTTGCGACCTTTTGCCACATTTCAGGCTTCAAACTATGTGTGGCAAGGGGGGCGTGGTTCAGCGAGGTCTGCAGCGGGAGAGAGAGCCGCGGGACGAGCGGTAAGTGAGTGGGTTGGAAGCAGATTAATAACACCTGTCTCTCGTTCCAGTAATGAGCGCGGAGAGGGGATAAAACCTAGGTGGAACCGGAGATCCAGGAGAGAGAGAGGGACTGCTGACGCGACACACACACACACTCACGGACATTGAGTTGTGAGACACGTTGACCCGGAAGCGGAACGTTTAACCGGAACCCGGAAGTGACTGAGAGAAATACACACGGGCAATAGCCGTGTGAAGAGACTGAGTTTTTGTTCTAATAAAGAGAAGCGTCAGCAGTCAAACCGACCCCCTTGTCCTCTTCCTTCCTTACACAAACGAACTTTATCACACTGGTGCCGAAACCCGGGAAGGAAGTAGGACAGCGCCGCCGCCATGACAACGCCCTCCGCCTCGCCATTTGCGGACATCATCACCTCCCTCGCGGTCCTCCACCAAGACCAACATCAGGCAATGCTGGACCTGCGGGCGGACCAGGAGCGCCGCTTCGAGGCGATTGTCCGCGGCCAGCAAGAGGACCGCGAGCGGTTCCGGAGCTGGATGGATCGGGAGGTTCGCGCCGAAGCCGCCGGGCGGGCTAGCGCATCGGTCCACATGCCCCTCCACAAGATGGGGCCAGAGGACGATCCGGAGGCCTTCATAGACCTCTTCCAGAAGACCGCGGAGGCCTCCGGCTGGCCCCGGGCACAGTGGCCGGTGCGCCTCATTCCATTACTAACAGGAGAAGCCCAGGCGGCCGCCCAACATCTGCCGGTAGCGAACCTCCTGAAGTACGAGGATCTAAAAAGGGCCATCCTACAGAGGGTCGGTCGGACCCCGGAGCAACACCGCCAGAGGTTCCGCTCCCTGGAATGGGGCGAGGCCGGCCGACCCTTCGCTATGGCCCAACAGCTCCGGGACTCGTGCCGCAGATGGCTCTTGGCCGGCGGAAGCGACGTGGACCATACCATCGATCTGGTGGTGCTGGAGCAATTCATCACTCGGCTCCCAAGAAAGACCGCCGAGTGGGTCCAGTGCCACCGGCCCACGTCGCTGGAGACGGCCATCCAGCTGGCGGAGGACCACCTGGTGGCGTGCCCGGGGGTCGGCGAGCCCTCACTAACTTCTCACTCTCTCTCTCCCCCCTCTGTCTCTCCCTCTCGCCCTGTCCCTCTCCCCAGGTCCCGTCCTCCAGGCCCTCCTCGCGTTCCCCCCAGAGGTCGGGGTGGGATGGGCCCAGGACCGTCCGGGAGTTCGCGGGCTCCGCCCAGGGGGGCGGGGCCGCTGGGGGCGGGTGGTGACAATGGCTCCGGTTGCACACCCTCCCCGCGCTCATCTTCCAACCCACTCCCCGCCGCAGGGGTGGCGGGTAAGCCTGGGCTGGCCTGCTGGCGGTGCGGTGATCCGGATCATTTTGTGGACCGATGTCCGAGGATGGACATCGGGACAATGATCCGGATCCCGGACGTCCAGCGGACCACCCCCGATCAAGCAGGAGAGTACCAAATTCCTGTAAGTATCAAGGGGGGTACATATCAGGCCTTGGTGGATTCAGGATGTAACCAAACCTCGATCCATCAAAGCCTGATGCAGCCTGGGGCATTGGATACAAGCCGCATGGTTAAGGTGCGGTGTGTGCACGGGGATGTGGTGGAATATCCGGTTGTCCCAGTCACGATACAGTTTAGGGGGAAAAAGCATAGTGTTGAGGTGGCGGTTAGTCCCCACCTCCGGCATCCGCTAATTCTGGGGACGAATTGGCCCGCCTTTTCGGCATTATTGGGGTCGTTATGCGCGGATGCCGCTTGGGAAAACAAGGCTAGGAACGGGGCGGTGCGAGTGCAGGTTGGCGAGACTGATACGGGACCCTTGGGAACAGCTTCAGAGGAACCGAGCGGGGTCGAGAGACTGATTCTCTCGGACCGCGATGACTTCCCTCTGGAGCAGTCTCAAGATGAGACCCTAAAACATGCATTTCAGCAGGTCCGCTCTATCGACGGTCAGTCTCTCCAACCCGCGTTGCCCGTCACGTATCCTTATTTTGCCATAATTAAGGATCGGTTGTATCGAGTGACCCAAGACACTCAGACAAAAGTGGATACAACCCAGTTATTAGTACCAAAGAGCCGCCGGGAAATGCTTTTCCAGGCGGCTCACTCGAACCCGATGGCGGGCCACCTGGGGCAGGCGGCCACACTGAATCGCTTAATGACCCGATTTTTTTGGCCAGGCATTCATGACAATGTGCGCAGGTGGTGCGCGTCTTGCCCTGAATGTCAGTTGGTGAATCCACTGGCCGCCCCAAAAGCGCCATTGCGCCCCCTTCCATTAATGCAGGTCCCCTTCGAGAGAATTGCGATGGACCTCATCGGGCCATTGGAGCGATCCGCACGCGGACATCGTTTTGCGTTAGTCATCGTGGACTACGCAACACGATATCCGGAGGCAGTGGCTCTCCGCAACATCTCCGCGAAGAGTGTTGCGGACGCACTGTTTCGTCTGATCTCCCGAGTGGGGATTCCGAAAGAAATCCTCACTGATCAAGGCACGGCGTTTATGTCACGCACGATGAGCGAACTCTACGGATTATTGGGCATTAAATCCATTCGAACAAGCGTCTATCACCCACAAACGGACGGCTTGGTCGAACGATTTAATCGCACTCTTAAATCCATGATCCGTAAGTTCGTACAGGAAGACGCCAAAAATTGGGATCGGTGGTTAGAACCCCTCTTATTTGCCGTGCGGGAGGTTCCACAAGCCTCCACGGGGTTTTCCCCCTTCGAGCTTCTCTACGGACGACAGCCACGGGGGGTGCTGGACGTCCTACGAGAAACTTGGGAGGAGGGACCTTCTTTGGCCAAAAACGAAATTCAGTACGTCATGGACTTGCGAACAAAACTCCACACCTTGGGGCGGCTATCTAGGGAGAATTTGTTGCAAGCCCAGGACCGCCAGAGCCGGTCATATAACAGGGGTACAAAACTACGCAAATTCACACCGGGAGAGAAAGTGCTCGTTCTACTCCCTACGTCGAGCTCAAAATTAATGTCAAAGTGGCAGGGGCCGTTTGAGGTCGCACGACAGATAGGAGAGCTCGATTATGAAGTGATACGATCCGATAGGAACGGGGCACGTCAAATATACCACCTCAACCTGCTAAAAAAATGGAATGAGGTGGAATCAGTGTTGTTGGCAACGGTGATCGGGGGAGAGGATGATCTCGGGCCAGAGGCGAGCATTAAAGCGCAATCAGTCGCGCTGGCCCCTGGGGGAGATCACCTCTCACCGTTACAACTCTCTGATTTATCAAAATTGCAGGCGGAGTTCGCTGACGTGTTCTCGCCCCTACCGGGACGTACCGACTTGATTCAGCACCATATCGAGACCGAGCCGGGCGTGGTAGTTCGCAGCCGGCCGTATCGCTTGCCTGAACACAAGAAAAAAGTAGTTCAGGAAGAATTAGGCGCAATGCTCGACATGGGAGTAATCGAGGAGTCCAACAGTGACTGGGCGAGCCCGATAGTTTTGGTCCCCAAAACAGACGGCTCGGTCAGGTTCTGTGTGGACTACCGCAAGGTGAACGCTGTGTCGAAATTCGACGCGTATCCAATGCCGCGGGTTGACGAGTTGCTTGATCGGTTAGGCACGGCTCGATTTTATTCGACACTGGACTTAACAAAGGGCTATTGGCAGATCCCCTTGTCTCCATTGTCCAAAGAAAAGACAGCTTTCACCACGCCGTTTGGATTACACCAATTTGTCACGCTTCCTTTCGGCTTGTTCGGAGCGCCCGCAACCTTCCAGCGACTCATGGATAGGATTTTGCGCCCCCATGCTGCGTATGCTGCTGCGTACCTGGATGACATAGTGATTTATAGTCACGATTGGCAGCGGCATATGCAGCATGTGAGGGCGGTCCTGAGGTCGCTGAGGGGAGCGGGGCTCACGGCCAACCCAAAGAAGTGTGCGATTGGGCGGGTGGAAGTAAGGTATCTGGGCTTCCACTTGGGTCATGGTCAGGTGCGTCCCCAAATTGATAAGACTGCCGCAATTGCAACCTGTCCGAGGCCCAAGACCAAAAAGGAGGTAAGACAGTTTTTGGGGCTGGCGGGATATTATAGACGGTTTATACCAAATTATTCGGACCTCACCAGCCCTTTGACTGATCTTACTAGAAAGGGGCTACCAGATACGGTCCAGTGGACGGAGCCGTGTCAACAGGCTTTTACCCAAGTGAAGGCTGCTCTATGTGGCGGGCCGCTTTTACACTCCCCTGACTTTTCTCTCCCTTTCTTGTTGCAGACTGACGCGTCGGACAGGGGGCTGGGCGCAGTCCTGGCCCAGGAGGTGGAGGGGGGAGAGCGGCCGGTGCTGTACATTAGCCGTAAGCTCTCCAAGAGGGAAGCTAAGTACAGCACCATAGAGAAGGAGTGTTTGGCCATCAGATGGGCCGTTCTCACTCTCCGCTATTACCTCCTGGGGCGGGAGTTCACCCTCTGTTCGGACCACGCTCCTCTCCAATGGCTCCACCGCATGAAGGATACCAACGCGCGGATCACCCGTTGGTATCTAGCTCTTCAGCCGTTTAAATTCAAGGTGGTCCACAGGCCGGGTGCTCAGATGGCTGTGGCCGATTTCCTCTCCAGAAATGGGGGGGGGGGGGGGGGGGGGGGGGGGGGCTGCAGGCCGGACGGCTCCCCGGCCTGAGTCGGGCGGTGGGGGTATGTGGCAAGGGGGGCGTGGTTCAGCGAGGTCTGCAGCGGGAGAGAGAGCCGCGGGACGAGCGGTAAGTGAGTGGGTTGGAAGCAGATTAATAACACCTGTCTCTCGTTCCAGTAATGAGCGCGGAGAGGGGATAAAACCTAGGTGGAACCGGAGATCCAGGAGAGAGAGAGGGACTGCTGACGCGACACACACACACACACACACTCACGGACATTGAGTTGTGAGACACGTTGACCCGGAAGCGGAACGTTTAACCGGAACCCGGAAGTGACTGAGAGAAATACACACGGGCAATAGCCGTGTGAAGAGACTGAGTTTTTGTTCTAATAAAGAGAAGCGTCAGCAGTCAAACCGACCCCCTTGTCCTCTTCCTTCCTTACACAAACGAACTTTATCACACTATGAAACTGTATTTTTTTGTAAAGAATCAACAACAAGTGGGACACAATCATGAAGTGGAACGAAATTTATTGGATATTTCAAACTTTTTTAACAAATCAAAAACTGAAAAATTGGGCGTGCAAAATTATTGGGCCCTTTAAGTTAATACTTTGTTGCGCCACCTTTTGCTGCGATTACAGCTGTAAATCGCTTGGGGTATGTCTCTATCAGTTTTGCACATTGAGAGACTGAAATTTTTGCCCATTCCTCCTTGCAGAACAGCTCGAGCTCAGTGAGGTTGGATGGAGAGCGTATGTGAACAGCAGTTTTCAGTTCTTTCCACAGATTCTCGATTGGATTCAGGTCTGGACTTTGACTTGGCCATTCTAACACCTGGATATGTTTATTTTTGAACCATTCCATTGTAGATTTTGCTTTATGTTTTGGATCATTGTCTTGTTGGAAGACAAATCTCCGTCCCAGTCTCAGATCTTTTGCAGACTCCATCAGGTTTTCTTCCAGAATGGTCCTTTATTTGGCTCCATCCATCTTCTCATCAATTTTAACCATCTTTCCTGTCCCTGGGGAAGAAAAGCAGGCCCAAAAAGTTCAATTTTGGTTTCATCTGACCAGAGCACCTTCTTCCACATGTTTGGTGTGTCTCCCAGGTGGCTTGTGGCAAACTTTAAACAACACTTTTTTCTTCTTGCCACTCTTCCAGAAAGCCCAGATTTGTGCAGTATACGACTGATTGTTGTCCTATGGACAGAGTCTCCCACCTCAGCTGTAGATCTCTGCAGTTCATCCAGAGTGATCATGGGCCTCTTGGCTGCATCTCTGATCAGTCTTCTCCTTGCATGAGCTGAAAGGTTAGAGGGACGGCCAGGTCTTGGTAGATTTGCAGTGGTCTGATACTCCTTCAATTTCAATATTATCGCTTGCACAGTGCTCCTTGAGATGTTTAGAGCTTGGGAAATCTTTTTGTATCCAAATCCGGCTTTAAACTTCTCCACAATAGTATCTCGGACCTGCCTGGTGTGTTCCTTGTTCTTCATGATGCTCTCTGCGCTTTAAACGGAACTCTGAGACTATCACAGTGCAGGTGCATTTATACAGAGACTTGATTACACACAGGTGGATTCTATTTGTCATCATTAGTCATTTAGGTCAACATTGGATCATTCAGAGATCCTCACTGAACTTCTGGAGAGAGTTTGCTGCACTGAAAGTAAAGGGGCCGAATAATTTTGCACACCCAATTTTTCAGTTTTTGATTTGTTTAAGAAAGTTTGAAATATCCAATAAATTTCGTTCCACTTCATGATTGTGTCCCACTTGTTGTTTCTTCACAAAAAATTACAGTTTCATATCATGTTTGAAGCCTGAAATGTGGCAAAAGGTCGCAAAGTTCAAGGAGGCAGAATATTTTCGCAAGGAACTGTATATGTATTATATTTTGTAATATTAACAATATCACTTTTGATCAATTAAATGCATGTCTGATCAATAAAAGTATTAATTTCTCTCTTTTTTAATTTTACCACAAATGTTTAGATGGTTTCCACAAAATTTAAGCATCACCATGAGCAGCACAACTGATAATAATCATAAATGTGTGTTGATCATCAGATCCTCATATGAGAATGATTAGTGAAAGATCATGTAACATTGAAGACTGGAGTAATGATTATAAATTCAGCTTTGATCACAAGAATAAATTGCATTTTACTATATATTCTTTGAGCCCTGCACAGGCCCTGCACAATCCTATGACACACTCCTGCAGTCATTAAAATAGTTCAGCTTTGTTTGTAATGTCCAAGTAGTTATATTTCGTTTAGTTTCTTTATTAAAGTTAATTTAGAAAAATGTTTGGATAATTTGTTTGTTAATTTTTTTTAAAGTGACAACCAAGCAGTCGGCAGCCGCCAGTGGGTATGAGTTTAGGGGTGTAAAAAAAGTCAGGGCCCGTAGTGCTCTAAAGCGTCGTCAATCTGGCAACACTGATCACACATGTAGCCTACATTTACATTCCAATAAAGGTTATTGATAACATTACTTATAGGCAACTAGTCATCATATCTTCTGCTTCAGGAAACATGTTAATGCTCAGCAGTACACATAATGGTATGTTTCCATTGTACTAAAATGCATTCATTTTCAATGGGTATATATGTGGCTGAAACAGGTAGCCAGTGCCTCCCAAATTTTTCAACATTAACATTTTAATATAACATTATAGTCAGTATGGCCTTTAGAAAAGTGTTTTTGTTGAGGAGGTGGGGTAGTGCACTCTAGGCCCCTCTGGTGTGGCCTAAGCTTTTGTCTTTAATGGTATTTTTTCCTTACATTACTTTTACTTTTATACTTTAAGTAGTTTTGAAACCAGTACTTTTACACTTTTACTTAAGTAAAAAGCTTGAGTTGATACTTCAACTTCTACAGAAGTATTTTTAAACCCTAGTATCTATACTTCCACTTGAGTAATGAATGCGAGTACTTTTGACACCTCTGGTGTGTGTGCATTTATCTGCTTCATAATCACGGTGGATCAGGATTGAGATCAGGGGTGTCCAAAGTCGGTCCTGGAGGGCCGCTGTCCTGGACATTTTAGCTCCAACTTGCCTCAAAACACCTGCCTGAAAGTTTCTAGTATGTCTAATATGTTGGGAAATATACTCTTACCAGATTAGTTATATTAAGCTTGTGTGTATTTCAGTTAAAGTTCAGTTCAGTTAATTTATACAGCCATGTCATGTGAATCAGAGTCCTGCAACGGGTATAAAAGTGGCTAAAACGGGTGGATTGTGACATTTATAAAATTCACGGGCGGGGATGCGGGCGGATAATTAACTCTGTGCGGGCAGGTAGTAGTGCGGATGGGCGGATGAAAAATATGTGCAATATTTCTGTGGCGAAGTGAACGAGAAAGAGAGAGAGAGAGAGAGAGAGAGAGAGAGAGAGAGAGAGAGAGAGAGAGAGAGAGAGAGAGAGAGCGCGAGAGAGAGAGAGAGAGACCAGGGCGTGATTGTGAATGAGCGTCACCTGCGAGCCACACCGGTCTCGAGTCCTCTGAGGGAGCTCGGAAGCATATAAGGACGAGAAATCACCAGACCTGGATTTGACGTTGAGTTGTGTTTACTTTTTATTATGTGTGTGCGCTTGGCAGATGTCCATGAGGGGCTGCCCACGTTACTTTCGTTTTGTTTGGTTAAAGTCTTTTAAATGTTCGCCGGTTCCCGCCTCCTTCTTCCCCCATCGAACATATTGTAGGCTATTACAATTTCTATGTCCTAATTTCCATTACACATACACGCAACAACGATATGCCATTTGACCCATCACGTCACCACCACTGCGACATTGAAACTTTTGTTGATGCCTCTCGTAGCGCAGATGGAGCGAGCGTTGCAGGAGTAGCAATGGATGAAGTAAAAGTAAAGTTGGTGAGTAGAGTAGCTATATGAAATTGTTGACTATGAGTCTTTAAAGGCACGTTTGCCTGTTTCATTAGCCCATTCATGACGCTGTTGATGTTGAGAGAGGTGCGGGATAAAAAATAAAGCATTTTAATTTGAATGTTTTAGCGTGTGTGATTTATCGCGGGCAGGGGTCATGTAACGGGCCAAATATTAACGGGTCTGGGCGGGTAGGGATTTAATTTTGATATTTTCACGGGTCACGGGTCGGATCTGGTGCTAAACCTTGCGGGTACGGATGGGGGCGGGTCTCCAAAAATGGACCCGTGCAGAACTCTGATGTGAATACCTCCTTAAGATTCATTATATGACCACTAGGTGGAGCGCTAAGCTTACTCCAGAAATGTTCTGATTGTTACATAGACGAAGTGTTGTAGCACATGTTTTGAACACGCAGTAAAGTGTGACACACTTTTTTTTTTTCTGTGCGTTTTTTCACAAGAAACAACTGCTTCGAGTCTTTATTAAAACCAACAGGTTATGGACCCAGAACAAGAACGCTACAGTGAAGCTGCTGAAAATCTTATTGAAGATATTGAGCGTCTGTAAATAAAAATGAGCTTGGAGTTCAAGACAGTGACAATTGTTCCATTAAATGGATCAAACTATCCTACGTGGAAAGTGCTATGTCGGATGGCATTGATGAGAGACGGACTATGGGATTTTGTAGATGGTACAGAGTCTCCTTCACAATCTGAGGAACCCAGTTATATGGCAAAAAGGGATCGCGCTCTGGCCACTAGTTGCTGGATCAGTTTCAGAAGAAAACATGGGCAAATAAGCTTGCACTGAGGCGTAAACTGTACTCATTGAAATTGAGAGATGGAGACTCGGTTCAAGAACACATTTAGTTGTTGACTGAAACGTTTGATGCACTGTCAGTGGTGGGAGATAATATCGATGAGGAAGATCGCGTGGTGCACCTGCTAGCCAGTTTATCTGATTCGTTCAGCATGTTAGTCACAGCCCTTGAAGTAAGTGCGGATGTATCTAGAATGGAGGTCGTCATGGAACGGTTGTTGCATGAAGAACCCAAAATGAAAGAATGCGATGTTGAAAACACAAAAAAATGATGTCAAAGCTCTGACTGGAAAACAGTTCTTGAAAGAAAAAGGCCCAAAATGTCATTACTGCAGAAGGTATGGACATATCAAGCGTAACTGTAGAGAGTTCAACAAATATGCTGCAAGCACAGACTTCAACAAAGAGAGTAAGAAGTTGGGCTATAAACACAAAGCAAACAAGGCACAAGTGAAAAGACAAGACAGCGACTCAGATAGTGAAAGTGTTGGACTAATGGTGAGTCATGCACTATCAACATGTTCTGATGAAAGAATGGATTGCTGGATTGTAGATTCAGGAGCAACCTGTCACATGTGTAATGACAAGAAAGGTTTGTTGAGTTTAAAAGCCTGGAACCCTCACAAGAAGTAACACTTGGAGATGGTTACGCTGTTGAAGCAACAGGACGGGGTGTTGTGCGACTGAAAATGACATTGACTGATGGTAAGACAAAAGAATGCAAGCTGAATGATGTTTTGTATGTACCACAATTGTCATACAACTTGCTGAGTGTGTCCAAGGTAACTCAATCTGGGAAAAAGGTCAAGTTCACAGAGAACCGATGCTGCATCACGGATGTTAATCAAAAGCTGATTGCTAATGCAACAAAAGAAGGCAGTCTCTATTATGTGAACTGTAGAGAAAGTGATCAAGTGCATGTAACAGAAAATGCATAAGGAGACTAAGGAACAAACTTGGCACCGACGTTATAGTCATCTAGGTGTACAAAATCTGACGAAGCTGGTTAATGAGTGTCTAGTTGATGGCTTTGATTTTGATGTGTCAAAAGACATAGACTTTTGTGATTCATGTGCTGAAGGAAAGCATCATCACACCAAGTTTGCAACTGTGAAACCACTTGGCTTAGTGCACAGTGTTGTATGTGGGAAAATGAATGCGAAGTCCTTGATTGGAGCTAACTACTTCCTGACATTCATTGATGAGAATACTCACTATGTGTGTGTAGCCAGGTTTAATAATGAGAAACCCTATTAAGCGGTCCAACCCAGTCACGAAAGGGTTAACTTTAATTCTGTATCTTTGATGGACTTGAAAGTGAGCCAATGGGTGAACCCTATGAGGTACTGCACTGACCAATTAGATGCCAGCTAGGCTCCGTTACAGTTACGCCTCTAACTTCGCTTCACGTTCTTTTGGCGCTTGCACTTGAGCATAGGAGGCTGCGTTATCTGCTTGGTAAGATGGACAAAACAATATTAAGTGAATTAAGCAAGTTCTGTAATCATTATGGATTATACTGACTATATTTTATTGTAATATAGAGTGTAAACGAAAGCTGTGCCTGAATCCACTGTTGTCACGGAGCTAAAAGCAAATGGTGAGTTGCTTATTTAGGCATCGGAGTTCACTAATATTCATGTTAATAGGCCAGGCTTTTGCTGCCCATTTGTGTATTTGGCCTAGTCTGCTGAGTTTGAGTTCGTTAGTATCTGTTACTCTGTGTTAATGGGTGAATCAATGCCAGAGTGCTCCATGTGTAAAGCTAAAGGTGTAAAGCCTGCTATGTGCATATGTTAATAAGGTAATCAGCCACTATAAGTTAGCGAAATACTGGTTAATGTGTATGACACCATCGTTATTGTGTTTGTGGGTTATAAAAGAAAGAAATGTTACTGTTGCTGAATAGTTAGGTTGTTAAATAAAAATGTTAAAATTTGTGGATTTAAATTGCAGTCACTGAAGCTTAAGGAGGTAAAATTTTTAGTGCATTCTTTCCACTGTTACCGGTGCAGAGGGGGATAAATAAGCACACTAACGTCTTAATGCCTCTAATTTTAAAGTGACACAATTTGATTACTGTTTGCATGCAATTCATGCAGTTTTATTTTTCATACTGTTAATGCTAACATAAGATTTTATAAAACTTGAATTTGAGATGTGTCTTTATGAAGGATGCAATTTATGTAAATTTACTTTTGATACTAGAGACAAATTCATATAGTTTTGATACCTGAGAAGAAACATAAGAGCTGTTGTACAACAAGAGAAAGATTTTTATATTTCATTATAGGTGAACCGAAATATTATTTCATTTTATTTTGTAGAAGCCTGTAGCAGTCCATTTATTCACTAAATGGTAATTGAAAGAAAGGATTTGGCCTTATTTATAGGTCAGGTTTTGGTAAAGAGTTGGAAACATCGTGCAGAAATCCTTTCCACGGACTGATACAGATCCATGCGTTCCAGACGTTCTTCCAGAGATTCATAGATTCCCAGTCCGGGTGGCTGGGTGGCGAGCCAACCGTTTTTTTGTGACTCTGACTTTTGACGGATTGCCCGGATCATCCTCTTCATCTTCGTTGTGGTAGGACAAACAGTAACTTACACTGAAAAAAAAGGGCCCCAACGGTGAAACTGAACTTTTGTCAACCAAGGCAAGTCGAAACGAGGACGAACTGAGCTCAAAGACAACTGAAAAATAGGGGTTGTTTTGTTTACGTGCGCACTTTATTATTTTTGTTTGTTATTTTTCATAAATATGTTTTTTCTTCTTGTTTGTATGTCCCACCCTGTGAATCTAATACAGGTTGTCTAAACTGTCATTCTGGTGTGTTTTTTTTTATTTATTGATATTTAATTCTCGGGCTCTTAACAATTTAGCATCTTCTGATTCTGGTCCAAATAGTATTCTACGACTACTTTAGACTATTAAACCATGTACATTATTACTACCTCGTAACTAGGGTTACATGTGGGTGTATGTTCTGAAGTGGAAAGATTACGTTTTTCAGAAGTTTCTGGAATGGAAAGCCATGGCTGAAAAATCTACTGAAAGACAACTGAAAGTCTTACGCACAGATAATGGAGGAGAATATACCTCGTTTGAGTTTCAAGACTTCCTGAAGAAAGAAGGAGTTTGACATGAGTTCACAGTACCGAAGACACCTGAGCAAAATGGAGTAGCTGAACGAATGAACAGAACACTGATGGAAACTGTGAGATCAATGTTAGCTGATGCAAGTCTACCTCAGAAGTTCTGGGCAGAAGCACTGTCAACAGCTATATATCTGAGAAACAAAAGCCCAACAAAATCAGTGAAAGGAATGACTCCTTTTGAAGCCTGGACAGGTGAGAAACCAAAGGTTGATCATCTGCGTGTATTTGGATGTACTGTATATGCGCATGTACCCAAAGATGAATGGAAGAAATTTGATTCCAAAGCAAAGAAATTGATCTTTTTGGGCTATGGAACAGAGACGAAAGGATATCGACTCTATGATACAAAACTCACAAAAGTGTTCTACAGTCGAGATGTGCTATTCAATGAGTCTGATCATGCAATTGAATAGGACCCTGATACAAATGAGAAAGAAAATGTAAAATGGTTTGTGGAGTTTGACTGTAGAGAATCTTACAGTGAGGACTCAGCGAAACAAGAGATCCAAAGAAAAACAAGAGTGAGAAAACCACCTGACTATTACGGAGAGTGGGTAACACTTACTAATAACCTGACAACTGAACCAAAAACTGTAACATATGTTCTCAGCAGTCCAGACAAAGTGAAATGGAAGGAAGCTATGAAGAAAGAGATGGAATCGCTGTACGCAAACAATGTGTGGAACTTGGTAGAGCTACCAAAAGATCAAAAAAGCAGTGGGCAGTAAATGGGTGTTCAAAGTCAAGGTTGATGCTGATGGGACATTTGAGAGACACAAAGCACGTCTAGTCGCACAAGGTTTTTCACAAAATTTGGATCAGACTATGATGAAACATTCAGTCCAGTAGTCAGATTTGAGTCAATCAGAACAATAATTGCTCTGGCTGTACAGCATGGACTAAAGCTGCACCAAATGGATGTAAAGACAGCTTTCCTGAATGGAGAACTTAAAGAACTTAATGCAATTCTTACATGCAACAACCTGAAGGTTTTGTTGAAAAAGGAAAGGAACGTCTAGTGTGCAAACTAAATCGCAGTATCTATGAACAGAAACAATCACCAAGATGTTGGAACATCGTCCTAGATGAACAGCTGAAGAAGATGGGATTTGTAGAAAGTACAGCTGATCCCTGCATTTACACTGCATCAACTGGTGAGATGTTCATTATTGCTGTGTATGTTTATGAAATTCTCCTGGCTGGACAAAAGGATGAACCGATGATGGAGGTGAAGAAAATGCTTGCAAAACACTTTGAGATAAAGGACTTGGGTGAGCTAACTCATTTTCTTGGAGTGAAAACCAGAAACTGGAGAAATCTGGATGGGTCAAACAACATATACAAAAAATGTGTTGGAGAAATTCGGAATGGAAAATTCAAAGCCAGTAAGCACACCAGTAGAAATAAACTCAAAGCTCATGAAAAACGTCCCCGGTTACGACTGTAACCTTAGTTCCCTGGGAACAGGGAACAAGACGCTACGGAGGAACGCCTCCAGCGTGACCGGTGTCTGAACTACTATCAAATCACGGCAATCCTATTGACAGGCGACAGCCTATGATGTCATCAAGGTGCGACCAGGAAGTATATAAGGGCGCCTTGCAAACATGACACTAGCTTCTTCGTCTGAAGGGACTGTTTGGCTGGCAGTCCTTGAAGCATGGCAACCTGACGCAGAATCTCGTTCCCTATTCCCAGGGGACTAAGGTTACAGTCGTAACCAGGGACGTTCCCTTTCGAAAGGGAACTCGAGCTGCGTCACACTAGGCTGTCAGTGACAGCATTCCCTATGGTCATAGCCCAAGCTATATGCCTAAGAGAGGACCTTATTAAGTTTTTTATCTGAAGTCTCTTACCCTTGGTTGCTGAAAGGCCTGGGACCAACTACTTCAACAGAAAGGGTCCCTTAAAGGGAATGTGGCTAGGGGGCCCGAGGGCGCCCCAGCCGGCCACTATTCGGGAAAACCTTCACCGAATGCCACCAGGGAGGCCTGATGCATCACTTATGTGGGACACCCCGGCTTGACCAACCCTGTCTGTTTAGAAACAGAGCCTCCGGACTTTTGCTTACTCATGAGCATCCAGACTGAGGGACTGCAAACTGGCAGTGTCTTCCTCAAACCGGACTTCGGAGACGGGAATCCTGGAGAGCAGTACTCAGCATAGTGCTTTCTAACCCTAGGGGTGCTCAGGAGGCTGGACAGGCCTACGGGGCTGATCTAACCGGGGGGGCCTGACCGTCTAATCAGGCTCCGTCCTACCAGCGTGGACCTAAAAACACAATGCCAACAGCAGTGCACTCAGCAAAAAATGCCTTGAACCCTCTAAAGCGAGGGGAGTACAACTTACGTCATCTGCCTCCAGGGTGGCGGTCTGTTCATCCAGCGGTCCGCCGTCCGTGCAAGGGCGTCAGCCATGGCAGTTTTTTGGCTCCAGGGAGCATCCTACCAACCCATGCTAAGCCGATGGTTGTGAAGCACAGCTCGACCCGAGCCCTAAAAAGGTGGAGCAGAAGACACAGAGCAAGAAGTGAAGCATTCAACACATACTACCAACGGGGGCGCACGAGAGGCGATGTTGGCCCTCAGGCCCCACCACTGGTCTATGATCGCGACGACTCCCGCCTGCCTGGGACCGGGATCTCAGCGGCGTGCGGGTCCTCAGACACCACCGCACACGCTTTCTCGATGCTGGCCCTCGGGCCCTGCTATCGCTTTGGTGTCGCGCGTGTCTGCCGCCCTGCATCAGGGTTTTTATTTATTTTATTTTATTTTATTTTTGCCCTGATTGAGATCCCTCAGCAGACCTTCCCATTATTCTTGTAACACCGACATTGTGTATAAAGTAGCACCAGTCTGATCCGCTGCTGTGTTTGCCCTGCCATCTAATAAACGTATCGTTAAAAAAGCTCAGATGGCAGGGTTGGAGCTCTCAGTGTTCCCTTCTACCTGGACCGGAGATTACTCTTAACGACAACCCGTGGCGAGAACACCTACCCAAATCCACTCATCCTCCAAACATCAGCATTCATACCCACTGATGTCAGTGCACAAACTGGATATGGGTTCTTCCATGCCCTTCCGATCTCAGTAAGGTGATCAGAAAGGAATGGAAAGCTCAACTGAGCCGATGATTTCATGGCGGGGAGAAATCGATCGTAAGTCTAATACGAGCGATCTCTCCTCTAACGCGCCCACATGGCAGCCGCAGCCCTTGCAGCGCGTACATAACATTCATCGGCTCCGCATACACGTTCAGGATGGCTGCTAACTAGTTTATCTTCTTCCCAGCCATCCCTAAGAACATTTCTAATAGATCTCGTCAGCCGCCAGATCGCCAGAGGGAACCGCCCTCTTGTGAAGATCGGCAAGCCCCATCCGAGGTAACCATGACATGCGTCCACGCTCAGCCTCGCCGTGAGTGGGACTATGTCACTAGTCTCAGATGCAACCATTCCCTCAGCGTGTCAGAGTGAGCGATCTCATACTGTGTTTTTTTTTTCTCTTAACAAACACTCCCGTTGCACACAATCAAACAAATAACTCCATAAGAGCTTGCTTGTGCACACTCTTAATCCCAGGCAGAAATCAAATGAATTCGGATTATCTTTGACTTGAAGCATTCAGACAAAACAGTCCCTAAAGACAAAAAGATTGTGTCATGTTTGCAAGGCGCCCATATGTACTTCCTGGTCGCACCTTGATGACATCATAGTCTGTCGCCGGTCAATAGGATTGCCGTGATTTGATAGTAGTTCAGACACCGGTCACGCTGGAGGCGTTCCCCGTAGCGTCAGCTGACGCAGCTCGAGTTCCCTTTCGAAAGGGAACTCTGATGACAAAGAAGGAGTGGATTTGCCACAATTTCAGTCTGCTGTTGGTAGTCTGCTTTATTTGTCAACAAGAACAAGACCAGACATTGCTTATGCTGTGAATAACGTTGCAAGGTTCTCTGCTAAACCCACAAAGTATTATTGGACTGCTGTCAAACGAATCATGAGGTACCTGAATGGCAATTTGAATCTAGGTCTGCTGTATAGCAAAGACAAGCCAAACGGATTTTCGGATGCAGATTGGGCCGGAGACCAAGATGATCACAAATCTGTATCAGGGTATATGTTTCAAATCAGCGGAGCAGCTGTGAGTTGGAGAAGCAAGAAACAGACATGTGTAGCTCTCTCTACTGGTGAAGCTGAGTACATGGCATTAGCCAGTGCAGCTCAAGAAGCTTTTTGGATGTGACAATTGATGACAGATCTAAAGGTAAACCAAACAGTTCCGATTTTGATGTTTGAGGATAATCAATCTGCTATCTGTATGGCAAAGAACCCTCAATTTCATGGACGTGCCAAACACATTGACATCTAGTACCACTTCATTCGAGAGCAAATTGCACGTGGATTCATAGACTTGAAATACTGCAGCACTGAAGATATGATTGCCGATATATTCACTAGAGGACTAAAGAAAAGTTCACAAAGCTGAGACAGATGGCTAGAGTGAAACCAGTTAATTAATCATTCTGGTTGCGAGTGAGAAGGAGTGTTGGGAAAATACACTCTTACCAGAATAGTTATATTAAGCTTTTGTGTATTTCAGTTAAAGCTGTTTAAGTTATACAGCCATGTCATGTGAATACCTCCTTAAGATTCATTATATGACCACTAGGTGGAGCTCTAAGCTTACTCCAGAAATTTTCTGATTGTTACACCAGTGCGGGCTCGACAGAAGTGTGCATTGAGGGCGCATATAGACCTCAAAGGGGGTGAGCACCCTTCTGAGACCTGAAATTACAAATAGGACATCTGCAGTTTCTTGGACTTAACGGACATGTGCACTGTCGGCCATTGTAAGTCCTCAAGACCGACAGTGCATGAAGTGTGCCATTTGGGACAGGGCCAGGGTTGAGAAACACTGCGCTACTACATGCAATGTATAGCACTATGCAATGATTTATATTTTCTTTAGCTACATTTTTAGAAATGTTCTTTTAAAAATGCTAAACACAAGGAAACCCAGGATAGAGCTCCGTCTGTAGACAATAGGCAATGCTAAGTTCTGCACATAATCTGTAGAATGACAATCTGTAAATTGTATTTATTGTTAACATGGAAGGTAGTATTTTCAAATATAAATTCCTGATAATTAAATATGACCCCAACTCTTCATTAAATAAAATGAAATGTGATTTAAAATGTAATTCAGTTTTGTCTGAAAAATGTAGGTTTGTTTGAGTATATAATGCTTTTTGATAATTGAATGTTGTGGGTTTTTTTCACAGATGAGTTGTGGGCATTAACCCGGAAACTGGATCAAAAGTTACTGCTGGAAAGAGACAAGAAAATGCATGGATTGAACCCACATGTATGCACACTGCTACGAAAGCTAATGGACTTTCAATGGCTTGCCGTTTTTAAAAAAAGTGTTCCAATGGAATTGAAGTTTTCCAAGTTCATGATTAATGGTCAACTTAATATACATGTCTTGCTTTTTCATGGATGTGGCGATTTAAAGGTAGGCTCAAGGTCAGAACATTGTAACACTGTTGGGATGTGTTCCCTTTATTGTTGAAAATGAAATGCTGCTGTTCTCAGTGGTTCTTGAATGGCCATTATTGTACAATACATTTGGTTAAGTATTTGAGCAGAGATTTTATTTATTTTAACAAATATTTATAGATTTAAGGACTCAAATTAATTAAGTTAACAGTAAAAATATACTCACATAACTAACACAGTATAAATATTCCTTTTTTAACTTTAATGGTTTGTGGTAATTTACATTGAAATTACTGTTCGACATTTTGCTATATTTTCATAGATTTACTCCTGCCCTCGCTTCTTCAAGTCTATAGGGAGAAGGGTTTATCCATGAAAGTCCTAAGCGCAAGAGAATGATCTGATATAAATATGTGTGACTAGTGGTAGGATAATGTCATTCTGGCAGCTTTGGAGAAGGTAGAGTATAAACCATGTACTTTTATGTTTCTTAGACTAAACAAGCTTATTTTTAGAATATTATTGTCAAAGAACATTTAAGTCTGCTTATGCATGTGAATGGGAATGAAATGTTTTTGTAAAGTTATTGTATGCGTTTTTATTACAGTTCTTCATCACAGGTCACAAAAAGCCAGACAAGAGCTATCATGAGCTCTATGCAGTCAGAGTCCTCTGCAAATGAGACCTTTGTTCGTCCTGCAACCTTTTTCATTAGTGACTTTTCTAATATCCCACATGCAAAATATTACTATGTGTTCTTGTCTTTGGTGTATATTGTGACTGTTTTGGGTAATTTATTTATCATGTGTATCATTTATTTGGCACGCAGACTTCACACAGCCAAATACATTGCTGTTTTCCATCTGGCCCTTTCTGATCTGTGTGGAAGCACGGCTTTGATTCCAAAAATTATAGATATGTTTTTATTTGACCACCAGGACATTTCATATGAAGCGTGCTTAACAAATATGTTTTTTGTATATCATTTCATGAATCTGCAGTCTTTGACACTATTTGCTTTAGCTTATGACAGACTGGTCGCTATTTGTTTTCCTCTACACTATCATGCCATTGTAACTAAAACAGCCATGTTTCTGATCATAGGTGTTATGTGGATTGTGTCTGTAACATTTTTTTCTGTACTTGTAGGTTTAGTTAACAGAATCTCTTTTTGTAGGTCTAATGTACTTAATAGTTATTTTTGTGACTATGCCCCAATCTGTAGACTAGCTTGTAATGATAATACGATAAATGTTCTGATGGGTAAAATTTCCTATGGTCTCCTGATTTGCACACCGCTGATACTGATCGTCATCTCATATTTCTGCATTTCTTTGGCTCTGCTTAAGATTGCTCATGGTTCTGATCGGATCAAAGCCATAAAAACCTGCACTTCACATCTTATATTGGTGGCAATTTTTTATCTCCCTGTTTTAAGCAATAACATCGCTGCTGTAACAACACCTTTGCATTCAAATGTTCAAATAATTAACAATTCCCTGACACAGGCAATGCCACCTATGCTGAATCCTATCATATACACTCTAAAGACAGAGGAGGTCATGCAATCTATAAAACAACTGTACAAACGAAGTAAGGTAAACATTAAAGAGAAATTAAATGCAGGGTAGGATAAATAAAAAAATAATTACAAGATCTTAGTAGTGTGTGACAATATTGGTGTTGGTTGACTTGCATTACTTGCCTGAAAGAAAGATTTACTTGTATGTTGACTACAAATATTTGACTAGTTTCATCAGCTGTGATCTTTAAATAAATATCTAGAGCTGATTGATTCTTTATGTAGATGTTGTAAATAACTGAAATTGTGTCATAAACAGGCCAACAATTTTTAAAGCCTCTGGAATGAAACCTAGTAAAGTTGCTTTGTGATTGCTTCCTTTATTCAAAACCATGCAAAATAATTTCAGTCTAAAAATAAATATTCACAATTTTTATTTAGTGTTTTTAATTTAACATTGTTCATTTTAATTTAACATAATTTGAATTTAACAAAAACAAAACAAAAAAGCATTGCTTTACATTTGCTTTCAATAACAAATGTTTTTAAAAAGTATTCTGCATCTTGTTTGTTATCTTTATGAACAGATATCTTCACCCACCTGAAAATATTTAATAAATGTGACCTTCAGATAGTTTGTGAATTAAATACTGACAGTTTATCACATTTTTTTCTTAAGATCCCAGACCATGTAATATAGGCATGTTCTTCAATTAATGAAAATCATTAAATTAGGCCTTGTGTATTGGCCAAAAGTAATGCAGCAAATAACTACAAGCAATGCCAAATAGCAGTGTTCTGCCCACACTGTAAACAACACAATGCCATACGCAAACATTCCAACCTGTAAAAACACATGGACATTTTTTTTTTTACAAAAGAATATTACTAATATAATGAAACATAATGTAATATAATATTAGCAAGTTATTTTAGTTATTAAAACCAATCAATTAATCTTAACTTGGGTTTTCTGAGTAAACAAGGTATAGTATGTATAGTACAGATTACTATATTTTTACAATTTAGTTATGAAATTAAGTAAAGTTAACTAAAAGTGTTAGTTAGTATCTACTCTAAACAAGGGTTTTTAAACCTGTCCTGGATGACCCCAGCACTGCACATTTTGTATGTCTCCCTAATCTAACACACCTGATTCAACTCATGAGCTAAATACTAGAGACTGCAAGACCGGAAGTGGGTGTGTCAAATACAGGAGACATTATTAGGCTTGTTCGAAATACACTAGCGCTGCGCAGATGGATCAGCATATGAAATACCGCAAAAACGACTGTAGAACAAACAGGCTTGTTTGAAATGAGCAAAATCCTCGCAGAACTGATCACCGGTGATCACCGCGAGATGCATGCCGGTTAGAAATGTGTTTGAATGTGGTCTGACTTGCTCTAATGTCATGCTGATGTGTATCAAAAAACTTGTGGAAGGCGGACATGTCGGATTCTGCAGTCGGGCACAGTTGCTCTCCACCAACTGAGCTGACCAAAAGCATGATGGGAAACGACTTACTGACAACATTATTTTAAACCATTAATGCCCACCGCATCAGCCTTTGATTTGAGTTAAGACATTCACAAAAGAAAGACTAGGGGGTTATGGTCATTATAAGCTACCACTGGTACAGAACTTCCACCAATATAAGCTTCAAAATGTTGAAGGGCTAGGAGTAATGTGAGGGCTCTCATATTATCTGGTACAACTCTAGTATCTGATTACGGTAACCCTTCAGAACGATGATCTGACACACACTATCCACAGCTTCCCATCTACGCATTAGAATTTTATCTTCTCAGAAATATGTTACTTTAGAGTCACCGCATTGATTATCCTCTGCAGCAACAATACAACCTAACAGCGTCCGATTTGTGCAGTGGCTAGCTGGTTGCAACCAATCTGCAAAGGAATTTCAAGATGAGCACACCTTTCTGGTTCAGAAAATGGTTTACTCACATCAGGTGAAGTCATAAATAAATCCGACAAGTTCACCACATCGTTAAACTTACTTGAGCTTGTGCTTGCATTATCACACACACAGGGAAGACATCCTTAAATTCATGAGGCACATCGCTAACTTCTCCTGGGTTTCCTACCACAATGGGCTGGGTAAACACTTGACCACCAGCCAGGTCATTCCCTAAGGTAAACTCAACTCCACCAGGGGTTGTGCACTCAGCCACATATGCATACCAATTTACCAAGTCTGACCTCAGAAAAAGTTGTAAAGGAACTTTTATACTATCGGCACCCACACCACGGAGTAAAAGGTCACTACCAGTATAAGTCACAGGGGCCAGCATTAGCATATTGCTAAAAGCGATTGGCCAGCTTCCATGTCTCATAACATGGAAATGGGTACATTGTGTCTTCACTATTGGATGCTACACGTTAACGTAACATAAATGGTTCATAACCAGAAGAGGGAAAAATTAGTGAAACCAAATTCACAAAACCTACAGTTTTTGGCTTGCTTGACTGTTTTTTTTTTTTTTTACAATCAGTGATCAGATGACCCCATCCAGGCCAGTTGAAACAGACTTGCCCATCACTAGATCGACTTTTTGCAAATTGGCCCCCACCATATGCTCCACCACCTCAGTTATACCTGGCATTAACCTCAGCTAAATGTCAGCACCATGGACAGCTTCTTTGTCAAACCTTCCCACTGGAGAAAAAAAAACAGTTCAGTGCGTCAAAACTAACTCATAAGCAAGTACGGCAGCGGCTGCTGAGAGAGTTGTCACTTTCTGTTCATTCAAATACATCACCAAGTTTTCTTGAGCGCTACCTTTAAAATCCTCCAACAAAATTTATCTTAAGTCCTCAACAGTGTTTACTTTACTGGCCATACACCATTTCTCAAAAAGGTTTTTTTTTTCCTTGCAAACGCAACAAATGTTTGTCAGTTTTCTTCATGGCCCTAAATCGTTGTCTATAAGCTTCTGGCACTAACTCGTAAGGATACAGAACAGTTGTCTTTATCAAGTCATTGTCCAGACTTTTCTCTATTGGCAATGCTGAATATACTTCTTGGGCTTTTCCAGCCTCCTTACATTGCAATAGCAGAGTCCACATATCTTTCGGCCATTGCAATGTAGTGGTGACGTGCTCAAAAGGCATGAAGTACGATTCAACCTCCATTTCACAGAAAGGAGGTACCAAATTAATATGCTTACTCACATAAAATTATGGAGAACTATTCACATCTGGGATTGGAGTAGGACTGAGAGAACCCGGCACAGAGACCGAAGGCAGCTGAGTGAACGAGGGAAAAGCAGCTAAACCCCTCTGTGAGCATAAAAAGCCAGCTGACTGCAAATTTCCCCAAGTTCCCATCCTTTTCCATTTCCAGCTCTAGTTCTCTCCGGATCCTCTTAATCTCTTTCCCTTCAGCCTTTACCTTTAGCTCCAATTCTTTTAGTTTTAACGCAATTAGTGGATTGGTGCCTGCTGCTACCAATTGGGTATTTGAGGCGCACACAATGGATTGCTGGGGTGTACAGAGGAAAGCAAAGCAGGAGAGAGTTTCTCGTCGATCTCCACCAAAGCAGCTGCTCCCTCCTGCACATTTTTTTTAAACCCTGACTCCTCAGGCAAAATTTGTTGCTGCACTAATTCATTATTTTTCTCATTCATTAGTTTTCTTGGATGCATAGTGAGGAACTTCTACTTTAAAGGAATTAGCAATTTTAAAGATATCTTTCCTACAACGATCGAACTGTTCTGTGCTTGGAGCTAGTGTAAACTCAGTCAAATCGAATTCCATATCCCCACTTATTCTCCCCCACATCAAAAAGAAAACTGCCAGACAAATAACAAAATGCTATGACTTACCCCACATATAGCCACAAGAAGGGTTGCAGATGATTACCCATTCAATGTATGCAAATTAAAATCCAGGGTTTTTTTTTTTCTTTTCTTTTTTCTCGTAATAGAAGATGAGCCCCCAATTATGTTACGACCCTGGTCTAGGTCAGGGAAGCAGCATGAAAAATGAAAAAAAATTCTGAGAAAAAGATCAGTAGTAGTAAAAACAAAAGCAAAGCAGACCATGACATGACATGACCTTGCATTTAGTTTTAAGATCAGTTTTATTTTATTTAAATCTTACATAAAATGCAATTAGGCCTATGACAATGAGAAGAGTAACTCAAATGTGAACTTTCTGTTGCTTTACCCCAGCCCCTTATGTCTATGGGGAGAAGTGTTGCTTCATCAACTCAAATCACAAGCTCAATAATCCCTATTTCAGAGGTTCCTGGGGCATATGGCATCTGCAGCCGCGGTGACGCCACTTGGATTGCTTCATATGAGACCGCTTCAGCACTGGCTTCGCGATCGAGTCCCGAGATGGGCGTGGTAGTCTGGCACGCTCAGGGCCCCAGTGACCCTGCAGACAGACACTCAGTGGTCGAACCTCAGCTTTCTACGGGCCAGTATACCCTTAGAACGAGTTTCCAGGCATATTGTTGTGTCCAGAGATGCCTCCACCATGGGTTGGGGTGCCATGTGCAATGGACATTCTGCCGCGGGCTCCTGGAGAGGACCCCAGCGCCACCTGCATGTCAATTGCCTCGAGTTGCAGGCAGTACGGTTCGCCCTGCACCACTTCTGAGTGTTGCTGAGGGGTCCACACGTACTAGTCAGGTCGGACAACACAGCCGTTGTAGCATACATCAACCACCAGGGCGGTCTACGCTCCCCCTGCATGTCCCAACTCGCCCGCCATCTCGTTTTATGGAGTCAGAAGCATCTGAAGTCCCATCGTGCTGTCCATATCCCGGGGATCCTGAACCATGCAGCCAATGAGCTCTCACAGCTTCAGCCGCTCCCTGGGGAATGGAGACTCCATCCCCAGACGGTCCAGCTGATTTAGGATCAGTTCGGGGATGCACAGGTAGATCTGTTTGCCTCCCACGACTTGTCCCATTGCAGCCTGTATTATTACCTGACTGAGGGCATGCTCAGCACGGATGCACTGGCGTGCAGCTGGCTGCGGCGCCTGCGCAAATATGCGTTCCCCTTAGTGAGCCTTCTTGGACAGGTTTTGTGCAAGGTCAGGGAGGACAAGGAGTAGGTTATTTTGGTCTCCCCGTATTGGCACGGCCGGACCTGGTTCCTAGAACTGCTACTCCTTGCGACAGCCCCTCCCTGGCCGATTCCTCTGAGACAGGTTCTTCTCTCTCAGAGATGGGGCACCTGCATCCCGATCTTTGTAAGCTCCATGTGTGTCTCCTGGATGGGACGCGGCAGGTTTGAGTACCGTACCATCTCCGGTGGTGGCTACCATCACTTCCGCTAGAGCCGAGTCCATGAGACATGCCTATGCGTTGAAGTGGAACCTCTTCATCACCTGCTGTTCTTCTCACCAAGAAGACCCCTGGAAATGCCCGATCGGGTCTGTGCTATCGTTCCTCCAAGAAGGTTTGGATTGAAGGCTGTCTCCTTCCACCCTTGAGGTTTTTGTGGCCGCTATCGCCCCCTTCCATGACCTCTTGGACAACAAACCGGTAAGTCAGCACGACCTGATCATCAGGTTCCTGAGGGGTGCGAGGAGACTACATCTTCCTTGCGCTCCTCTCGTGCCCTCTTGGGACCTCTCAGTAGTTTTAGATGCTCTGCAGAGGGCCCCATTTGAGCCTTGCGGTCAGTAGATGTTAAGTTCTTGTCTGTGAAGACAGTGCTCCTGACCGCATTGGCCTCCATCAAGAGGGTAGAGGACCTGCAGGCATTTTCGGTTGACAAAGCGTGCCTGGAATTTGGGCCGGGTGACTCTCACGTGATCCTGAGACCCCGGCCTAGATATGTGCCCAAGGTTCCCACCACTCCGTCAAAGACCAGGTGGTGAACCTGCAAGCACTGCCTTTAGAGGAGGCAGACCCAGCCTTGGCACTGCTCTGTCCAGTACGCACTCTCCGTGCTTACGTAGACAGGATGCGCTGTTTCAGGACCTCAGACCAGCTGTTTGTCTGTTATGGTGGAAAGCTGAAAAGGAAGTCTCTAAGAGCAAAGGTTGTCCCACTGGAGAGTGGACGCCACTGTTTTGGCTTACCAGACACTGGGGCGTCCATGTTCCATTGGGGTCAGGGCGCACTCCACTCGGAGTGTGGCCTCCTCTTGGGCTTTAGCGCATGGCACATGACATCTGCAGAGCTGCAGGCTGGGCGACACCAAATACATTCACCAGATTTTACAATCTCTGAGTTGAGCCTGTGTCCGACTATGTACTCGCCTCTACAAAAGGCCAGTAATGGACTAGGCTCAAGTGTCTTCGCTTGCTCGCCATTCAACTCCACGGACTGTATATGTGCAATATTCTTCTCAGGTGAGCTTCCTCGAAAGCCCTGAGCTCCTCAAGCACTGACGACGCTGACGCCAGTAGTTTGCCCTATCTAGCCCAGACACTCGTGTCCGGCCAGGTGCCTCCATGTGCATGGTTCCCCCTCCGGGCGACCCCCACATGTATATTCCACCGTAAGCCTCCCTGAGTGGGTGTCTTCCCTTGGCAAGCTTGCCGCCCCCTGGGATTAAAAATCCACCTGTGGCTGGTAGCCCAGTGATCTTCCATATACTGCCCTTAGTGGGTCATATGTCTTTTTCCTAAGTCCTCCTTACGGGTAGGCATTTTTGCACATATTTCCACTTGGAGTATGCTTCCCAGTGTACCTTGGTATTCCTGTGATAAGTGGGAGTCCTTCGTCCATACTAGTCTTACGACAGGGCACTCGCCCTTACACAGATCACTGGAAGACAGCCGAGTGGCGTGATTAAATTGGGACCCCAATTCATCAGTCACTGACATTACTCAGAGTGACTGAACGAAAGGGTACGTCTCGGTTACGTATGTAACCCTCGTTCCCTGAGGAGGGAACGGAGACGTAACGTCCTGCTGCCACATCCGCTGAGTTCAGTCTTGGCTCCTCAGCAGGTAAACATAATGCGATCATGCCAGCTACTTCCTTATATACCCATGTGGGTAGGCGGAGTTACGCATGCAAATCTCGCATGCCCATGGCATTGGCACTGCCATTGGGCGTTTTCTAAGATCGCGAAGATGATTGGCTTCTAGGCGAAACCCCCATTACATCTCTGTTCCCTCCTCAGGGAATGAGGGTTACATACGTAACCGAGACGTTACTATTGTTGTTTTTTTAATCCCCATAATGTTTAAATGATGATGCATCATGAAGGCAGGGGACAAATTCACGCTGTTGCTTGATTAAGATAACATAAAAGTGGTGCACAAAATAAATAATTGAACTCCATGTTGATAGGAATAAAAGGTGGTAAACAGGTCATATATGTGTGCATGTCACAAAGTCATTCCAATTGAAAACACCAGGACATGTAAACACCGTATCGGATTAGATAAATTAATGTAAATTAATGTAAACAGACCACCGAATCTTTCAACTGGAATGATTTTAATCGGAATGAAAAAAAAGTGTGCATGTAAACGTGGCTAGTGTTTGGTTCCAGCTGCATAGACTGTGCAGCAGGGCAACTTGGTGACCGTGAGACAACAAAGTCATGGATCAAAAACACTCTTCCATTCTGATTAGAACAGCAAACAGGCTCTCCCCACTCAGTGATGCACCAACTAAGAATCCTGTTGAAAGTGCCCTAGTTATTGACGATTTTATTACACAGACCATAAAAATAGAGACACCACTCAGATAGCATGGTGACATTGATTCAATGTTGAAATTCCATCAGAATCATCATTTTGGTTGAGGTTGAAATTTCAATGCTAAGTAATATTGGATCAATGTTGAAAATTCAATGCTAACACCATACTGGACCAATTTTGAAAATTCACTGCTAAATAATATTGGATCAATGTTGATAATTCCATGCTTTTCAGTGTTGAAAAGACAAACATTGAATCAATGCTGATGTTTGGTCAGCTTAATTCTCCTCTGGGGAGGCTTACGGTCAATCTATCTGTCACATTATTTAACATGTTAAGGCAAGTCCAAATCAATTGGCTACATTTGTGTGAATGTGAGCACATTTATTATCCTCAAAGGATACGATGAGTACACCAACGAGTATGTGGATTCACAAAGAATACATAAATGTAAATTGTGTAATTGTAAGCCTTTCTTTAATTTTTTCTGGAAGAGTTAAAATTGTATGTGTGTTTGATTTCTGACTCTTCCAATAAGAAAGCTGTAAAAACTATGAATCTTTTTAAAAGGTATATTATTTTCCTGCTTACTGGCATGCAATGTTGTCATTCTGTGTTTCATGTTATTATAATAAAAAATGTAAAAAAAACAAAACAAAACAAAAACAAAACCAAAGAACTTCTACCATAAATTTAGTCTATCAGTTTTAAATAAATAAAAATGTAGCCTATTATTATTATTTAAATCATGTAGAATGTACATGTATTTCATTATTTATCTAAAGAATACAGAGTTAATAAAGAATTTAGAATATGTGTCCCTATCGAATGCGCCACAATCCAATCCAGCAGGTGGCGGTAATGCACCTTCAAGACATCCACCAATCAACCATAGCAAGCGCAGCTGAACAGACTTCAATCGCGAAAAGGAGACACAGGACAACGACCGTGTTTTTTAGAGGTAAGTGGCCTACAAAAATATAATTATAAAATTCATCTCAATTTTAATTTAGTGTTTTTATTCATCTTTATGTTTTACAACTTGTGTGCTTCTCCTGAGCGAGTTAGAGTGAACTGCAATGTTAATAATAGTCACATGAGCGCCCTCGTAAGTTACACAACCAACGGCCAGGATAATCTTAATACATTGAATTTCAGTTTGTTTTTCACCAAACCATATCATATTTGTATTCATTTTTTTTTTCTTAAGATTGGCATATACACTGTGAATTGCGTCCGAATTCTGACTTGTCAGAATTTCTGGCTTTTCAGTAATTGTGTTCGCCACTCGTGAGAGTATCTCACAGCTGAAGCAGAACTAGAACTGATTGACCTGTTAGCTCAGTGAGGGGAAATACAATCAGCTCATAACTCTGCTTCAGCTGTGAGAAATCATCACGAGAGCAGATCACTATTACATCATTACAGTTTAATCTTTAATGCAGCAAGAAAAAAGAAAAGAGTGAGATCTTTAAGTTCTGTAGGCAGCTATATCAAACTACAGAAATTTAGTAAACAGTTGTGCCTCCAGTTCGTGTTGTAAATGGGAAAAAAATCTCTTCCAAACCACCATGTAGCCTATACAGCTCCTCTTTTATTTTCTTAATTTAGCTATTTGGTCATTCATTTACTTGTTTCATTTTCACACTTTATTTATTTACTATTAAATACAATAATATTATTAGATAAAACACCGGATATATTCACTTTGCTTTTTCATTCATTGTGCGTCTGCAGGTCCTTTAAAGTCTATTTTATAATGCATTAAATAGTCCTGAATTTAATGTTACCGTTTTAACTGGGATATCAAGATTTTGATAAAATTTCAAGTTTCACTTCATTTTGTAGTAGGCTATATTTGTAATGTATAATTAATCACATTTCCAAATATTTACTAACTTCTTGTTGTTTTAGATGCCGTGAATGCTGATAAAAAGAGGCATCAGAGTTTATCTTTGCTGGGACGGTGCAGAACTGGCTCCATTACAACCTGAAAGGCTTCGGGGCATTGCTCATGGTGGAAACCCCTGAGTTTGGAGTATTATTCTTTCTTCTACCTTCTTTCTTTCAGTAGTACTGTGTCATTTCTGTATTTATTGGCAAGTTTACATTTGTATTTACTTCCATTTTACAGATGTAAGTTGTCATGTTTTTCCAGGCTCTTCTCATTTGTGTCATAAATCCAGATGTAATTGTTTTAAGTCAATGTGAGATTTCCTGTTGTAACTGTGGGGGCATAAATAAAGACATTTGCATGTAAACTGAAGGATGTTTTGGAGGCCCAGGATGTTTTGATAGCGGCCTTTAGCTCATCCAGAGTTGTGGGTCTTGCGTCTCTCAACTTTCTCTTCACAATATCCCACAGATTCTCTATGGGGTTCAGGTCAGGAGAGTTGGCAGGCCAATTGAGCACAGTAATACCATGGTCAGTCAACCATTTACCAGTGGTTTTGGCACTGTGAGCAGGTGTCAGGTCGTGCTGAAAAACAAAATCTTCATCTCCATAAAGCTTTTCAGCAGATGGAAGCATGAAGTGCTCCAAAATCTCCTGATAGCTAGCTGCATTGACCCTGCCCTTGATAAAACACAGTGGACCAACACCAGCAGCTGACATGGCACCCCAGACCATCACTGACTGTGGGTACTTGACACTGGACTTCAGGCATTTTGGCATTTCCCTCTCCCCAGTCTTCCTCCAGACTCTGGCACCTTGATTTCTGAATGACATGCAAAATTTGCTTTCATCTGAAAAAAAGTACTTTGGACCACTGAGCAACAGTCCAGTGCTGCTTCTCTGTAGCCCAAAAGTTGACTTGACCTGGGGAATGCGGCACATGTAGCCCATTTCCTGCGCACACCTGTGCACGGTGGCTATGGATTTTTCTACTCCAGACTCAGTCCACTGCTTCCGCAGGTCCCCCAAGGTCTGGAATCGGTCCTTCTCCACAATCTTCCTCAGGGTCCGGTCACCTCTTCTCGTTGTGCAGTGTTTTTGCCACACTTTTTCCTACCCACAGACTTCCCACTGAGGTGCCTTGATACAGCACTCTGGGAACAGCCTATTCGTTCAGAAATTTATTTCTGTGTCTTACCCTCTCGCTTGAGGCTGTCAATGATGGCCTTCTTGACAGCAGTCAGGTCGGCAGTCTTACCCATGATTGCAGTTTTGAAAATTGAACCAGGCTGGGAGTTTTATAAAAGCCTCAGGAATCTTTTGCAGTTGTTTAGAGTTAATTAGTTGATTCAGATGATTAGGTTAATAGCTCATTTAGAGAACCTTTTCATGATCTATCATGAGCTGTATGCCAAAATCATCAGTATTAAAACAATAAAAGACCTGAAATATTTCAGTTGGTGTGCAATGAATCTAAAATATATGAAAATTAAATTTTTATCATTACGTTATGGAAAATAATGAACTTTATCACAATGGCCCTCATTTATCAATCTTGTGTAGAAACGGGCATATATGTTGGTGTAAGATTATGCTTACACTCCTCTCACCGCCTGATTTATGAAACTGTGTGCACCTCTGCAATCCAGGTGTACGCTATAACTGCCCTTGATAAACGGGGCAGGTAACGATCATCATTAGAATAACACGCCCCTATATATTCAAGTCTCCGCCTCCCCCACGCCCTCAGTTTATGCCATGGACACACGGAAGATGGCAAAGAAGCGAAACTTCTCCGACATGGAGATCGGGCGCGTCTCATTCATATTACCATTCCACTAGTCAGGGCAGTGATTAGGACTTAAGTCAATGGGCTGACTCCCTGATCAGTGCCCTGACTACTGAACTAGTGAGACGATTGAGATGCGGCCATCGAGACCATCCCCAGGGAAGTGGAAAAAAAGTTAAATTGTTTTATTTGGGAGTTTAAAGAGTGGGATTAAAGGCACCCAATAAAACAAAATATGGACCCAAATTACGAGTACTGTTAATAGTGTGGAGGTTGAGATGCGCACTCCAGCAGTTTAAAGCTGTTTGGATGATAAATTACCTATCACAATGCATTATTTTACAGCCCATGTTTTGAAACAATTTGCATTTAATTTCGTATCACGGCACATGTATTGGGGTGTACGATATGATGATGATGGGATGTGGAGTACCATTCATTCACATTAATACGGAGCAAAGGGAGCAAAATAATGTTAATTTAAAAAATCTTATTATTAAATATCTGTATACTTTTTCTAACCCATCCCACAGAAAAATACTTTTTGTTTTGTTTTTTGTTTTTCACAAATAAAGGGTGTTTTCTAGACTGTGGCACAGCTCACATGCTTGCATTGATTTACTCTTACCCCTCCTTGCTCAAGTCTATAGGGAGAAGCATTGCTCCATCAAAAGCCCCAAGAACAAGACAATGAGCTATTATAAATGCCTTATCCTGGTTGAATAATAACATTCTGGCAGCTTAGTAGAAGGTAGAGTATAAACCATGTGTCTTTTCTCTTTGAAGCATTTACTGCAACTGTTTTTTATTATTACTATTATTATTATTATTATTATTATTATTATTATTATTATTATTATTATTATTATTATTATTATTAAATACATTATTAGTTAAATATGGATATATCAAATAACCTCCCAATATTGTTTTCATTAATGCACTGTGACTGGAAATTATATAATTATTTCACTATTCTGTTATTGTGTGCATTTTTATAACAGTTCTTCATCACAGCTCACAAAAAGCCAGATAACAGCTATCATGAGCTCCACGCAGTCAAACTCCTCTTCAAATGAGACCTTTGTTCGTCCTGCAAAATTTTTCATCAAAGGCTTTTCTAATGTTCCACATGTGAAATACTACTATGTGTTCTTGTCTTTGGTGTATGTTGTGACTGTTTTGGGGAATTCATTTATCATGTGTATCATTTATTTGGCCCGCAGACTTCACACAGCCAAATACATTGCTGTTTTCCATCTGGCCCTTTCTGATTTTTGTGGAAGCTCAGCTTTGATTCCAAAAGTTATTGACACATTTTTATTCGAACACCAGGACATTTCATATGAAGGATGCTTGGCAAATATGTTTTTTGTATATCATTTCATGAATCTGCAGTCTTTGACACTACTTGTCTTGGCTTTTGACAGATTGGTTGCTATTTGTTTTCCTCTACGGTATCATGCTATTGTTACCAAAACAGTCATATTTCTGATCATAGGTGTTATTTGGATTTTTTCGGTGACATATTTTTCTGTACTTGTAAGTTTGGTGAATAGAATCTCTTTTTGTGGATCTAATGTGATCGATAGTCATTTTTGTGATCAAGGCCTTATCTATAAATTAGCTTGTAATGATAATTCTATAAATATTATGATGGGGAAAATTAGCTTTGGTCTCCTGATGTGCACACCACTGATACTGATAATCATTTCGTATTTTTGCATTGCCCTGGCTCTTCTTAAGATTGCTCATGGTGCTGAACGGATCAAAGCCATGAAAACCTGCACCTCACATCTCATGTTGGTGGCAATCGGTTATATTCCACTTATAAGCAATAATATTGTAGCCTTAACAACATCTATTGATCCAAACACCCGGATAGTTAACAATTCCTTAAGACAGATAATACCATCTATGCTGAATCCCATCATATACACTCTAAAGACAGAGGAGGTCATGCAATCCATAAAAGAACTGTACAAACAAAGCAAAGTGAATACAACTACAGAAATAAACATGGAATACATTAGGAGAAAAAAAAGTAATATAAACAGATCTATATTAACAAACTATGTAAAATAACAAGCTTCACTGATTTTCCATGTTTGATGTAATAGATATTGTATTGTAAAAAGGACAGATATGTTTAAATCCTCTGGGAAAACTTTAAAGCTGCAGCTTTATTTTTTATTTTATTTTATTTTTTTCAGTTAGAATAAAATAATATTTTAATTGATGGAGCAAAACAACAACTTATTTTTTTTATTGACTATAAGTATATAGTGGTGGAGTTATGACATCACTTTTAGGTCAAAACATGGAAGTGAGTTAGCATTTTAGCACTTCTGGTTTCTGGTTTCTGGTCATCTTGAAGTTAATGTAAAAGATTAAAATATTTTGGTTAAATGGATGACATAAGGTCTGTGGTAAACACGAGTCCAAGGGACTAAAGAGGCTGTCAGGGAGATTACACATCATCACACCAAACAGATTAACTCCACTTTTACTGCCTCATTATGCTTATAATTGTACTCTTATAAATTAGTCTAACTCAAACTTTCAGGGAAAATTTGAGGTAAGTGAAAGAGTTGTCGGAAGCTTAGTGAAGGTGATGTTGAATTTGTGGGACTGTTGTGTAGTCCGTTTATAGCCTATCTTTAGCCTTTTTTATTTCTGGTGGTTGCATCTAGGCTTCAAAACTAATAAAAGTTGCGTTCATGTGTGATTATCTTGATGGAAAAAATGTCTAAACGGGAGAAAAGTAGAGGAAAATTAGGGGAGAGCGAGGCACAACCTAATGCTTTTTGCCTCAGTTTGTGTAAATCTACTTGGGGTTTAGAGTATTTATTTTTCCCACATTAATTGCACACGTCTAGTAAAATTTTGTGGTTTTGTTTCATTAATACAGTGTATACTTTTTTCTTGATTTACACAGAAAGAATGGGAGTAAAATGTGACAACATGCCCCATAGGTGGGGTATATTTTAACATGTGAGGGGGCACATTGTAACATAAGCAAATAACAGCTTAAAATGTTATGTGATATAATAAAATAAAAATATCCAAAGCAAACTCAAATATTTTGTCAGTAAAATATAATTATTCACTTTTTAAAAAATAAAACAATGGCATTTTTCTATCATTAAAATTTTTTCTATCATTTAATTCATAAAATTATAGAATATAATAGCATATTTCGAAAAACAGGGTCTATTTGTAACACAGCGTTACAATGCACCCCACCTGCTCAACTGTGATTTTAAAAAGCACTCAAGGCTCGATGATTGGTACCTCGGGGCGGCCCGCGCCGAGTGCGCCCGCCAGCCTCCTGTGCCTTTCTTTCCCGAGGTGCATGAAGAGGTGTCGAAGTCATGGAAGGCTCCCGTGTCTTATCGCGACCACTCAGCAGCCGCAGCCGCTTCCACCTTCACTGTGCTCGATGGGGCGTTTCTGAATGCTCCCATCTCCCAGGCTGGGTTATTCGGCAGAGCGGTCGAGGACTTTGCCCAACAGTTCTCGGCCGCTCAGAGACAGACTGAGGCTATCAAGCATATCCTACCCCGGTGGCCAGCTGCTGCGCCCATTCTGCCTCCAGCCCAGGCACCTCAGTCTGCTCCCCACCGGGGCCGCCCTCCTGTGGCAAAAGGCAGGCTAAACAGCAGGCTAAGCGGCGGTCCTGAGACAGGCCGCTCGGAGGTGAACTCGGTTCTCTCCAAGGAGACTGTGACAGGAGCTCTCTATCTTCAAAACGATCACCATCTTAGCTCTTTCTCATTCGCACATATCAATTAAAATCAACTGAACTGACACAATAGTAAAAGGTCGGAAGACTGATTCCATGTTCCACGTGGTGCGTTCGCACAATATTTTCCCTGAATTACTGCTGGATGTGAATTGCGCTCAAAAAACGCACCTCTTTTGACAGACGTTTTGCACACGCAGCTGACATAAACCATACTTTCAAATAAACTGAAAAATATCCTTATGAAGTGTTTTCTGTGATCAATCTTTTGTCTGGGTTCACATATAACACGTCCGATTTTTGTCCGGCTTTTGTCCGATTCGCAAACTAATGACTCATTTGAACTGATTAATTTTAATAAACTGATCTGTCCAACACTGAACGCACGAATCAGTGTGTACTCATTTACTCACAACACCTCTGAAATGAGTGTGCTAAGTGTGCTTAGTAAGTAAGTGTGCTTACCCCATTAAACAAGACAAGAGTTAGTAAAAATTAGTCTTAATAATCCACTGTATTTTCGTGTTTTTATTTTGAGTATTTATATTGATAATGTGTAGTAAATTACCACAATTTTTTTTTTTTTTTTAGACTGGAATAAGGTGAAACCAGAACAGAGCAAGTTGTTGATAGCCAATCATTTTATTAAATTGTTTATGGTAGAGAATTAGACTATTTGTTATAACATTTTTAATTCTACTTTTTAATAATTGTTTTTAATAATGAATCAGTAAACCATGCAAACTATTTAAAAATGAGGAACTAAAGAAAAAAACATCAAGATATCATACATAATGAGATATCAAAATTAGATAAGCAAAAAAAAAAAAAGCATTTATTTTACATTTATTGTCAATATTGGGCTCACAAATCATACGGGTAGGTACTTTTACTGTTGGTGTGTGTGCGCGTGCATGCATGTGTGTGGATGACCATTTCTGGTCAGCCACCACCAAAGACCACACTCTAAAAAATAATTCAGTGGCTTAGTAAATATCACAGTAATAATTAACTTTATTAACTTAATAAAATCTCTCAATATCATTTACTTGATGGTTTTAGTTAAACATACCAAAATAATTGACTAAAAATCCAACAGTTAATTTTGTCTAAAATTTATAGTTATATTTAAGTTTTTTTCACTAAAATAATTTAGTATTCAAATAACCAATTCTTTATTTTGAATATACTTAATACATTTGCGAAATTTATTTCAAAATATTTGAGAATGGAGAATTAAACCGATCTGTTTCAAGAACCATAAATATTACTTAATTAAAATCAAGATTATTAATATTTAACACACACTGAAGAAATTGAGTAAGTTTACTCGATTAAAACAATGCACCCCTCCCCCACCCCCTGACGTGACGTCAGCTCGACGGTTGAGTGAGTGCGGATATTTGAATTCTCCTCAGTCACCAGAGCCGCTTCTTCTTCTCAGCGTCGCAGAATTGGGGCATTTCCTCTGTGAAATTCAGGTTTGTATGTTTTTTTTTAATCTATATAATCATTACTGTGCTAAAAGGCATTTTATTTAATTCAAAACAACATACAGGGACAGTGTGTGTCACCTTAAGTTAACGTGTGGCGTTGGTCTTTGAAACGCCTGTTGTGTTGCTCAAAATACACAACTATAATTCATAAAGATAATGAATTTGGATGATAAAATCTTATTAAAACTGGGCACTGTTTGTTTATTGTCAGGTTATGGAGTCTGGCGCCTCGCAGCATCTTTCAGCTACAAATGAAACGCAGGACAGCGGTCTCAAGTTCAAAGTCCACCCACAGACCACTAACGTTATGTTAGTCCATCTCAGGTTCGAGAAACAGCGCTGATACGGTGGAAATGGGATAACAGACCGGTTGATTACACTTGAATTACTTTTAAATGTTTAATTTTTACTTCTAAAATGTTTGTTACATGAGTTTAAATGTTGTAAAATAACTGTTATTCTTTACATGTCAAAACAGTAGCCTAATATATGCTGTAACGTTATTGCTGTAACGTTACTCGTCGACAATAAAGGCCATGTCATGTATAAGTGTGTTTGTGTGGACTGTGGACTATTTTTCAAAGGTTTAGAGGAAATTAAAGTTATACTATACAAGTTAGTAATACTCATAAATAAAAACAATTCATATTAGTCATAAATATTGGTTTTTAAAATGCTTTTTACCCAATTTTTTCTACTCAATTGAATTTGTTAATGTAACAAATGCAGTTACTCAGATCTACTTAATTTTTTTACTTACATTTACTCAGTTCTTATGGTGTATTTAATTGATTTCACTGCTTTAAAATGTACTCAATTTTTTTAGTGTAAAAATGTTTCACCAAAAAAATTGAGTAAATCATAGTATTAGTTTTTAGAGTGCATTTCTGACCCAGGAAAAACCCTGGCAACGCGGCACGTTCCGGGTCCAAGTGACCTTGGCCTGCCGCCAAACCTTTTCCCCCCGTGGAGGAACCTCCAGTTTCTACGGGTGGGAATTCCCTTAGAACGAGTTTCCAGGCATGTTGTGGTATCCACGGATTCCTCTGCCACGGGTTGGGGTGCCATGTGCAATGGTCATGCTGCTGGGGCCTGGAAAGAGCCTCAGCGAGTGTGGCATATCAATTGCATCGGGTTGCTGGCCGTACGTCTTGCCCTGCACCTCTATTGAGCCCTGCTCAATGACAGGCACGTACTGGTCCAGTCAGACAATACGGCGACAGTAGCGTACATCAACTGCCAAGGTGGTCTACGCTCCCGCCGGATGTCACAACTCGCCCGCCACCTCTTGTTATGGAGCCAGAAGCATCTGAGGTTGCTTCGTGCCATTTATGTCCCCCGGGAACTGAACCGTGCGGCCGACGAGCTGCAACGGTTCAGTCTCCCAATAAATGCGTTTTGGCAAATTCCCCAGACCCATGACATTTTCATGTCATTGGATCGTTTTGATTGAGATTGAAGGCAGCTGGCTTTCTAAGCGAAACCCCCATTTCGTCAGTACTGATGTAACGTCTCCGTTCCCTTCCTTTTTCTCTACAAGTAAGATGAACGACACTTCAGCGGTGTCAGGGATATGGTGCATTCCAGCAAGTTCCGCTTTTCTGCTGCTGATCTGTGCAGTGATCTACCACAGAGTGTATGTATTCTCCCTGGGCGCTTCAGCGCTACTGCAGAGTTTTTCCTCTTCTAAAAGAGCTACATGGGCACAACTTTTCAAAGATGCCTCGTCCATGTGTTTCTGGGTGTGGTTGCATCATTCATCTTTCTGACAGCCATGAGCACTGTCTAGCGTGTTTAGGCTTTAACCCTCTGGACCCTAAAGCCTAGTTCAGACTGCACGATTTTCAAACTCGTCGGGTCACTGCTCTTTTCACACTGCATGACTATCTGGGGTATAATTCAGTCACTGCTGTGTTCACACTGCACGATGGTTTGGCGACAAAGGAGTTCACACTGCATGACTGAACAAGAGGAAGAATCAGCCGACAACTCTCTCTCTCCGGTGCGCAAACTACGTTTCCCAACTACACGTGTGATGTGACAAGTAAACAGCGCAAGATCACACGTGCATCAGACCGGAGTTCTCATGTGAGACTTGGAATTGTTATTAAAAATGATCAACTGTACAAAGTTTGCTTCAAATTGTATGTGCGCTGATTTGTGGAGAAAAAAGATTATGGCGGAGGAAATTGTTGGAGAGACAGAGGAAGGCAGGATTGTGTTCTGCAAAGAGAGTTTGAAGTAAATAAATAATTTTGTAATGTGCTGCTGCTGCAAGTGGATGTGCAAATGTTGGCATTTGTTTGTGTTTGATAGAATTAAAATACTATTCTGCTCTATAACTCCTGCCTGAACCTCCCGCTGCCCTGTATCTCACTCTTTCATTGGCTGTCGATCATCGCCGATGTAATTTTCAGTCAGAACGCAGTTTACACAGCAGGAGTTTCAATAACCGACAGCTCTAGATATTTAGCATGCCAAATATCTCACAGGCGTCAGCGACTCATCGGCGATTCTCTCTGATCGCGTCTTTGATTATTCACACTGCGTGATTGTCTCTCGCGTCCACGAGCACCGATATGCTTATGATCTCGGGCTTTTGTTGGTGATTTCGCAAAACCACAGCCCAGCGTCGCTGAACAAAGCCATAGAGCCGGCGGAGGACCAAATGGTGGCGTACCCAGGGGTTGACGAACCCCTGCCGACGGCTTCTCTCTCTTTCCCCTCTCCTTCTTACACTTCCCTGTCTCCCTGTAGGCCTGTTCCAGCTCCCCGGACGACGGGAGGGATCCAGTCCCAAGGTCCGGCCCTAAGGACGGTTCGAGGAATTCCTGGGCAGAGACTCAGCATTGCGGGCGCCCTCTAGGGGCAGGGAGCCAACCAGGTTCCCTACAGCCTCCAGTCCCATTTCCCCTTTCTATGCCAATCCCTTGATTCCTTTCCTGCCACTAGGGTGGCGATGAAGTCTGGGCTGGCTTGTTGGCGACGTGGGGACCCGGGTCACTTTATAGATCGTTGTCCCGTGATGGAGGTCGGAGCACTGATCTGGGTCCCCAACGTGCCCCAGGTTGACCACGATCAAGCCGGGCTGTAACGGATACCAGTGAGTATTCAGGGGGGTAACTATTCAGCTTTTGTGGATTCAGGGTGTAACCAGACCTCTAACCATCAAAGCCTGATACAATCGCTGGCATTGGATACTAGCTGCATGGTTAAGTTACAGTGTGCGCAAGGGGATGTGGTAAGTTATCCGCTGGTGACGGTTATAATTCGATTCCGAGGACAAAAGCATAGAGTGGAGGTAGCAGTTAGTCCGCACCTCCAACATCTGCTAATTTTGGGAACAAATTGCCCAGCATTTGGTAGTTTATTGGGATATCTTTGTACGGATGTCTCTTGGGAAAAGAAGGGGCAGGGAGAGAAAGTGGCTGTGCAGGTTAGGGAAACAGAGATGGGACCATCGGGTTGCAGAGGAACAGAGTGGTGTAGAGAGGCTGACCCTGATGACTTTCCTCTGGAACAGTCCCACGATAAGTCGCTGAAAAATGTGTTTGCCCAGGTCCGATCGACAGACAGGTTCTTCATCCTGAACAGCCGGAACTGCTTAAAGAAGGGGTCAGCAAGTATATTTGGCCACACGCAAAAAAAAAAAAAATGCCACTAGAAGGCGGGCCAGAATATAGTCAAGGGATATTGTAATAAATAAATTAATTAAAAATACAACCAGAATTGCTTGACATATTCTAACAGTGTCTTTTGTAACTGGTAGTGAGCTTCTCCCTAGTGACATGTAACCTGTATCTTCATTTACCAAATGCAACACAGACCCCCTTGCTAAAAAACACACGTGGAAGTATAAGCCCCTTAATGGCATGTTTGAGTCATGTCAACGAGTCAACGAACTGTTTTGTTATTTCCACTTTCCATTTTTATTGTAATAATTATTTGACGTCAGAATTATTCCTTGGCATCCTCACATACTAAACTGCATTTTTTTAATCTCTTGCGTGTCGGAGGTAAAAGATTATTATTACATCGAGTGCAGAGTGATGTTAACATTTAAGATAGCAGTATCAAAGAGTCTAAAGAGGAAAGTTAACAATGAAAATAGGGTATACAACGAAGAATGGGAAGACACCTGTGCATGCATTCTATCAGGTTTTGTGAATGCCAAGCTGGTTTGTCTAATCTGCAATGAAGTTGTCACTGTTTGTAAAGAATTTAATATAAGACAGCACCACGTGACGAAAGCTGAATTTGAGTTGTTATTGTTGACATGTTGGTGCTGACGCCCCGCAATATAGGCAAACGTTTCAATGGTTCATGTTTTATCATACCACACATTTCATGATGGCTCTTTTAGAGGCATGTCTAGCGATCCATTTCACAGACTCTTGAGTGTCTTTCAGAACTTTTAAATTGAAAGCTCTCAATTTATCCCAAAATAAAACATTTCTGCTAAAACGTTGTAGTATCTTTTTGAATGCAAAATCACTAAACACAAAACCATTCTGAGCAGGGCTTCAACTCGGGTCTCTCCACACGGGAGCCTGACACTCTTACAATGAGGCTAAATGCTCCATATTTTTCTATTGGCCACTAGACGAGTGTCTCTTGAAATGACGGGCGTTTACATGCACAGTTCTCATTAGCTCGCCTCTGTTACATTGACATGTTTCAGAACCAATCTATCAAAACAATCTGCCGGATTCGGTAGATGCGGGCGCAGGCCAGATATTATTGCTGGAGGGCCACTTTTGGCCAGTGGGCCGCCAGTTGCCAACCACTGGCTTAACGTTTACTTATGCACAGAGCTATTTAGCCTTAACTTTTACTTATGCATAGAGCTGTTAGACATACACACGCCATACAAGTCAGAGAATAATAACTTCATAAGTCATCTCTATTTATGCAGTTTTACTGTTAAAATAACTTTGTATTTAGCAATAGATTCTTAATCTTTAAGGAGAGTGTTTTATGTTGCCACATGCTTGTATCAATTTACTCCTGCCTCTTTTTCCTCAAGTCTGTAGGGAGAAGGGTTGATCCATGAACTAAAGTCTCTAGTGCAAGACATTGATCTACTATAAATTTGACTGATAGCTGGTGAAGTAGTGAGATGGTGGCTTTGGAGAAGGTTGAGTATATGTTTCCTCTGTTTCTCTCCTATGATTTTACTGCAAATGATATTTATTATTTGTTCAACATGAGTATTGAATGTCAATGAACATTCAAGCATTTTTGTTCAGATATGCACTGTGACTAGCAATGAAATAATTACTTGTATATTATCTAGTTTTAAGTACCTTTATATAACAGTTCTTCATCACAGGTGACACAAAAAGCCAGACAACAGCTATCATGAGCTTCATTCAGTCAAACTCCTCTGCAAATGTGACCTTTGTTCGTCCTGCAACATTTTTCCTCAATGGATTTTCTAATGTCCCACATGTGAAATACTACTATGCTTTCTTGTCTTTGGTGTATGTTGTGACTGTTTTGGGGAATTCATTTATCATGTGTGTCATTTATTTGGCACGCAGACTTCACACAGCCAAATACATAGTTGTTTTCCATCTAGCCTTTTCTGATCTGTGTGGAAGCTCAACTTTGATTCCAAATATCATTGACACATTTTTGTTTGAACACCAAGACATGTCATATGAAGTATGCTTCATAAGTATGTTTTTTGTATATCATTTCATGAATCTGCAGTCTTTGACACTACTGGTCTTAGCTTATGACAGACTGGTAGCTATTTGTTTTCCTCTACGGTATCATGCTATTGTAACTAAAACAGCTATGTTTCTGATCATAGGCTTTATTTGGATTTTGTCTGGTACTTATTTTTCTGTACATGTGGGTTTGCTGAATAGGCTCTCTATTTGTAGTTCTAATGTGGTTAATAGTTATTTTTGTGATTATGGTCCTGTATGTAGACTAGCTTGTAATGATAATTCTATAAATTTAATGATGGGCAAAATTTGCTTTGCTTTTCTAATTTGTATGCCTCCAATACTTATCGTCATCTCATATTTCTGCATTTCTCTGGCTTTGCTTAAGATTGCTCATGGTGTTGACCGAATCAAAGCCATAAAAACCTGCACCTCACATCTCATATTGGTGGCAGTTTTTTATCTTCCACTTTTAATCAATAATATTGCAGCTGCCACAACACCTATCCATCCAAACTCCAGGTTAATTAACAATTCCTTGACTCAGATAATACCACCTATGCTGAATCCCATTATATACACTTTAAAGACAGACGAGGTCATGCAATCCATAAAAGAACTGTGCAAACGAAGCACAGTGAACACAACTCAGGAAAGAAATATGAAATTTAAATAGATAAATTATTTCTGTATTGAACTTAGTTTACTGTTGGATCTGTTTGAATGAGACTTCTGTATTTTTCTAGTATGAAACAACCCCCTGTTTTACATTTTTCCTTGAATTTCAAAAGGTTTGTGATACACTCCTGTCAATATATATATATATATATATATATATATATATATATATATATATATATATATATATATATATATATATATATATATATCCAATGTTTCTTTATTTATAACTAGCCGCTTATTCTCATCATTCTGTGTAATGTCATATTATCAGGTGTTTGTTGCTTTTTCTTGTAAGTGACCCCAAACTATATAATGTAGGCATGTGCTTCAGTGAACTTATTCCTTAAATTACTGTACATTAAAATGAAAACATTGCTATGACACAGGCATATTTATCTTCAGTTCATTCCATAACACAAAAAGAACAAAAGAAAAACTAGACAAAATATTGTTTTTGTAGACTGGCATTAAAATATTACAAAAATGTAGTGTTGGGAAGGTTTGGAAATGTAAGTGGTTACAGATTACAAGTTACCCTATTTAAAATGTACTAAGTAGTTTAACTGATTAGATTTTATTAGTTTTTAATTACTTTTCTAAACATGTTTTCAACTGTTAATCATTTTTAAACATTCAAAAAACAGAGATAGTTATTTTCATTTATATTTAAAGACTTTGTAAAAGCAATTCTAAAAAAATAAAAAATCGGTAAAACTTTATTTTAAGGTTCAGTTTTATTTTTTTTTTATTTAAGGTTCAACTTTAACTAGTTGCTTATTAGCATGTATATTACTAGGATATTGGCTGTTTATTAGTACTTATAAAGCACATATTAATGCCTTATTCTGCATGACCTTATTCTACATCCCTTAATCCTACCCAATACCTAAACTTAAATACTACAAAAACTACCTTACTAACTATTAATAAGCAGTAAATTAGGAGTTTATTGAGGCAAAAGTCGTCGTTAATAGTGAATATGTGTTCACAATACTAAAGTGTTACCAAAAAATCTAATCACATTATAAATGTTAGAAATGTATTGCTTAGTGCACAGTTACCATCGCACACCTGTAGCTAATAGATGCATAGGATGAAGGATCAAAAAATCTCAATAAATAAACAAAAGGAAATTTTCCTACTCCTCCGCACACTACTTCAGAAACTCAGAAACTTTTTATTAGCAAAGTTTTGGTCTCATGACCTTCATCAGGCATATATATATATATATATATATATATATATATATATATATATATATATATATCATACTCAAAATCCATGACATTTAAAAATGTAACATGACCAATCATTGCAGAGAACCATTAATTAGTAAATCACACATCACATTAAAGAATGCTTCATCATTCATACCCATAGGTGATAGAGTCTGCAGAGTAAAAATCCAAAACAACTCACGTCTCTGTAAGAGAAATTCAATATCGCCTCCTCTAGGTGGCACACTCACTTTTTCAATCCCCTAAAAAAAAAATCCCAAAACCGTAAAGAAAACACATCATGATTAAATGTACAAAACTGTGCTTATCCGGTTGTGGTGCATTTATTGTACATTTAATCATGATGTGTCTTCTTTGGATGGGGCTGGACCGACTATCACCCGCCTCGGCCTTCATCCTCCCATCCCGCTGACAGCCAGTGCTGACATTATCCGCAGTAACACTACGTGCCCACCAATGAGTGTAAATTTCCTTGTTTGCTTATGTTATAATTATAGCAGGTCACGTTTCTCCACAGTAACTAAATCCTTCAAAACCCTCTAGTGATTTTGTTTTGTTTATATAAATCAATATATTCCTATGACAAGTGATTTCAACTATTATATATGTAAACCATAATGGCTGTTAGTTTGATATGTGACTATAAAGTGGCAAAATACGTTTTATTCTGTTATTTATTGCTGGCCTTACTTTATTTGGCTAAGTTTATGCTAGTTACATATAGCTAAACTGCATAAAATGGAGAGGGAAAAAATGCGTACCATTCTGTTGCAATTCGAGGGCGATGATGTTGGTTATCGAATATGTCAGTGTCGTCTAAGTTTGTTTCTGGCTCTGGATGTCAGGGTTCTGCCCTGGCAGCTCTGTCTGTTTTGTCTTTGTTTAATGTTTCTATGTTTGTTTTGTGTCTTAGTACTGTCTCTCTCTGTGTTTGTCATGTGTTCCTCTTGTCCTGCCTCCTTGTTTGCTGTTACCACACCCCCTTGTTTAGTCTGGTCTCCTCATTTCACTAATTGTGCTCACCTGTTCCTCATGTGCTCTGCTCCCTTTATATTGTGCTACCTTCCCTTTTGTCTTTGCTGGTTTGTTGCATTTGTGTGCGTTTGTTTGTCCGTGCAAGCTTCTAGCCCAGTGTCTAGTCAGTTTTAGATTTGGTGTCTCCTGTTTTTCTAGCTTTGGATTTATTTTCAGTTTTTTCTTTGTTCCTGAGTTTTTGAGTCTAATGAAGTTTCTGTCTTTATTTTGTTCATTTTCTCCAGGTTTTATTTTGGTATTTCTCTCTAGCCTTATTTTTTAGTTTTCTTGGTTCTGATAGCTTACCTTTTTATTTTTCCTGTTTTCCACTTTTATTTTCAGTTCAGTCTTTTTATAGAGATTGGTTTTGTTTTATTTTTCCTCGTTTTCTAGCTCCAGTTATTATTTAAGTTTTTGTTTAATTTAGTCATAGTTCTTAGTTTGTCTGTTGTTTCTTGTTGTCTTGTGTAGAGTCTTGTCGTGTGTGTGTCCTGTGTTGTTTTCTGTCCAGTGTCTTTCCCTGACCGCTGTCTCCACTGCCTGTCAGCCAAGATGGGAGCTGCTTCTGTGATACCATCAAGCCTCAGGTTCCTGCCTGGATTGGTCCTACATCGCCCTGCCTGGTGTTGCCTCCCAAGCTGTCGTGAAGTTCATTGGCTGCCTGGACTGGTCTCAGTGGTCATCCTCCCCTGCCCGTCATCGTCGTGTCTTTCCCCTGCCCTGGTGTTTGGACTGTCACTCATCCACTACCCCATTGTGTCTGTTGATCTGTCTTGTTAATAAACTGTCCTTGTTCACTCTGCATCTGGGTCCTCCACTTCCTGATCCCTGAAACTGGAGGCTTTTACATGTATGGCTTTGTAAACCCAATTAATGCTAGGTGCATCCATTCTGGCTGTAGTTGTGACAGTTGAGTGAGGCCAGGGCTAGTGATGGCCAAATGAAGCGTTTCGACGCATTATTGCTTTCTGATACAATTGTGTCGAAAATGGTTCATTACTCGAAGCTTCATTCAGATAGAAATTGCAGCACCATCTCCTGGAGAAGTAAATGTAATGCAACAAAGCTGACAACCATAAAACGCAAGTAGGATTATATTCACGCCCCGTTTATTACGTGTTTACCGAGGCGATCGAAGCTGAAACAGTGTTAGTGCTGTGAAACTCATTTATGTAGGTAAATTTTACAGCTACTGACGAATTTCATGTGTTCACCTTGATAATAAAACATTAAGCATGATGTGTGTGTGTGTTTAATTATTTCTTTAGACAAGGACAGAAGATCAGAGTAGCTTTAAAAAGTTGGAAACCATCAAAGAAATTCTAATGGTTTCTATTAAAATACCAATAGTTGGCTTTTACCATTTAAACCACTACAGATTTTTTGTAGTATTTGTATATCAGTATCATGTGTGAAAGCACATAAGAAATACAGCCGGCAGGTTTCAGACCTGTCAACACTGATTGGGCTGTGAAAGCAGGTGGTTCACTTCAGGAGTGAAGCAGTGTGTTTGCTTCAGAAGGCATTTTCATGTGACTAGTGACGTAATGATACAAGCTCCGAAGCAGTGGTTCACTGCAAGGACCGTTCGAGTTTGAAGCAAGCTTCGGAGCATCGGTGTCAGACGTAACATCACTAGCCAGGGCTGGACTGGTAATCTGGCATACCGGGCATTTTCCCGGTGGGCCGATGCACTTTGGATAGGCTACAAGGTTGTATTTTATTTTTTAATTTTTTTTTGTTACAGACTTGCCCATCATGCAGCAACATCACGACAGACTTGCCCATCACGACAGCGGCCCATTGGTTTGTCTTCCGAATTGACAGGCCAAAGCGAGAGAGAAATCCCCTCCATATTAGCCATTTTTAAAAATCTATTTATTTATTTTTATTTGAGCGCATGGTACTTGAAACTACAAAAGGCGAATGTGCGTGCGCTGCCGCTGACAAACATACGCTAGGTTTCTACTGCTCTATCAAGTGAACAGCATTTTGACTTCAAGTTTTGTTTTATACCAACAGAAACTAGCTGAAAACAGCCGCTAGCGTGTAAATACATGACGAGGTAACGTGGAAAATGGCAATACACACAACCTCAAACTTGTCTCTTTAGAACAACCAAAATTTACCTTGCAGCTACTAACAGTGAAGATATAAGGCGTCTTGGAAAAAAATGTATTTATTAAAATTGTTGCTATTATTACTTATTTACTTATATTAAATATTGCGGAATATAAATCTTTTATAGAAGCTGTTTTCTTATTTTCTACATGTGTGTTTACAACATTTTTTATTACAAAATCAATAGTTTATTATATATGGTTTATATAGCTACTGTTTTACAAACCATATACTAATGGTAATTTTAACTCTTGAAAAATATGATTGTTTTAAAAGGGGTAGTCATTCTAAACCTAAATGAATTTTTTTCTTTGTAGTATACAAGAAAATTATTTGAGTCTTTTTTGTTTAAACAATATTCAAATGGTAGCCTAACCAAAAGGGCTTGGTTGTCAACATTCTTCAAAATACCTTTTTTGTGTTTTGTGTTTTGAGTCATAGAGGTTTGGAATTCATGATGGTGAGTAAATGACGACAGAAAAATAGCAGTAAATTTACTGCATCCTAGCTCAAAATCAGTGCATTACTGTCAAGTGCATTTCTGTGTGACAAAAGTGCAATATTAAGTTTGTTTTCCTGCGGGTGGGCGTGGTTTCAGCACAGCCAGCAGACACGCCCCCAGCATTTAAGAGCAGAGAACACTGCTCATTTTTTCAAGATTTTGATCTCTTATTTTATTTACTTGGTGACTTTTTTTATCATTCAAATTTGGCTGGGTGGTTAATACAATTTTTCTGTGGTGTGACAAACTCACACTGTAAAAAATGTTTTGTCAGATCAACATAGAAATTGTACTTCATTTGTTAACATCTGCTTTAATTGAGTTTGTTGAAGTTAATATCTCATTTTAGATTACTGCGAATGACTCAATTCAACCAACCCGAAATTCCAAGGATTTGCTAAGGCATAACTGTCATTTTTTATAACTTGGTTTGTCCTGCAAGTTTAATTCAGCTTGCACGTTTGACATTAGCTACATTGTCTCTATCTTGATTTAAATATGTACGTTATATTAGTTACAATCTAAATTTAAGTGTGATGTCACTTCATATTTTGATATTTTGTTTTACCTGAAATCCCAATTTTGCATTGATGTGAACTCATGTGTTCTAGGCAAATGTCAATATGACTTTAATGTAACTTCATCTGTAGCATAACTTCAAATTATGTTTTTACTTTGATTTAAAGTTATTTATTTTATAGCTCAAAATATAGTTTTGATGTAACTTCATTATGTAGCATAACTTTGAATTGCCTTGTTACTTTGGTGTAAGGTAATTTTTTATTTTTATAATGCTAAAATCCAGTTTCTATTTAATGCAAAGTTGTTTTTCTAGCATGATGACAACTAAAGCTTTTTGTTTTATTTACAAAACAGCTAGTGCAATTTTGTCTCTTAAAGGTTGGGACCCCATTAGGAAAAAAGAATACGGAATATGGAAGTAAATGGGGTCCACGCAGTGGCGTGCACAGACCTCCGTAAGGGCAGGGGCTCAAGCGAGTTCGGGGGCAGGGGAGAATTGTTTCTACAATCATGCTATCCGCATATATTTTTTTGATGTCCCAAGTGGTCTAGTGGTAGAATCTTGGGCCGCAGTTTTCAAGGTTGCGTGTTCTAATCCTGCCTTGCATAGTAATTTTTTTTTTAATAGTTGAAGATGTCCATCAGTGGTTGTATATCAGCAGGTACACATTTGTGTGCATTTGTTTTGTGATTTTACCGGAAAAATATAGCCAAACCTCTACAACGCCATTACATGATGGATTGACGGACGCGTGCGTCTGTGCTGTAAAGATTGTGCACAAGCAAACCCGGACGTAAACCCTGCTTACTTTTTAATATGATTGGTCAGCTCAATCATTTTGACAACTGCTGAGGCAGACCAGACAAAAAAATTAACTTTTTAACCTTTTTATCATCCTAACATGGGGACAATTTGGCCATATTATTCTAATAAATGCCTATGGCGGTTATGGCCCTGGCGCAAAGGGCACTTTCTCTTTCGTGATCAAATGGGCAGGGGCTCAAGCCCCAACCGCCCCCTTCTCGGCGGCAGTCATTGCCCAGAAATCCCACCTCAGAATATGTCATGGCAAATACACAACATTTGCACCTGGCTCTGATGTTTCTTCAGTGGTGAACCTAGGATATTAATCGTCTTGCACATACCATTCCAATGGTCTGAATCTCTGTTACACCTTGGAAAAACAGAGGTTCAGACAATGTGAACCTCAAAGGTGGATTCGGCTCTCCTAACTATATTTTGATACCATACACATGACATTTGGTTTAATTTAAAATAAAATAGAAGCGCAACACAATGAATTACAACTTCTCATCTGGTAAATTCTTGTATTTAATAGTCAATTTATCTTTTTTTTTTCTTTGCTGATAGTAACAACTAATCAGCAACCTATAGAGAAGACAAGTTTGCATAATAAAAAAAAAAGACTTTAGACAAACCTAAACAGGGTAGATGCTACATTCCTTTAAACCATCTCTCCTTGTTATCAAAAATATTTTAGCAAAACAATAACATAGATTATTTGTCCTCCCACCACCCAAATGCTTACTCCATTTGTAGCAACTTCACATAAAGATTGTGAACCTTGCTGGAATTTTTCTGACCTTCAAAGTCCATAAATAACTTTTGGATTGTCTCAAATGTGTATTTTAGATCTCGTGGGTAGCTGAGGTTTAGACAATATATAAGGCCAAAAAGAAAATTAAAGGCAGACGCAACCCATATTAAATTCAACACCACATTTCCTTCTATGATGATTCCCATGTCGTCTGGCATTTCAAAGGGTCTCTAACATGATTTTCGTTTCACAAAGATGGCCATTGTCTGTTTAGAGAGATCATCTGATTCCTGCTCATCTGTTATATCCTGTTTGAAAAGTGACAGCAAAAGAAATGTAAAGAAAAATGGTACACCACATATTATAATAATTAAAAGGTTAACCTGCCAAAATCACATACACTATGAAAAAATGTTAAACACTTCAGCTACACAACAGGACTTTATAATTCAACATTTAAAGCATTTCTAATGTTAACACATAATTAAAATAATGCAAGTTTCATTTAAAATGTAGATCAAATAGAATTTTTATACATATTACAAACAAGTTACGATATTACAACAGAACAGTGGGCATCATCAACCAAAACTGTTGTTTTTTTGTCCTTACCATGTAGTCTTTTATCAGGTTTTTTTCATCCTCACCAAGGTAAAGAATGATGGAACTAAGGATACCTTATATTTATGTCAGTAGCCTGAAAATTAAAGATTTATCAGCAGTAAATACCAATGAATAAAAGCAGTGCAGCAAAAATGTAAACTAAAGCAGGCTGTAAATAAAGCCAACAACAAATGCCAACACGTATTGGCTAGTTTTGGAACGAATGGCTCCACCTCTGGTTTTGATAACTTTTACAAGATGTGTGGAAAGTCTGTCTAATTCTGCAAATAATTGAAACTAAAGGTTCGACTGTTGTGATGCGGAGAAATTCTGCATTGATCTAAAATAAAAAAAATAACAAATGTGTTTTCATTAGACAACATAGCAATTACAGTAAAATCAAACATATGCTTTACCTGCCAAAAAAAAACATACCTCATTCTCCTGGAAAAGAGTAGGCCATCTATTCATAAAGTCTGCTATTTTTGGCTGTTCTGTGACGACTTCATAACGCCTATAGGCAAAAGTCCTTGCCATAATTTCCCGAATTACTTTGTTTTTTTTCTTTGCTTCTTTCAAAAGGGTTGTGCAGAGTTTTTCTGCACAACTTCCTAGGCTCTCTCTTGTTTCACCAACTGGCAGACTAGGACAGTAGTTTGCCTCTGCTCTTCTTGGTCTTTTAATATTCTTGTCAGAAAAGATCTCGGAGTCAAATGCAAGTTCACAAAGTTTATTTAGAAGAGATAGCGATAGGGACAGATAGAATACTAAAGTCACAGTCCACAGAAGAGAGACCACACGCGGCGTCCAACGCTGTAATCTACTCTGGTCGGTGACCGGAGAGAAATCCTCACACGACAGATGACTGACGATGCCATCCATGCACAACACAGAAGGCAGGATAAAGCCCGACAGGAAGAGAAGCTCACTGGAACCTGGAAAAGACTGGATCTCGCCTAAAAACAAAGCGCACCAGTCACCTCGGGAAAACAGGACAGAGTTCATTCGAGGACAAGTTCACATACATCCACAGGCGTGCGAATACTGGACTTGACAAGTATCCAGATGCCTGTGACAGGATCAGAGAAAGACTGAAGAGGGACAGCGTAATGAGCCTCCGACTGAACTGGACAAAATGACAGAAACAAACCAAGGCAATGAACGCGCAACGAGAGACAGAACAGCGTGCTATTCAAAGAGGGCTGATGAGACGCGACAGGTGAACAATTACCGAAATGAGTGGGAGGCAGGGGCGTGGGACTGGGGGGATAAAGGGTACTGAGTAACCAGGGCCCGAGGCAGGGGGGGGCCTTAGAAGTCAGTTTTCTATACATACACATACATGGTACGGGGGCCCAGCAAGATGGTTTGTACCCAGGGCCCAAAATTTGGTGCTACGCCCCTGGTGGGAGGAGTTAGAGAACCCGGAGAGAACCACCACCAACAGGTAAAGGCGGGCGTACACTGTGCGAATTCGGACACTCGGAAGGTCGTGATCTATTGCAGACGCTACGAGTCATTTAATTTGATCATCGCATCAAATCAGCTGGTACACGGCACGACTGTTTGCACCGTGAGCTGGCCGCGATCACACAAGTTTTCATGTAACACAGACACCGGAGCTTTCAATGTTGCTGCTATAGCTTCAGATACAAAAAATAAAGAAAAAAGGTGTGAAAATGATTTGTTGAAAAGCAGAGAAAAGCCATTCCTTTTAACCGAAACAACCAGAGGGAGAGAGAAGAGTGCACGTGAGAGAGAGAAAGTGTGTGTGTGTGTGTGTGTGTGTGTGTGTGTGTGTGTGTGTGTGTGTGTGTGTGAACGCATGCATGTGGCAGCCACTGAGCTAATAATAGTCATAGATTGAGCCTATGTGACGTGCTTGTGCATGATTTGGCAATAGCGGACAGCCATGCTGGTAAAAATCGGGCCGACTCCCCGAACTTTTTAAACATGTTTAAAAATGATTGTAGGTCGGGAGGTGCTCTTAACGTGCTCGGCTCGTCTCGTATTTCCTCTCACACGGTGCGAGCCGCGACCATACGAGCATCCACGATGTCCACGCGATTTCTCCCGAGAAAAAAAAATCGTCTGCGAATTCGTACGACAGCAAAAATCGCACCGTGTACGCCCGCCTTAAGAATACATACACACACACACACACACACACGCACACACACACACACACACACACACACACACAGAGACTGATCACCCAGGAGTCCTGACAATTCTTAGACGGGTGAGTATCTTCATTACCTTTAGCTTTTAGTGAATTAACATTAATTTCGGCACAGCCATGTAATTGGGCATTTTGAATTTTAGCCTCTGCTTCCATCCATAGGAGCCACAACAGGAACCAGGCTCATTTAGGCAAGGATGTGTCTCCACTAATGCCTCTGCTACCTTTCTAAAATCAGTGTCTAATGGATATGCTTTGAATTTGTATATTTGATCTGCCACTTTGTGTAGAATATCCCTTTTCATCTTTGACCCAACAGTCAACACTTTTTTATTAGCTTTGTAGTCTGCCTTTCCCCTTTCTAATTGAAGCTCAGTCTGATATGAGAACAAAGGGATTGGGAAATGTGTTGGCCAAGGATGGGTTCTGGACAAAACAGACTCAGGATGGGAAATATTTGTAGTGTCTGTGCTGCTTTCTGTATTACATGAAATTTCAGATGTAACATCATCCATCCTCATGGCTGAGGTGGCTGGAGAACCTAAATCTTGTCATGGAAACATTTCATCCTGCAGCTGAATTAGTTTTATGGTGCCAAGGTGTTGTATTTCAGAAATGGCAGTTACATTAACAAATTCCCTGAAATCAGCATCCAAGTACTGCAGCCTTTTGTTTCCTCTCAAATTAAAAGTCTTCTTCCCTTTCTCAACTATATCATCCAGGGATGCAAGCAAGCCATTATGAAGGATCATTTTATGTGCATCATCTTTACCAAAAAAATACTCTAAGCACTATGTTCTTTGTGCAAGCCATGGTGACAATCTAAAGAGAGAAAAGACATAACATTCATAATAGTCACCAAATAAATAGCAATATATATCTGTCAAATTTATAATTACAATTACCTAGGCATGTATGTATCTCTTTACTGTTGTAAGATGCATCCCTGAAACACAGTAATGTGCAAGTGGGTACACATCCATTAATTCATGAGGCTCTACAAGCAACACTTCTGAAGTCAAAGACTTTTTTAAGACAAATGATCTGTAGTGTTCAAAGTACCATGCCTTCAGTTTCCTGACAATAAAACATAATCCGTCTAGCACAACAACCATTTGGACAATTTCACAAAACTCTGGGAGTCCTGCTAGGGAGCCGTGTGCCAGAATCATTGCAGTCTTGTAATTTAGGCCATTGTATGTAACATTTTTCGATAAACATGCCTCCTCAATATGCACATATTTTTGCTTTAGTGCTTGTGCAATGTTTTCATTTAGAAAACCAAGTGGAAGTGTAGAAACATCAGTAACTTCAAGAGATGGTTTAGGGACACAGCTCGCATGCAAATAATATGCTATCTGAAATTGATGTTTCATTGACAATGACTGGAGCACATTCTTAAAGCTGATTGTGTGTCTGACAACTCTCTTAAAGAAGCTATGTTTGGATTCAAAGCACGTGGACCAAACTGATGAATAAGTTGTGGATAGTGCTCCAAGTAATGGTGCTTTGGCCGAAGTGTTGAATCTGGAAATACCTCTTGAAATCTCACTCTGTGTTCTGAGATCTTAAAATCAAGATATGCAATAGAATCTTCAGTGTGAACTGGAGTGACAACAAGGTCTACAGTATCTTTCAAGTCTGTCAAGATCTGCCATGCTTGTTCCTCACAAGGAACCTTACTGCCAATCAACAGAGGCAAAAATCTAATCAAAGCCCAATTTTCATGAGCATTTCCACCCACAGTCTTTTATGATGCAAAGTTGATAGGGATAGAACAAGGACGATTTGTTTTATCAGTCCACTTAAAAGGAAATTTGTGTATTGACTGATTTACATCATCCAAAGTGAAATACTTCTTGGAGATAAGTACGGAGGAGGCACAGGGCAATTTCAACTGGCACAATTCCTTCAAATATGTCATGGACAATATCAGCTGGAAATCCAGAGGTTACATTGAAAAATGACAATATGCAAGTTTTCTTCACACCACAGTAACTAGGCAAAGACTTTTGTCTGATTGTTTTATGGTGCTCTGCATGAATTTCCTTTGTTCTGAAACAAAATGCCCCACTTCTTACTTCTTGGGACTGTATGTCTGACTTTTCAGCGGTACAAAACCTGCACACCTAAGTTCCAGAAATGTTCTCAACAAATCCTCCAATACCATGTGCAGCAAGATTATCAGCAACAACAAATTGAATAGTACCTTTTAGAACCCGGACCAACTTGTTAATGAAAACATCATGTTGCTCCAAGGTTACAAGATCATTTATCAGTGGCTCCAGCACCTTCTCGTAGCCATAATTCTTAACATCTTCAGATTTGATTAAAGCAGCCAAATAAATTGATGAGAAAGATGACTGAAAATATGAGGGTAAGCTTCCTAGAACCCAATACACTCCACAAACTTTGTGCTTTTTCTTTGATGTGCCAAGTAGAGGTGTGCGATAGTAGTAAATACAGGGCCGGTATCGCCGATACCGATACCAATACCGATACTTTTAAATAATTGAGGTGGATGCGTCGTCAACCTAAATCTAAATGAATTTTCATGACTTTTAATTTGTTTTTGTGATTTGCATTTTGGGTTATTAATCAGTACTACAAAAGCTTTTGTTCAGAAACAACTTCTGTTTTATTTAAATAAACAAAGTTACAAAATGATTACTTCACAAATATAAAAAAATGTAAAAACAAAATCTCTTTTCAAGTAGCATGTTAACAAAATTTTTTGTTTGTTTCAGTTTCAGTAAATGTATTCATTTAAATAACACGCTTCAATGGAATTAATGTATTACTTTTAGGTCTTAGCATAATTCTTTAAGTTGACTAAAGTAACAAATGACCAGTTATTAATTATTATTAACTAATGCTGAAGAAGATGACTAAAATATGTCTTTCATCACTCTTATCTACCTGGATATTCCCTGCCAAACTGAAATGCCTCTGGCAGTGACTTCTGCCTCTGAGTCGCGGGTCTGTCGGGGCCAGGGGGTGGGGTAGGGGGATTTTTCTCCTCCTCCGTTTCTGCAGCTCTGCATTTTCTGGTCCGTGATTTTTCATATGTTTGTACAAATTAGTTGTATTGCCACTGTATTTTAAAGACTTTCTACAAATGGTACAAGTGGCTGTTGTCTCATTTTTGGCCTGAAAATACAGCCATACATCGCTCCTCTTTCTCTCTGCTGCCATTCTCCGCCTCTGACTGACTGCTGTTAGAAAAGTAAAATGCGCGGCTGAGCGGCACGCGCACCTGACTGCTGGTGGTAGCGCTAGTGGTGAGTCACGTGACGGTACAAAACAGGAGAGGGGGAGGAGAGCAGTGTCGAGCACGAGCAGCACTCTCTTGAGAGCTTACTCTGCTCTGTGACAGCAGCAGCATTTTGACAAACACGGCCAGGTCGCAAAACGAGAGAAACTGAAACTTAAGTATAGATATTTTCACAATGGTATAGCTCAATACCGATACCAACGTTGGTATCGATTTTATTGATATTAGTATCGATCTGCCCACCTGCCAAGAGGATTGCAGATTTTGAAATCATATAGTATTGTGGCAAGGGGGGCGTGGTTCAGCGAGGTCTGCAGCGGGAGAGAGAGCCGCGGGACGAGAGGTAAGTGAGTGGGTTGGACGCAGATTAATAACACCTGTATCTTGTTCCAGTAATGGGCGTGGGGAGAGGATAAAACGCCTGTGGAACCGGAAGCCTGGGAGAGAGAGAGACGGACTGTTGATGCGAACCACGAGACCCTGAGTTTGACCCGGAAGCCGGAAGTGCTGTGAACCGGAAGTTATTGTTGTTTATGAGTTTGACTGAAGACACGCCTGAGTGTATTGCTGAGTTTTGAGAGACTAAAAATAAAGAGAAAAGCATCAACAGTCCAGCCGACCCCCGTGTCCTCTTCCTTCCATACATACGAACTTATCACACTGGTGCCGAAACCCGGGAGGAAGTAGGACAGCGCCGCCACCATGCAGACGTCTTCCGCCATGCCATTTGAGGACATTATTACATCCCTCGCGATCCTCCACCACGAACAACATCAAGCCCTGCTGGACCTTCGGACGGATCAGGAGCACCGCTTCGCGGCGATCGTCCAAGGCCAGCAAGAGGACCGCGAGAGGTTCCGGAGCTGGCTTGACCGGGAGGCTTGCACCGAGGCCGCCGGGCAGATCGGCGCACCGGTCCACGTGCCCCTACACAAGATGGGGCCACAGGACGACCCCGAGGCCTTCCTAGACCTTTTTCAAAAATCAGCGGAGGCCTGCGGGTGGCCCCGGGCACAGTGGCAGGTGCGTCTCATCCCACTACTTTCAGGAGAAGCCATGGCGGCTGCCCAACAACTGCTGGTGGCGAACCTCCTGGAGTATGACGACCTCAAGAGGGCCATCATTCAGCGGACCCTTCGCGATGGCCCAACAGCTCCGGGACTCCTGTCGCAAATGGCTCTTGACCGGCGGAAGCGACATGGACCACATCGTCGATCTGGTGGTACTGGAGCAATTCATCGCTCGGCTACCAAAGAAGACAGCCGAGTGGGTCCAGTGCCACCGGCCCACGTCGCTGGAGACGGCCATCAACCTGGCGGAGGACCACATGGTGGCGTGCCCAGGGGTCGGCGAACCCCTTCTAACCTCTACCTCTCTCTCTCCCCCCTCTGTCTCTCTCTCTCGCCCTGTCCCTCTCCCTAGGTCCCGCCCTCCGGGCCCTCCTCGCATTCCCCCCAGAGGCCGGGGTGGGATGGGCCCTGGGCCGTTCGGGAGTTCGAGGGCCACGGCCTGTTGGCGTTGCGGGGACCCGGATGATTTTGTGGACCGGTGTCCTATGATGGACATCGGGACAATGATCCGGGTTCCGGACGTCCCGCAGGTCACCCCTGATCAAGCAGGAGAGTACCAAATTCCTGTGAGTATCAAGGGGGGTACATATCAGGCCTTGGTGGATTCAGGATGTAACCAAACCTCAATCCATCAAAGCCTGATGCAGCCTGGGGCATTGGATACAAGCCGCGTGGTTAAGGTGCGGTGTGTGCACGGGGATGTGGTGGAATATCCGGTTGTCCCAATCACGATTCAGTTTCGGGGAGAAAAGCATTGTGTAGAGGTGGCGGTTAGTCCTCACCTCCGGCATCCGCTAATTCTGGGGACGAATTGGCCCGCATTTTCGGTTTTATTGGGATCGTTATGTGCGGATGCCGCTTGGGAGAAAAAGGCTAGGAGGGGGGGCGGCGCGAGTGCAGCTTGGGGAGACTGAGACGGGACCCTTGGGGACGGCTTCAGAGGAAACAAGCGGGATCGAGAGACTGATTCTCTCGGACCGCGATGACTTCCCTTTGGAGCAGTCCCAGGATGAGACCCTCAAAAACGCCTTCCAGCAGGTCCGCTCTATCGACAGCCAGTCTCTCCAACCTGCCTTGCCCATTACCTATCCCTATTTCGCCATATTAAAAGACAGGTTGTATCGAGTGACCCATGACACTCGGACAAAGGTAGATACAACCCAATTGTTAGTTCACTCACTCCAATCCAATGGCTGGCCACTTGGGACAGGCGGCCACACTGAATCGCCTCATGACCCGTTTTTTTTGGCCAGGCATTCATGACAACATGCGCAGGTGGTGCGCGTCTTGTCCGGAATGTCAGTTGGTAAATCCACTGGCCGCTTCAAAAGCGCCATTGCGCCCCCTTCCATTAATGCAGGTCCCCTTCGAGAGAATTGGGATGGACCTCATCGGGCCATTAGAGCGATCCGCACGCGGACATCTTTTTGCGTTAGTTATCGTGGACTACGCAACACGATATCCGGAAGCAGTGGCTTTCCGCAACATCTCCGCGAAGAGTGTTGCGGACGCCCTGTTTCGACTAATCTCCCGGGTGGGGGTTCCGAAAGAAATCCTCACTGACCAAGGCACGGCGTTTATGTCACGTACATTACGCGAACTGTATGGATTACTGGGCATTAAACCCATTCGAACAAGCGTCTATCACCCACAAACGGATGGCTTGGTCGAACGGTTTAATCACACGCTTAAAACCATGATCCATAAGTTCGTACAGGAAGACGCCAAAAATTGGGACAGGTGGTTAGAACCCCTCTTATTCGCCGTGCGGGAGGTCCCGCAAGCCTCCATGGGTTTTTCCCCCTTCGAGCTTCTCTACGGGCGCCAGCCACGGGGGGTGCTGGACGTCCTGCGAGAAACTTGGGAGGAGGGGCCTTCTTTGGCGAAGAATGAAATTCAATATGTGCTGGACACTGGGGCGGCTATCCAGGGAGTATTTGTTACAAGCCCAGGACCGCCAGAGCCGGTCGTATAACAGGGGTACTAAACTACGTAAATTCACACCGGGAGAGAAAGTGCTCGTATTACTCCCTACGTCGAGCTCTAAATTAATGTCAAAGTGGCAGGGGCCATTTGAGGTCGCACGACAGGTCGGGGATCTCGATTATGAAGTGATACGGTCCGATAGGAACGGGGCACGTCAAATATATCACCTCAATCTCCTAAAAAAGTGGAATGAGGTGGAATCAGTGTTGTTGGCAACGGTGATCAGGGGGGAGGATGATCTCGGGCCAGAGGCGAGCATAAAGGCACAATCAGTCGTGCTGGGCCCTGGTGGAGATCACCTCTCACCGTCCCAACTCACTGATTTATCAAAATTACAGGCGGAGTTTGCCGACGTGTTCTCGCCCCTACCGAGACGCACTGACTTAATTCAGCACCATATCGAGACCGAGCCAGGCGTGGTAGTTCGCAGCCGGCCGTATCGGTTACCTGAACACAAAAAAAAGGTGGTTCAGGAAGAATTAGGGGCGATGCTGGACATGGGAGTAATAGAGGAGTCCAACAGTGACTGGGCGAGCCCGATTGTTTTGGTTCCTAAAACCGACGGCTCAGTCAGGTTCTGTGTGGACTATCTCAAGGTGAACGCTGTGTCGAAATTCGACGCTTATCCAATGCCACGGGTTGACGAGTTGCTTGATCGGCTGGGCACGGCTCGATTTTATTCGACATTAGACTTAACAAAGGGCTATTGGCAGATCCCCTTGTCTCCATTTTCCAAAGAAAAGACAGCTTTCCCCCAAGGGGGTAATCTAGCACTCGGAAAGCGTTCCACCCCTAGGGGCTGCCATTGCTAACCAAGCCATCACCTGCTGTTAGCATCCCATTGACTCCCATTCATTTTTGAGTCACTTTGACAGTAAATAACTTTACATCTGAGGCGTTTAAAGACTCCATTTGTCCATTGTTGATTTCTAAAGAAACATGACAATGCATAAAAGGCTCCGTTACCTTGTATCTTACACTATCGCCCCGCAGAAGCTGTTTTTGTAAAAATAGGCTAACTATTGCGTCATAACCAACGCGACTCTGTCGCACAGTTGAGAAATTACCGTATAGACCGGAGGAGACGCTCGCAGGCAATCTTTTACTGTCTATGAGACAGTCTGGGGGACGTGGAGACATAAAGTCTGATAAAGTCAAGGGAGAAGAATGGAGAGAAGCCCATAGTGAGCCAAAAGCAACGGGAGAAAATATTTAAACAACGTGATTCACATTTCACTTTCCACAACTTCTAGAAGACCTACAGCTGTCCGACAGGTTGCTTACGTCACAACTACGTCGTCAAGCTCAGTCTGAGCCTGCGCAGTTCACTCAGCCATCAGGAAGTGAGTGGGTGGGGGGCTACAGGCCGGACGGCTCCCCGGCCTGAGTCGGGCGGTGGGGGTATGTGGCAAGGGGGGCGTGATTCAGCGAGGTCTGCAGCGGGAGAGATAGCCGCGGGACGAGAGGTAAGTGAGTGGGTTGGACGCAGATTAATAACACCTGTATCTTGTTCTGGTAATGGGCGTGGGGAGAGGATAAAACGCCTGTGGAACCGGAAGCCTAGGAGAGAGAGAGACGGACTGTTGATGCGAACCACGTGACCCTGAGTTTGACCCGGAAGCCGGAAGTTATTGTTGTTTATGAGTTTGACTGAAGACACACGCCTGAGTGTGTTGCTGAGTTTTGAGAGACTAAAAATAAAGAGAAAAGCATCAACAGTCCAGCCGACCCCCGTGTCCTCTTCCTTCTATACATACGAACTTATCACAAGTATCAAATAAATAACTGAGGTTTCTGAAAGTAAAGGATTCTCTTTAAAATGTAGTCCATCACAATATGATCTATACACCAATGTTTCAGTGTGTACTTCTGATGTTCCTTCTAAGTTTATTACTTTATCCAAGATAGGTTGACAATATAACACCTGCTGTAAAGATTTCAATAATGGTACATACTGGAATGTTCTGTTTTTCTTTGGGTCTAACACATATTCAGTTTGGCTCAACCACATTAAAATGATTATTTTAGTAAGCCTTTCGTCTCTATGAAGTGGACAGCGGACCACTGTCTGCAATTGCACAATGAATCGGATTTGACTTACAAAGTGTTGATGCCAACTCATGCAGTACACTCTCCTCTATCTGGTAGTTGTTATGATGAAAGACCTGACTAACAATGCTCTGTGTAGCTGGCACACTTAGAGAGCCAATTAAGTACCGTAACTCACAGAGAAGATCATTAATAGCTGAGGTAGATACAAGATATATTTACATTTAACATTTACTCATTTAGCAGACGCTTTTATCCAAAGCGACTTACAAAAAAGGGGGAGCAATAGAAGCAATGAAACAAACAAGGCCAACAACCTGTAAGAGCTGTAAGAAGTCTCAATTAATTAGCACAGTACACAATTTTTTTTATTTTTTATAGCCATCTACAATAGCCACCTACAACAAAAACTCACGTACGCAAAATACAGAACACTGGATTTTGATAGCGATGATAACAACCCATTAGGACTAAGGCTGTTGCCCCAACTGTTGTCGTTAATGCAGATTCAGTGGCCCAATGGGTTGGTTTTGTATGGCATTCTAGCTAAACGCGCAGCAATAGCCATCTACAACAAAAACTCACGTACGCAAAATACAGAACACTGGATTTTGATAGCTATGATAACTATGTAACATACCCGCCTGAAGGCACAAATCCGGTTGAGAGACGTAGATATGATCCAGGAGTGTGCGCTTTTTGGTCGTTGCTGTGGTGATCAGTTAGTGCTATTCTGTATTGGTCAGGTGCAATAGGAAAAGATGTGTCTTAAGATGTTTTTTAAAAATGGCTACAGACTCGGCAGCACAAATTGAGATCGGCAAGTCATTCCACCAGGTGGGAATGGTCCAGGAAAATGTCCGTGAGAGCGATTTCATGCCTCTTTGGGATGGAACCACGAGACGCCGCTTACTCACAGAACGCAAGCTTCTGGAGGGTGTGTAAGTCTGAACAAGTGAGTTTAGGTACATTGGTGCAGAGCCAGTGGCTGTTTTGTAGGCGAGAACTAGTGCCTTGAATTTGATGCGAGCAGCCATTGGCAACCAGTGTAGTTTGATGAAGAGAGGCGTAACATGCGCTCTCTTCGGCTCATTAAAGACCACTCTCGCCGCTGCATTCTGGATCAGCTGCAAGGGTTTGATAGTGCATGCTGGAAGCCCAGCCAGAAGAGCATTACAATAGTCCAGTCTGGAGAGAACAAGAGCTTGAACCAGGAGTTTTGCAGCCTGTTCTGATAGGAAGGGTCTAATCTTTCTAATGTTGTATAAAGAAAATCTGCAGGACTGGGCTGTTGCAGTAATGTGGTAATGTGGCTGTTGCGATATATGTGCTCTAGCTTTAATAACAGTGAAGCTAGGTTTGCTTCAGTGTCATTCAACTGGTCTTGTTCTTCATTCAAAAAGTCCAGACTTGAACATCCCTTAGTTGGTTCCTCAAATTCTGATGTATTATCAGTTTCTACTGACAAGCCTGAAATTGCCCTTTGTTCAACAACTCCAGGCTTGAAGTCTTCCAATCTGAAGTCTCCCATCTCTCTCCCAGAAGCTCTCTTTCTGGTGGCTTATATCCAGTCTCTCCACGCCCATTACTGGAACAAGACACAGGTGTTCATTATTTGCAATTGACCCACTTACGGCTTACTTGTCTCCCGACTCTAGACTTGTTTGAGATGAGCAAAATCTGCGCAGAACCGATCACCGGTGATCAGCGTGAGATGAATGCCGGTTATAAATGGGTCCGAGGGCGGTCCGCCTTGCTCTGACGTCATGCTGACATATGTCAAAAGACTCTCGCGAGCAAAAGGTGGATGTGTCGGATTCTGCAGTCGAGCACAGTTGCTCTCCACCGACTGCGCTGAGCAAAAGCATGATGGGAAACGACTTGCTGATGACACAGCTTAATGCTCATTGGTTTAAACAACCATGATGTAAGGTTCTTTTTTTAAAAATATTTAAAACTCTGATATTATGTTTTTGTGTGTATAAATTATGTGTGAATATTCTCAAACTCTCGGACAGTGTGATCTTTCTGTGGGTTGTGATTGTTGTCATATTAATAAAAATATATAAAAACATGTAGGCCTATGTAGGCTAATTAAAGTAAAAATGCTTGATAAACAGATCTTTCGAATGTAAATAAATAACAAAAACTTTTGGGTGTCTTGTTCATAATATTTATTTTCATATAAAAGGTGAATCATTGATTGACTGATAGACAACTACTCTGTAAGTGTTTGTAACTTTTCTCATTTGATTGTTTGTTCATTTGTTGGATAAGTGTGTCTGTGTAGTGCAGTGTAGGGGTGTAAGAAAATATCGATACACGTGAGTATCGCGATATTTTGTTTGGCGATACTGTATCGATTCTCAAAAACGCAATATCGATATTTAAAAAAAATAATAATTCATGGCAGTTTCATTTTGTTCCGTTTATATCTCGGCCGCTAGACTGCAGTCTTCTAATCTCTGAACTTAAACAGAGACAGGAAGTACTAGCGTAATGACACGTCACTAATGTTTACGTTAATATAGTTACGTGAGTAACCTGAGACGTTTTTCACACTTGGGAAAGGGGCAGGTAACCTTTTTCCTGTCTCGTATATGCAATTTTAAATGGTCGCACAAGCGATACAAGTTGGGAGAAGTATGCTCGCTTCCCCCGCAAACTGGCAAAGCACATCATCCATTTGAGTAGGTCTGCAGTTAACGTCTCGGTTACGTATGTAACCCTCGTTCCCTGAAGAAGGGAACGGAGACGTACGTCAAAACTGAACCGACGAATTGGGATCTGACTTCAGAGACCTATCCACTTTGAGTGTATAAAAACGAGCCAATCGGAGATTGGCATGTGATCCACACATTCCACGCTCCGCCCCGCAGCGCGAATATAAATAGGAAGTGGAATGGCAGATCAATGCTTTTTTCAACTGAGGAGCCGAATACGTGACTGGGCTCCTAGCTGAAGCACAGCACCTGGCGACGGGACGTATGTCTCCGTTCCCTTCTTCAGGGAACGAGGGTTACATACGTTCGACGTACGTCAGAACTGAACCAACGAATTGGGATCCCTCTGGAAAACGCCACGATGCTGGCCCTTCCAGCGTCCTGCTTGAGCACACTGGACCGTCTAGTATGGTACGGAAGTCAGGGCTCCAAGCAGGAAGGTCAGTCACTGCTGTTCTGCAAGACCTACTTAGAGTGACCATAGACCGCTGGGAAGCGTGCTCTTCTCGGGAGAAGGTACGCTGCGGGGGCCACGTCCTTCAGGGAAGGAGTGATGGCGGAATACACATAAGGACTAACCTGGCAGGGTAGTGCAACATATGGCAGTCTCTGGGGTGGTTCCAACCTAATTGTAGGGGGGAAAGAACACGCCCAGAGATGACAGAGCGAGCTCTGTCAAGGGAAAGACACGGGGCTAGCCCGAAGGGTAGCTGGTACCGTGGAGGAATACACATATGGGGTTGCCGTGAGGGAACCGCTACATATGGAACCCAGCCTACAACCACGTTCCACAAGCATACAGGTGTAGGCCTAGCGTCAGACGGTCCGCAACGTCTGACACCGCATGGGGTGACGGAGGAGCTCGACAGGATTAGCCGGTTTACCGGGGAACACAACTGGAGACAATAAACGCACGTATCCGGCCCAGAGGGCGGGAGTGGCGTTGCAAGCCGACACTTAGAACGGGCACTTAGCGCTCCTGGCCACCAGGGGCGAGGATGCGGGAAGATACCGGCTCTACACGTAGGCTATAAAATCTAGCGAACGTGTTAGGTGTCGCCCAGCCCGCAGCTCTACAAATGTCTGTCAGCGAGGCGCCTTGAGCCAGCGCCCAGGAGGATGCTACACTCCTAGTGGAGTGAGCTCGCAACCCGAATGGGCAAGGCACATCTTGGGACTGATAAGCCAAGACTATAGCATCCACTATCCAGTGGGCTAACCTATGCTTGGAGATAGCCTTTCCCTTCTGCTGGCCTCCATAACAGACGAAGAGTTGCTCTGAGGTCCGAAAGCTTTGGGTCCGGTCAATGTAAGCGCGAAGCGCGCGGACCGGACACAACAAAGCCAGGGCTGGTCTGCCTCCTCCGAAGGCAGCGCTTGCAGGTTCACCACCTGGTCCCGGAAGGGAGTGGTAGGAACCTTGGGCACGTATCCGGGCCTGGGTCTCAGGATAATGTGAGAGTTACCAGGCCCGAACTCTAGGCACGATTCGCTGACCGAAAGTGCGTGCAGGTCCCCTACCCTCTTGATAGAGGCCAATGCAGTCAGGAGCACTGTCTTCATTGACAAGATTTTAAGCTCAATTGACTCCAAAGGCTCGAAGGGAGGGCTCTGAAGTGCTCTGAGAACTAGAGCCAAGTCCCAAGAGGGTATCGAGGATGGACGAGGAGGATTCACACCTCTGAGGAACCTGACGATTAGGTCGTGCTCTCCTACGGACTTACCTTCAACTGCGTCATGGTTCGCCGCTATTGCGGCGACGTACACTTTGAGGGTGGAGGGAGACAGCCTTCGCTCCAACCCGTCTTGCAGGAAGGAAAGCACAACACCAATCGAACACCTTCGGGGGTCTTCCTGGTGGGAAGAGCACCACTCAACGAACAGGTTCCACTTCAGTACATAGAGGTGCCTCGTAGAGGAGGCTCTAGCTGAAGAGATGGTATCTACGACTGCTTGTGGTAGTCCATCTGGAACCTCCGCGTCCCGTCCAGGGACCAGACATGAAGATTCCAGAGGTCTGGACGCGGGTGCCATAGAGTGCCCCGTCCCTGAGAAAGAAGGTCCTTCCTCAGGGGAATGGGCCAAGGAGGGGCTGTCGCGAGGAGAGTAAGTTCTGGGAACCAGGTCCGGTTGGGCCAATACACTAATGTTTACGTTAATATAGTTACGTGAGTAACCTGAGACGTTTTTCACACTTGGGAAAGGGGCAGGTAACCTTTTTCCTGTCTCGTATATGCAATTTTAAATGGTCGCACAAGCGATACAAGTTGGGAGAAGTATGCTCGCTTCCCCCGCAAACTGGCAAAGCACATCATCCATTTGAGTAGGTCTGCAGTTAACGTCTCGGTTACGTATGTAACCCTCGTTCCCTGAAGAAGGGAACGGAGACGTACGTCAAAACTGAACCGACGAATTGGGATCTGACTTCAGAGACCTATCCACTTTGAGTGTATAAAAACGAGCCAATCGGAGATTGGCATGTGATCCACACATTCCACGCTCCGCCCCGCAGCGCGAATATAAATAGGAAGTGGAATGGCAGATCAATGCTTTTTTCAACTGAGGAGCCGAATACGTGACTGGGCTCCTAGCTGAAGCACAGCACCTGGCGACGGGACGTATGTCTCCGTTCCCTTCTTCAGGGAACGAGGGTTACATACGTTCGACGTACGTCAGAACTGAACCAACGAATTGGGATCCCTCTGGAAAACGCCACGATGCTGGCCCTTCCAGCGTCCTGCTTGAGCACACTGGACCGTCTAGTATGGTACGGAAGTCAGGGCTCCAAGCAGGAAGGTCAGTCACTGCTGTTCTGCAAGACCTACTTAGAGTGACCATAGACCGCTGGGAAGCGTGCTCTTCTCGGGAGAAGGTACGCTGCGGGGGCCACGTCCTTCAGGGAAGGAGTGATGGCGGAATACACATAAGGACTAACCTGGCAGGGTAGTGCAACATATGGCAGTCTCTGGGGTGGTTCCAACCTAATTGTAGGGGGGAAAGAACACGCCCAGAGATGACAGAGCGAGCTCTGTCAAGGGAAAGACACGGGGCTAGCCCGAAGGGTAGCTGGTACCGTGGAGGAATACACATATGGGGTTGCCGTGAGGGAACCGCTACATATGGAACCCAGCCTACAACCACGTTCCACAAGCATACAGGTGTAGGCCTAGCGTCAGACGGTCCGCAACGTCTGACACCGCATGGGGTGACGGAGGAGCTCGACAGGATTAGCCGGTTTACCGGGGAACACAACTGGAGACAATAAACGCACGTATCCGGCCCAGAGGGCGGGAGTGGCGTTGCAAGCCGACACTTAGAACGGGCACTTAGCGCTCCTGGCCACCAGGGGCGAGGATGCGGGAAGATACCGGCTCTACACGTAGGCTATAAAATCTAGCGAACGTGTTAGGTGTCGCCCAGCCCGCAGCTCTACAAATGTCTGTCAGCGAGGCGCCTTGAGCCAGCGCCCAGGAGGATGCTACACTCCTAGTGGAGTGAGCTCGCAACCCGAATGGGCAAGGCACATCTTGGGACTGATAAGCCAAGACTATAGCATCCACTATCCAGTGGGCTAACCTATGCTTGGAGATAGCCTTTCCCTTCTGCTGGCCTCCATAACAGACGAAGAGTTGCTCTGAGGTCCGAAAGCTTTGGGTCCGGTCAATGTAAGCGCGAAGCGCGCGGACCGGACACAACAAAGCCAGGGCTGGTCTGCCTCCTCCGAAGGCAGCGCTTGCAGGTTCACCACCTGGTCCCGGAAGGGAGTGGTAGGAACCTTGGGCACGTATCCGGGCCTGGGTCTCAGGATAATGTGAGAGTTACCAGGCCCGAACTCTAGGCACGATTCGCTGACCGAAAGTGCGTGCAGGTCCCCTACCCTCTTGATAGAGGCCAATGCAGTCAGGAGCACTGTCTTCATTGACAAGATTTTAAGCTCAATTGACTCCAAAGGCTCGAAGGGAGGGCTCTGAAGTGCTCTGAGAACTAGAGCCAAGTCCCAAGAGGGTATCGAGGATGGACGAGGAGGATTCACACCTCTGAGGAACCTGACGATTAGGTCGTGCTCTCCTACGGACTTACCTTCAACTGCGTCATGGTTCGCCGCTATTGCGGCGACGTACACTTTGAGGGTGGAGGGAGACAGCCTTCGCTCCAACCCGTCTTGCAGGAAGGAAAGCACAACACCAATCGAACACCTTCGGGGGTCTTCCTGGTGGGAAGAGCACCACTCAACGAACAGGTTCCACTTCAGTACATAGAGGTGCCTCGTAGAGGAGGCTCTAGCTGAAGAGATGGTATCTACGACTGCTTGTGGTAGTCCATCTGGAACCTCCGCGTCCCGTCCAGGGACCAGACATGAAGATTCCAGAGGTCTGGACGCGGGTGCCATAGAGTGCCCCGTCCCTGAGAAAGAAGGTCCTTCCTCAGGGGAATGGGCCAAGGAGGGGCTGTCGCGAGGAGAGTAAGTTCTGGGAACCAGGTCCGGTTGGGCCAATACGGCGCAACTAGCAAGACCTGCTCACTGGGGGAACACATACTTGCGTAGGTCCCGGGGCCAGCTGTGCGCCAGTGCATCCGTGCCGAGGCTACCCCCGGTCAGGGAATAGTACCACTGGCAATGGGTCGAGTCCGGAGAGGCAAACAGGTCTACCTGTGCGGCTCCGAACTGGTCCCATATCAGCTGGACCGCCTGGGGGTGGAGTCGCCACTCTCCCGAAGGTGCTGGCTGCCGAGAGAGCTCGTCGGCTGTCTGGTTGAGCGCACCAGGGACATGAATGGCCCGAAGCGACCTCAGCTGCTTCTGACTCCACAGGAGCAGGTGGCGGGCGAGTTGGAACATGCGACGGGAGCGTAGACCACCCTGACGGTTGATTTATGCAACGGCCGCCATGCTGTCCGTACGGACCAGTTCATGCTTGCCACGTAGCAGCCCCTTGAGGCGGCGTAGTGCCAAGTGTACTGCTAGCAACTCAAGGCAATTGATATGCCAATGCAATTGCGGTTCCGTCCACAGACGCACGCGCAACTGCATTCCCGTTGTACGCGGCCCCCCAGCCCGTGGATGAGGCATCCGTGAACAGCACAGCATGCCTGGACACTCGTTTTAAGGGCACCCCGGCCCGGAGAAACGTCGTGTCTGACCAAGGACTGAAAGTTTGGCGGCAGTACGGAGTCACTGGGACCCGGTGCTGGCCGCTCCGCCACGCCCACCTCGGGACTCGGCCATGAAGCCAGTGTTGGAGCGGTCTCATATGAAGCAATCCGAGCGGCGTACCCTGCAGATGCCATATGCCCCAGGAGCCTCTGAAAAAGTTTCAGTGGGACCGCTGTCCTGCCTTTGAACATTTTCAAGCAGTTCAACACCGACCTGACTCGCTCCTCCGTGAGGCGCACAGTCTGGTTGACCGAATCCAGCTCCATACCGAGGTAAGAGATTCTCTGAGTAGGACAGAGCTTGCTCTTCTCTCGGTTGACCCGAAGGCCCAACAGGCTGAGGTGCTGAGCACCATGTCCCTGTGTTCGCACAACTGCTCCCGATACTGGGCGAGAAAGTTGAGAATGCGAACGCCACGTTCTCGGAGTGGAACAATGGCTGCCTCCGCAATCTTAGTAAAGGCAACAGGGACAGCCTGAAGGGCAGGACCTTGTACTGGTATGCCCGTGCCTCGGACGCAGAACGCAGGAACGGTCTGTGTCAAGGAAAAATCGAGACATGAAGTACGCGTCCTTCAGTACGCGTCCTTCAGTGCTCTGGCTCGATTCGGGAGGCCCGGAGGGTCGCGCGAGTACTCCTGGTGCGGGCAGGGAGTGGGTGAGAAGGCCCGGAGGCGTCCTCGAGCTCACTCGGCTGCTCACTGCCCGGAGGCAGAGAGGTGGGAAAATCAGACCCGACTCGGGAGGCCCGTGGGCGGCCCAGAGTGTATCTGAGTGTTCCCGGGAGGGGCAGAGAGTGGGTGAGAAGGCCAGAGGCGTCCTCAAAGCCCACCCTGCTGCCTGCTGCCCGAAGGCAGGGAGGTGGGGCACCCAGACCCTACTCGGGAGGCCCGAAGGCGGCCCGGAGTGTTGTCCGAGTACTCCAGGTTGGGGCAGAGTGTGGGTGAGAAGGCCCAGGGGCGGTCTCGATGCCCCCTGGCGAGGAAGGGGAGGAAAGAAGTAGCAAGGCCCGGGGGCGTCGCACACTTCCAACCTGGCCCTCTGAGGCCCAGAGAGAGAGGAAACAGCTCTGAATATGTGGGTACCGCTGGACTCCGGAGAGCCAGTGGCAGAACGTTAACCAGTCAGGGCCCCCCGGTCCTCCTCCAGGGGGGTGGGGGAGGGATACGAATATCACCTCCCCCCGAACAGCCCCTGTTCTCCCCAGCCTGTCCGTCTCAGGGCCGCGTCCCCTTGCGCTTGCCTGCCGGTTAGCGGGGCCCTGGACGGGTTGGGCGCCTCCCTCGCGCCCGGCACCCTGCTCCTCCAGTGGAGGCTGCTGCTCGGCTCTAGCAGGGTGGAGGCGGACGCAGGAGGGGATGCCCTCGGCGACAAGCCGGCAGAGGCGCTGCGACCGACGACCGAGCAGCTCGTCGTCGGCACCCTGGTGCAACGCCTTTGTCTGCACAACCCCTGGGCTGGGACTACCCTCGTGCGTGCAGGGCAGAGGGCAGTGAGAGAGGGAAAACAATTATACTTTTTTTTTTTTTTCATTTTTGGCCCTTTTGGCCCTCCATATTTCCCTCTCTCCGATGCAGCAATTGACATCTGTCTTCTGCCAGAGCAAAAAATGAAACGCTAAGACCCTTTCTCTTTCAGGATCAGCGATTCCATCTCTCACTACAAGCAGGCATGTGAGACAGTGAACGTGGCTGACAGAACGGCACACAGTGCACTGAACGCTCAAGCCTCAATGAAGAAGCCAAGGCGAACAATGCCCTGACGTGGTCATGTTCTCATGAGAGAATCCGTACCACCCACGAACAGAGTCTCAGCATGCTTTTGATGCGATAGAGGAGTGGGGGCCCGAAGGGGTTTACCCGGCGGGGAATTCCCACTGTATGAGAAAGGGTGAGACGAACAACGCACCGACGTGACCATGTTCTTCTGCGAGAACATGAATCACCGACGATCGCAATCTCACATGCGATCGTGGCCGTCAATGAGGACAGGAAACAGTTGCATTCCAGGAATGCACGGTTTGAATGACATCTTGAAAAAGACGCAGGGTCAAACCGTGTTGCTCTTTTAGAATGGAAAAACTGCTCTTTTAGATGTGCTGAAGCACTCAGGGAGATGACCGCGGTCAGCACGCAGTCCACAGTGCAAGCCTGCGTGTGACACTCAAGGGAAAACGCCCAGCGAACCAACAATAAAGCTCTTTTGCTCTCTTTGAATGCAAACGATTGCAACGTCAAATCGGTCTCTCGCTGAAGCGCCGTTTCACCCGCACTGGCAGTTCTCCTTCCTCTCAGAGAGACTCAATTTACACACTCTTCGTGGCCACAGCAAACACTACTGTTCGGCTCCGAAGTTGAAAGCATTGATCTGCCATTCCACTTCCTATTTATACCCGCGCTGCGGGGCGTAGCGTGGAATGTGTGGATCACATGCCAATCTCCGATTGGCTCGTTTTTATACACTCAAAGTGGATAGGTCTTTGAAGTCAGATCGCAATTCGTCGGTTCAGTTCTGACGTACGTCGAACGTGACCGACTGAAAGGGAACCTTTTTTGTCTGTGTGTACTTACGACGCATATGTGACTTTAGTGCAGACCGAGTCTGAAAACTACAAGGACAAGTCGGCAAACCACAGTTGAACCTAAAATTAGCCAGGTTCCTATGCATTATGAAATGGTGGTAAAATCTGCAGTGTGTTCGCACAGATAACTTGCAGTGTTTGCGCAGAAACTGCGCGACCATCTTGACTGTTGCTTTTTTAAACCATCTGTAATAAAGTTCGTTGATGGAAGGATGGAGGCGGGAACCGGCGAACGTTTAACAAACTTTAATTTCAAAATAAACAAAACGAAAGTAAACCACGGGCAGCCCCTCACGGACAACTGCCCGCCCATACACACACATAATAACGCAGGCAGCCCCTCACGGACGACTGCCCACACACACATCAATAAAACTTGAACAAAACATAATGTAAAGTCCAGGCCTGGTCATCTCTCGTCTTCCGCTGCCTTTGCTCCTCCTTTTATGCTCCCGTCCCTTGGCCGCGAAACGAGACTCTCTCAGTACGTCCCTTGCCCCGCTGCTTGCCACACCACATCGTCTGTTAACGATATGGTTAACGTTTTACTATAAGAGTCTTATTACGTCATATAATCACCAGCTTCTACTTACCAGCTTCCTCAGATGACGGTAACCGTCAGAAAATAACTCCCAAGACACGTTCCAAATGGCGGCAAACTTTAAACAAAAACAAAAGATTCACTTCAAAATACTGTTATTACAACCTCAGTCTTTAGTGTTGCCTCACTTTTCTTTCGGTATTTTAAGATAGTGTACTGTTAACGTGAAGTCCTCCTGCTTAGTTAATTTACATTAAATAGGAACATTAAAAGAGCTTCTTTTCTGTTTCACTAATTATTAGTCAATGTAAACTTTATTCACCCCTTTGATGTAAATCACAAGGATGACGGCAAGCACGTAACGTTAACCACCCGCCTTGACAAACAGGCAGAAAAAAAATAAAAATAAAATAAAATAAATATATATATATATATATATATATATATATATATATATATATATATATATATATATATATATATATATATATATATATATTTTTTTTTTTTTTTTTTTTTAATTTTTTTTTTTATTTTTTTCTGCCTGTTATTTATATATATATAAATAAAATATAAATGGATTTAGAAGGCTTTGGTTCTTTAACCCTCAAAACCCTACAATGGTTTGGGGCCAAACTCATAGGCCTGCAGTGGAGGGTGGTGTCTGCAGTAGTCCATATATTAAGGCACATAGTCAATGATAGACTCAATATACAGTCACTGACAAAAGTCTTGTCCCTTGTGTACAAATTGACCTAAAGTGCCGCTGAAATATATTTCTAATCAAGATATTTTTACAAGAAATGGCTCATTTTAATCCCACCAGCTTTTGTGATAATGTTTCAGTGAAAAACTAAACTTTCAAAAAGTATTCTAATATTCACAGCTTGGTAAAGCCCATTGAGTCAACTTTTGCAAAGACATAAGTGTTGTCACCTTGTCATATGAGCTTCACCTGTGACTAATAATGGATCAATTAGGTCTCAAGTGTGTATAAAAAGAACCCTAGTACACTAGACCTTCACATCAACTGCAACTAGACCTCTGCAAACATGCCTAAGATTCACCCTGAGACTAAAGTTTTGATTATCAAGAGGCTGAAGACCAGATCCACTGCTGATGTGGCAGACACCTTCAATGTGTCTCAGCGTCAAGTACAGAGGATAAAAAAAAAAGATTTGAAGAGACTGGAGACGTTTTTGACAAGCCCAGGTCAGGCAGACCCCGCAAGACAACTGCTCGAGAGGACCGTTTGTTGGCTCGAAAATCCAAGGCCAGCCCATTTTCCACTGCAGCAGAGCTCCACGAGACCTGGTCAACTGAAGTCCCTGTGTCAACCAGAACAGTTTGTCGGATTCTGTCTCGAAATGGCCTCCATGGTCGAATCAGTGCCCAGAAGCCAGCACTAAACAAAAGACAATTGAAAAACCGTGTGGCATTTGCCAAGGCCCACAGCCTGCTAAAATGATGGACGCTGGAAAAGTGGCAGAAGGTGGATTTTTCTGATGAATCTTCTGTTGAATTACACCACAGTCGCCGCAAATATTGCAGGAGACCTACTGGAGCCAGAATGGATCCGAGATTCACCCAGAAAACAGTGAAGTTTGGTGGTGGAAAAATCATGGTCTGGGGTTACATCCAGTATGGGGGTGTGCGAGAGATCTGCAGGGTGGAAGGCAACATCAATAGTCTAAAATACCAAGAAATCTTAGCTACCTCTTAATTCCCAACCATAAAAGAGGCCAAATTCTGCAGCAGGACGGTGCTCCATCGCATACTTCCATCTCCACATCAAAGTTCCTCAAGGCAAAGAAGATCAAGATGCTCCAGGATTGGCCAGCCCAGTCACCAGACATGAACATCATTGAGCATATGTGGGGTAGGATGAAAGAGGACGCATGGAAGACGAAACCAAAGAATATTGATGAACTCTGGGAGGCATGCAAGACTGCTTTCTTAGCTATTCCTGATGACTTCATCAATAAATTGTATGAATCCTTGCCAAACCGCATGGATGCAGTCCTTCAAGCTCAAGGAAGTCATATAAGATATTAAATTGGGATCTCACAGCACCAAAACTTAATTTGCTGACATATTTTTGTATTTGCAGTAAATTTGTTCCATTTCTGTATAGGCGACAAAACTTCTGTCTTGCCAAAATTTGACCTTTCTGTCTTGATTAAATGATAAATATTTTTTCTGTGAAAATTATTTATTTCAGTGCATTAAACATCATTTGTTTTTAGCTTTTCATATGAGCTATTTCTAACACCAATAAATTAATTAAAAGTCAGGTTAATATCAGGTATTTCTAGAAAATAGATAAGCGACAAGACTTTTGTCAGGGACTGTATATTTTTTTGTCAATAGCATATGTTTTCTGTGCTGCTTTATTTGCTTCATTCAAGTAAATGTGTTTCTTTGTCAGGTTTTCTCAAGGCTTGCAAATGAGGTAGGTTGATATGAAGGCCGATGGTATTGCTAAAAGTTCAGCAACACTCTCAAAGAAGTCGTCCCGTGTAAGAAGAGTGTGCAGACATGCAATGAGGCGATATGAAAATAAAACAGGACAACGACTTGGAGATGAAATGGAGACTGTTGTCATCGATGAGAGCCACTTCCGCCACAAACGAAAGGTATTCTATAAGGATTAAGATCTTGGTTTGTTTGTGTTGCCTTCTGCTACTAGAATGTGTATCAGCCCTAGCTTCCTATTTGCCAATTTAAATGCAAATAGTATGCTCTATTTGTGTTCCATTAAATAAAATGTCACTGCACTTGAGACTGGCTGTACAAGACGCACTATATTCATTATATGATAGGGCCCTTAGGGTCAGGCTTTTTTGTCTATTATGATATTGATAGTGAATTGAAGTGTCAGATTTTAAGAAAATATGTTGTTTTTACAGTATGCTCGTGGGAGGATATCCAACACCTGGAGATGCAAAAAGTTTTTTTTTGGGATGCTTGGAGTAAAAGAAAGGCATCGAAGACCTATCCTGAGGCTGGTCAAGAAGAGGTCCCGCCACCATCTGATTATCTTATTGCTGAAGCATGTGCAGCCTGGGACATTAAGACACCAATTTCACTGTGAATCATTCAAGGTGGTTTGTTGATCCTGTAAGTGGAGCTCACACTCAGCACTTGGAGAGGGCATGGATAAAATACAAATCGATCATTTGGCAATTGAGGGGAAACCGAACTGCCAAGCTTTTGAAAGAGCATCTTGCAGTTGTTACTTGGTTGTTTATTGAAGGACATTCGGCACCAGTTTCCCTGTTAGCTTATAATTGTAATTAATTGGTTGCATATAGAGTGTAGAAAAGATACATTAAATATACAAATTGATACATTAAAAGGATTTGATTGTTGTGATTTCTATACATATCTAAAGAATAAAGGGTACAATGAATGCCATGCTGGTTGTGCCTACTTAAGAAAACCTTACTTTTTTTAGGTATCCAGCCAGAGCCTGTACCTCACTGATGATGCTAATATAGCAGTGTTCCCCAGAGCAGAGGGCCACTTCAGTTCATTAGATCTCAGGGACAAGGCCCACTATGAGGCACATGGGGTCTCTGGTTGTACCCAACACAAGTGGTTTTGACAGACCACAATGGGATTGCAATATTAGACTCTAAAGGAACAAGAGGTGCTTCAGTTGATATTTTTGTTTTACCTTTATTTATCTCATTAACTATTATTTAACATGTATCTAAGTAAAGTTTATGTATCCATGTGTCTTGAAAGTTAACTTTTTACAGTGGCATAAACTTTACTTGCTTAACAATTAGGCTGCAAATATGGGCTTTACATTTCTGAATCAACATTTCTGAAGTCTGAAACTACTGCCATAAACAATGTCAACCTTTTGCCGCTAAATTAGAAATTGATTCACATATCAGTCTCACAAACTTGCTCTTATTCATACATTAAACAATTTTTTGTACTCATTTAGGGTCCTTTTACTGGAAGCAAAATTCAAGAAAAATCATGGCTGTACTGGAGGCAGATTTCCAAGCTATGCAACAAAGGAGATGGAGAATCTCGTAAGTCTTGTAAATCTCGTAAATTACAATACCAAATGCAGTCCTAGTTACCTGTGTGTACTTAAAAATATAAAATGTATATTAAAAAATAATACATAAATTGCATGTTTCTAAATCATAGACGCAGAGATGATGAAGTGGGAATGGACAGTGTACTGAGGAAAATTGAGGAGGTTGTCCTGGCTGCTCAGAGTTTATCTGAGTCTTTTATCTGAGTCTGATCCCCTGCCATCCATGAACTGTCTGACCTGGTCCAAAACAGGAAGACAACATTGGTACTGACTGAAGAACAGTCGAGGAATCTGAGGGATGTCTTCACTTGTCTAGTTTGAAGAGGTCAGTCTTTTCTTTGTATAGAATTTATTAAAAAGGGTTATTATTATTTGGTGTAGGTTCATGTTTCATGTTGTAAGGTTTTCATGTTCAATGTCATGTCATGCACTTCCTGGTTTTGTCATGTGGTCCCTTGTCATGTGACTCATTGCCCTCATGTGTTCCTGCCTCGTGTTCCTGTGTCTTGTTGTCACTGGTATATCGTCTTGTCTTTCAGAGGTGGGTAGAGTAGCCAAAATCTGTACTCAAGTAAAAGTAAAAGTAAAAGTACATACGGAAATATTTACTCAAGTAAAAGTAAAAGTAACAATCGTAATAATTACTTGAGTAAGAGTAAAAAAGTATTCGATGAAAAAACTACTCAAATATTTAGTTACTAGTTACTTTCTATCTGATTGATAAGCGAAAACCCTGAATTTCAGACTAGAGCTTTCACAGACCTCTCTCTCTCTCTCTCTCTCTCTCTCTATATATATATATATATATATATATGTGTGTGTGTGTGTGTGTGTGTGTGTGTGTGTGTGTGTGTGTGTGTGTGTGTGTGTGTTTAATGGTTAAACTGTGAAAATTAATGGTGTGCTGGGCTAACCAGAGCTCTGTTAAAAACATACTTTGTTCTTATGTTTTTATAAGTATATGCATTCTTTAGGTAGGAATAAAATACAATACTGTTTTTATTTGTATGTATACACTTCAGACTGTTGTCTGTCTGGATGTGTGTATAAATGCAAGAGGTCGAATTAGGCTATCTATTTGTTTCGGTTTTAGCCTGGTCTTATAGGAAAAACATAGCTGTGGCAACGGTTTTGCAAACCACAAAATATGTACCAATACTTACATATCACGACAGTTTCGAAGTGAAATGTCCACTAGGTGGTGCTAAAAGCTTAGTTTTTTTCTGGAACACGTGCGTGAATCTGGCATTTGTTACGTTGGGTTTTACATACACCCACACTAAACCCTAAACTTACCCGATAGTGTCAACAAAAGCAAATGTGACAAATAAAATAGTATCCATGTAATTTTAGCTTGTGTTTTGAACTCGTCTTTGATCTCTTTTATCATGACTCGTTCATCACGGGGTTCGTTCCCAAGTTTTTCACATTGCAAACACAAATTTGTATCAGCTGAGCTATCGAGCATGCTTAATAGGTAAGAAAAGACGAACATTCAAAATGTATTTGTTTACAATGGACTATGGTTAAACAAAACGATAAAAAATGCTGTTTTTCTGCCTCTAGTGTTCAGTATTGTTGGAAACACTCGGACAGTATGTGAAATAGTATTACAATAAGGGAAAAGTGCCCATAGTTACCAAATTACCATTAATAGTGTTCAAATATAAGCAACGTTGTTACTTACCGCTAGCTACATGTTTTTTCAGGTTGGAGCTGCAATTCTTGTATGCTGAGATGTCAGTTCATTTTGGTGCACACCGTATAGCATTATGAAACTATTCTTATTGACATCTAGGAGTGAAAACATGAACTAGAGGGAACGGGTGATCTGCCTCCCATAGCTCACACACACCTTCATGATCTTCCTCTGCTTTGGCCATCATCTGACTAAACGCGCACTAATTATATGCGGGTGATGCGTACACCTCTCGCGAAGCAGCCTCTCCAACGTTTCGCGAGACTTGTGAAGTCATATTAACTTGTTTTAAAATATATAATTAATTATTACCATTGACAGGACCGGAGGAACGCCACCGAATGTAACAAAGTAAAAGTACAATTTTTTCACAAGAAATGTACTTGAGTAAAAGTAAAAGTACCCAGTTTTAAATATACTTTAAAGTACAAGTTACCCAAAAAATTTACTCGAGTAAATGTAACGAAGTAAATTTAATTCGTTACTACCCACCTCTGTTGTCTATTAGCCCTTGTGTATTTAAGCCCTCATGTTTGCTATAGTCTTGAGCCCCATTCGCACGGGACTAGTATTATCTAGGGACCTCTGGTGATTTGTAATAATTGCAGAGAATGTCTGTGATCTTAATGCCGTGCAAATCGGCCATGTCTGTAATTTGTAAAGTAAAAATTCCCCCGCAAATTACCTACCATATTTTGCCGAACACGAGGTCCTGTGATAATAGTAGTCCCGTGCGAATCGACATCTCTGTGATTTGGCCAGGATTAGATGGATCGTATATAATTGTTGCAAGTTTTTTTTTCTTCCTGTGAGCATTTCTATCTTTATCTTTTACAAAGAGTAAAGTCTGCATTCATAATGCACACCGTTATGAATTCCAGTGCATCCGCACGGATTATACTTTCACTTTAGAATGAGTACCAATTTGGGAGTAAACTGATTAAATGGTGTGTTTAATATTAACATCAATACTGTCCTTAATGAAAAACAGAACAGAACAGTACAGTACAATGAAAGCTTGTTTAAATGGGTGCTTTTACATTCAGTTTTGAAAATGAATCTTCCGCCGTATATTGGCAGCTTCTCACTCGTGATAAATGAAATCTGATTTCTGCCGCTGGTCTGTTCACTAACTGAACGAAATATTTATTACTATAAAATAATCAAAACAATATTGATGCCTGTTTATGATTTCATACAGCTATATCTATAACGAAGTCTTGACATCTCCTGACATATCCTGGAGAAGTCAGTAAATTCGAGTAAAATCACAGGCTTTGCTTATCCCGTGCGAATGCACCACGCAAAACTCAGATATGGAGGAGTAATTTCTAAATCACAGAGGTCCCTAGATAATACTAATACTGTGCGAATAGTGCTTTGGTCAGTTATATAATGTTGTAACCCGCTGTTGGTGAGTGTTTTGTCTAGTCAAGTTTATGTCACGTTAAGTCAAGTCTTTTGTTGTTTTGCCAAGTCTTTTGTTTATGTTTGGATTTATGTTAAAGGTCCCATTCTTTGCGTGTTTTTGAAGCTTTGATTATGTTTACAGTGTGCAATATAACATGAGTTCATGTTTCGCGTGTAAAAAAAACAGTATTTTTCACACAATTTGCTTATCTGTATACCTCTGATTACTCTGTCCTAAAAACGGCCTGATGATTTCCTTCTTCTATGAAGTCCCTCCTTCAGAAACACGTAACGTGTTCTGATTAGGCCAGCGCTTCCCGTGTTGTGATTGGACAGCAGCTTAGTGCACTTTGCCTGGAAAGGTCCCGCCTATATTGCCTGATCAATTTGAGCCGGAATCAGACCCGGAGAATATCGAAGAGGATCGATTACGACCTGCTCAGGAAAGACTTTTGCTGGATGTTTCAGAATGGTAAGCTGTCCATTCAGTAGTTTAAACTGATCATTACAAACGCCAACAATCGATGGTGTCTGAATGAATTACTACACTTTTATATGCTAAATTTTTCGGAATAGTTTCAATTACCATCTAACGTTAGTTAACAAAGCTAAACAGCATTGCACTTTGTGTAATGAGTTACATAAACTGTTAAACGGACCAACTTAAATAATAAAATACACTTACCGTTTGTGGTCCATAACAACGCCTTCTCCAGACAAAGAGGGAACTGTGTCATCTTTTAAGAATAATCTTTCTGCGAATCCAGCATTAAACTGATTAAGATTGAGGAAGCAGTCCTCAGCAAAATGTGCTGCACATAGTTTTAAATTGTGATTATAATTTTCCGGAACCGAGTTAACCATAAACTGTAGCCATTGATCTACGTACATCGTCCATGGGAAGGCCAAACAAAGGTGATTTGACTCCGGGATGAAAATAACAGCGTTTCAATGGCATGGCGACAAACACACTCTACAAAAACAAGCTTCTCTCGACCTGTGAGAGCAAAAGGACAACGCCCCCGAATTTGCGTGTTCTTGTGGGCGGAGGGTTCGTCAACAGATGGTTTTAGTTGCGTCATTAAAGCAGGAAGTGCAGGGGTGTAGTCCAAAACCGGCCGTTCGTTGTAGGCTTTGAAAGGGAACTTCTGTTAAATAAAATATCTCGCTTGGCATTGAACTTTGAGCTTTATAATTTTACAGGTATTATTTATGCTCCAACAGCAACATTACACACTAACTAAAGTTTGAAAGATGGAATCGCAACGAATGGGACCTTTAAGTGTCAATAAACTGCACTTTGGCTCTCAACCTCGCCTCTTCAGTGGATCAATCGTTAATTGCCTGTTGCGTATGCGCCAGGGCCACCGCTGCCTTGAAGACTATGTGGAGTAGTATTGTGGACTTTGCTGCCAGTTGGATTTTAATGATGTGGCACTGAAGGACATTTTTAGATTTGGTTTAAATTAACCTCTGCGCTCACATCTCCCTGGAGGGAAAATCAACTGGTACGTGGAGGGATACATCGACCATGCCCTCCTGGTTAGTGGGTCTCCGTTTACTGTGGGAACTGTGGAGGAGGAGCCCCACAGTCCCACAGCCGGCCACGTCCATGCTTCAAGTCACGTCCAGGCTCCAGCCCATGAGCCCGCTCCGGCTCCAGCCCCAGTCCAGGCTCCAGCCCATGAGCCCGCTCCGGCTCCAGCCCCAGTCCAGGCTCCAACCCATGAGCCCGCTCTGGCTCCAGCCCCAGTCCAGGCTCTAGCCCATGAGCGCGCTCCGGCTCCAGCCCCTGTCCAGGCTCCAACCCATGAGCCCGCTCTGGCTCCAGCCCCAGTCCAGGCTCTAGCCCATGAGCCCGCTCCGGCTCCAGCCCCTGTCCAGGCTTCAGCCCATGAGCCCGCTTCGGCCCCCATGACCATTCTCCAGCCCACGTCCAGGCTTTAGCCCACAAGCCCGTAGCTTACCCCAAGAATGTTTTTTTGGGGGGGCAAGGGGCACATCGAGGCCACGCCACCGGGGTCCCCTGAACTGCCTCTACCGCCATGGCCCCCTAAACTGCCTCTACTGCCATGGCCCCCTGAACTGCCTCTACTCCCATGGCCTCCTGAACTGCCTCTACCGCCAAAGTGGGAGCATAACATAACATACCTGGGATCCTGTGAGCATTCCATGAATGTACAAATCTATTTATTTCAATCTGGCACATCTGGCCAGTTAGATTGGATGTGTAGAACCTCTTCAGGATGTCCTCCATATCGATTGCTTACTGATCTTGTAATTGTATCAGGGCCTCTTTTAGTGAGTAATTTACCCGATGGTTGATTTCTGGCCACATCCTTTCCACTGTGTGATTCTATAAAAATATAATAAGAATAAAAGGTTGGAAGAGGACCGTACACATTTACAAACTATAGAAACAAGCAATCAAAGAAAGAATGGTGTTTGGGATGGATGAAATACTCAAAGCACCAACATCATGATGTTTAGGTACACAGGCATAAAACCATACAGTAAGTATTTTCAGCTAAATGCACTGAAATGTCCATAATGTAACCACTCTTGTAAGCTGGCCAAATTGTATTAGTCATTATTCATACTGCAGTGGAGTATAAAGTAGCAGAACATGGATATATTTAAGTACAGGAACCTCAATCATTGGCCAAATATATTACGATTTTTAAGGCTGGTTGGTGGTTTGCAGACATTACCCGTGTAGACTAAGTTTGGAGGTATGGTGCTCTTGCTGGTTGTGTCTATATTCTGACAGTCTCTCTTGCATTTACAGACTGAGGTAAAATTCTTTGCAATGATCAACACAAATGTGATCCCACATTCCATAATGTGTGACTGCAGGTCTATATAAATAAGTATGACAGTTTCTTTATGTTATGACAATTAAAATATACCATTTTATACAACATACAATACTGACCTGTAAACAGCATCATAGATGACAAGATTGTTTTTGGTAGGCATATTTGCATTTGCAACAATTTTCTTGCTGTATCCATCCACAGCAAGAGTGACATGAGACATGACATTTGAGACATGAGACATGACATGACATTTAGAGTGACATGAATCACTCTAAACACGATTTATTTTTTATTTTGGTCCATGTGTAGCTTGTGTCCCATGTATTCTGCAGTATATGGATTTGGGTTAAAGTTACGTGTACCCTATACAAGCAAGAAAATATATGAACAACTTAGGTCAGCATAGACAGTAAGGCATGTGCGTGGAATACAGTTTGTTACTTTTATAAACTCTTGTAAAAACATGAAACTTGTAACTGCTTTATAACATACTTTACACCGCTCTTCATGGTATGGGGCATAGGCTGCTTTCAGAACACGTCTGATTCGGCATTCTCCTGCATGTACTCCAACTGCATGTCATCATTTTACGACCATAAGTTGATTCAGCCTGTTAAAGGGATCCCATGGTGTTGAGACTTGTATGGCTTAATATAACATAAATGATGTCTCTTACTGAATTATGTGGTAGAAAACCCATGAAAGATCTACGTTATTTAAAAAATCGATTTTATATTTGGACCATGGGCGGCGCCATTTTGTTTGCGTTCTAGGTTGATGACGTAGAATGGTTGAACTCCTCAATCAGCTGGCGTTACCCGTAGCTATTTTTACCACAATGCAACTCGAAAATATTTTCAGAGTTAAACAAAACCAATGAATTGCTTTGTAATTGTACTTAAAACACACTCAAACATACATGTGCACACAAACTCACCTACACAAGTCACAAACAGATCGGCGGGCGCGCACACACACACCTGACAGACTGCTCTGTCTCAATCGCATGCATCATCACCAAAACATCCTGCCTCTCTTCCTCACGTTACTTTATCCCATCGTCCTACCTAGATATTTCCCTCTGCTGGTCACATTAGGCATTACAGTTAATCTACTATCAACAGTCTATCTAGGATAACAACACAGGGAATAGATTGAGGGTTATGTATGCGCGCACGCAGTGCGTGCGTGTGTGTGTGTGTTCGCGCCGATCTGTTGGGGTGTGTGTGTGTTCGCGCCGATCTGTTGGGGTGTGTGTGTGTGTGTGTGTTCGCGCCGATCTGTTGGGGTGTGTGTGAGTCTGTGTGAGAGAGAGAGAGTTTGTGTGCACATGTATGTTTGAGTGCGTGAAGTCGGACAGCTGTTTGTAAATCGGCTTTACACTCGTTATTGCGGTGGAACGTGAGACTGAATGACTGCACTCGAACATGTCCACTGGTGTCGGACAACACTACAAATGGCCGTCCCTTCAAATAATGCCCTATTTAAGGGTATAGGGTCGATTTCAGATTCAGCCCCTGTCGTGGAGACTGAGCAGCCCAACATCTCGATTGAAACAGAGCCTGTCGTGTGCGCGCCCGTCGATCTGTTTGTGACTTGTGTAGGTGAGTTTGTGTGCACATGTATGTTTAAGTGTGTTTTAAGTACAATTACAAAGGAATTCATTGGTTTTGTTTAACTCTGAAACAATTTTCGAGTTGCGTTGTGGTAAAAATAGCTACGGGTAACGCCAGCTGATTGAGGAGTTCAACTATTCTACGTCATCAACCTAGAACGCAAACAAAATGGCGCCGCCCATGGTCCAAATATAAAATCGATTTTTAATATAACGTAGATCTTTCATGGGTTTTCTACTACATAATTCAGTAAGAGACATCATTTATGTTATATTAAGCCATACAAGTCTCAACACCAGGGGATCCCTTTAAACACACACACACACGTTTTATGTAATAAACCTGTACATGATACACACGCGCGCTACATTAACTACAGGCTTGATTTTTCTTTTAGACCTGATATCTCTAAAGAGCTCCAGACCATTTGGATTCCTTTCACCATCAAGTTCTTCAGGCAAAGGTAAGTTATTCTCTTCTTCCACTGGAGTTTTAGGTCCTTCAACTTCGTACATTGTTTCAGTGACAGATTGTTCCCTTTCCAGAGTATCATCAATCCGCTTCTGACCAGGATCTTTAACAGAGGGAACATTGTTTTCCTCACTGTCATCACAGCTCTTAAATGGTTCACCCTCTAGAGGAATAGACACTCTTCTTTCCTGGGGAACAGACCTTAGGTTATGCGATTTGGGTGGTCTTCGCAGTTCTTCCAGGGTCTGTAGATGTACATATGCATCCACATCCTCGTAATCTGAAGATACCTCATCCTCTTCATACCTTCTTTCCCCAGGTACATTGGCTGTTCCTGCTACACAGAGAGGAGTTTGTCGACTAGTCTGGGATCTTGTTGCTGGTCTCTGAAGCTCTTTCTTCTCCTCAGTCTCTAATTAATGCAGTGGTCTTATCTACTCCTAGATGTCCAGTTGCATCATGCAGCAACTGTAAGACCATGGGCCAAAACTTCTGTGGTAAAACAAGCTGAAGACACTCTCCGTGTTGCTGTCTTTGTACCACTCGGAATAATAGCCCTCACCTTACCACAAGTTTGGATCCTTTTGCTGAATTTTCTTTCTTAACAGTAGTAGCAACTTCAGTGGTGTATTCATGCGCTACCACCGAACCCACAGGAATACAGACTTCTTTCTGCGATACATTCCTGAGTAATATGGGAAACCGATTCACCTGGATGGCAGATGAAGGAATAATAGAAGGCTTTACTAGAACCTCAGCAGGACTACTTGAAGTTGATGGTTGATCAACAACTAGGATACTCTTGTCAATGGATTGCATCAACTTAACTTTGCAGGTAGCTTGACACTCACTTATTGGTGGGATACTGAGTGGACCTGGACCTGGCCATTGGATTTCAGCCACCACATCTTCTGGAGCTGTTTGTTCTCTGACTTCCAATTTAGACATTTGTGACTTCTAAAGCTTAAATTACATTGTTTGGATAATTTCTACTCCAGCAGACTCTTTACAAAGCAGGGCTAACCTCTGGAACATGCTGGCATTGGTACCAATGATTAATGGGACCTGTTTAGGTCCACGCGGCTCTGGACATACTACACTGATTGATTGCTGCACTCCTGTCAACTTCTCCCGAAACTGCAGCTCTACTTCCCCATAGCCATGATAAGGGAAACTAGAATCACTCAAGCCCCAGAGAGCTAGTCCAGAAATGGAATGAATAGGAATATTAGCCAGGTATTTGTTATACCATTCTTCAAAGACAATGGTTACTACTGATCCACTGTCCAGTAATGCCTGATAAGACATTCCATTTACCTTCACTGGAATAAATGAAGATGGTCCCACTGATCCTTCAGGGACACTTGTGGTTGAACTGCACTTCTTTTCACAGAACAATTATGTTCCTCTACAGGAGCCTCCTCTTTACTCCATTTTCCTCTACCTTTTCACAGTGATTGAATGAGTTTCTGAATCACTTTCTTCTCATTTACAGGAGCTCTGCATTTTGAAGCGATGTGTCCATCACCCCCACACCTGTAGCAGAAGTAATCTTCAGAGCTTTTAGAAGATCCAGATATTTTTGATTGATGAACTTCATTGGACACGCTTGGTTTCCCTCTATACTATTTTCTTTCTCTAGTTTAGGTGTTTGCACAGCCATCACTTTCACTTGCTGTCTGAGTTTTTTCACTTCTTTCTTTAGAACTAACTTCATAACTTTCATCAGTAAACTCTGATGCTTGTTGGCTTTTCTGTTTCTTCTCAGGAATCCCATCATCCTTTGACAGTCAATTCTACCACCATAGTTTATAAGTCTTTGATCTCACTTGCAAGCTCTTGAAAGAATGGGTCTTTGGTATTGTCACTTCCAACTTGCACTTGACAAATGGTTGGATTCGATTTTCTTCTTTCAGCTTCTCGTACCTCCTCTTCCCGTATTTCATGTAGCAGATCTAGGAAATCAGGTGGGTTATTCTTCCGTTCTCTCATAATTGAAGCAGCATGATGTCCGACTGGGTTGCTCCTCTGATGAGTTGTTCCAGACATGCTTTTCCAGTAGACTGTGCAGGTAGGCCTCCTCTTTGAACCACTCTGATCAAAATTTTCTCAAGTCTCCTTAGGAAATCCGACAAGCATTCTCCATGGCGTTGCCATAAAAAGACAGTACTGCTGAAAGAAAGAAGATATAAGAAATAATGAAATACTCTGAATACTCCAAACTCAGGGGGTTTCCACCATGAGCAATGTCCTCAAGCCTTTCAGGGGTGTAAAGGAGCCAGTTTTCCACCGTCCCAGCAAAGATGAACTCTGATGCCTCCTTTTTATCAGCAATCACTTGTAAGGCATATAAAACAACAAGAAGTATTTTCAATATTTGGAAATGTGATTAATTATTCTTTACAAATGTACTACAAAATGAACTTAGAAGAGAGTATTATTGTATTTAATGACCAAGTAGCTAAATGAATTAACCCTCTGGGGTTCTTCATTTATGGGTCACACTCAGGACCTTCGGGTCTAAAAGGACCCGGAGGTCGGGAATAAAAAAAAAAAACAATTGAGTAAAATCAATGAAATATATTTTTGTTCAATAATATTTTTTCTTTTCTTTTTTGGTGTTTTGAGATAATTTTATGATTTATAAATAATATTTATGCAATAATTATGACCCATTTTTTCCCATTGAATATAATAGAATTTTTTTTTTTTTTTTTCCTTTTTTTATTAAAGCTGTATTTCATTTTAGAGTCAAGCCTAGGCCTCATGAAAGCATTTTTTTTTATTTGATTGGTGCCATCTGGTGGACACAGTGAGCATTTTTATCACGCAATAGCACATTTTTACCACTAGAGTGCATTACAGAACCTGTGTGTGTGTGTGTGTGTGTGTGTGTGAGTTTTTGTTTGTCTGTTTTGCACTCTTGATGTTTTAGAGATTCACCCCTTCACTGTTGAGTCCTTTTTTTCTGCATCCTGGCTGATTTGTAGATTATATGCACAAAAAACTCTGTATTTTCATATTTTTGCCAATTTCCCATTCATTTCCTATGGGGGTCTTTTTTGACCCGAAGGCCCCGAGTGTGACTTTTTTTTACGACCACTTAGACTTTTCCAATCCTGTCCCCAATTTTTTTTTCTGTCCATATACCAAGTACCAATACCCTCACCAAGTTTCGTACCATTCAGATGAAGCTACGATTTTTAACATTTCTTTCAAAAAAAAATTCGGGTCAGAAATGACCGAAGAACCCCAGAGGGTTAAAGAGGACCTGGATAGAATAAAAGAGGACCTGGACCTGGAATACATTTCCGGATTCACGGAAATGTTTATATTTTTAAAATGTTAGTTGGTATGAAAGAAATTTACACCTGCTCCCTACCACGAGTAAATGGTGCGTAAAACATTTGAATGTTCTGTGTTCTAATTTAGGCAAACTGATGGCATTGCATTTTGATGTAGGGCAGGCCTACCATAATAATATTTCAAGAGTTGATTTGCCCCGTCTTTTTTGTTTTGTTTGGTCTGTAATGTTTAACGTTGGGCAATAGGCAGTGCTGCTCACTGTCATTTTTTACCAGGCCGTCCAATCACAGTGGAGGAGGGGCGGGACAAAAACTACGCCGACCAATCATCCCACTTGTACACCAACCGAACAACAATAATAGAGAAGTTAATACTGATTTTTACTGCATTTCTAAATTCAGTAATATTCTTTAAAATGAGATACTAGTAGTAACAAATTACTGCCATGGATATTCTGTATCATAGCAACCAAAGTATCTCAGCTGAAAAAACGCTGCCCTTGCAAAGCGCTTTCAAGCGCCTCCAACTGGCCGGTTTCAGAAGAGCATCAGGTGTTTAGCTGGCCAAAACATGCTTTGGTGGACACACGATAATTTAATATTTATTGCTAGTCATATGGCCAATTAGTTTCTTCAACATTTATGCACAATCCTGGAGCCAAACCTGAGAAAGAAGTCCAGAAGAGTCCACAGAATTCCTGGTCACGTCATTTGCAGTTGTAACTCATGGGCGGGGATTATGCTAATTATGAATGAGCGTGCACGTGCATCCTAACGCATGTTTGGAATTGACAAATATACACACGTTTAACTTACAAATCAGTGGTATACAAAGAGTTAGTGAATCTGAAGGAGAGTTTTTGTAAAGGTCCATTTTACGTGCAAATTACTCATGAAAATTTCATGAATGAGGCCCAGTGATTTGCAAAACACTAAACACACTTAACATTACACACAAAAATCTATCATGAAGTCACTTCCTTGCAGTACCAAAGCACTGACTGTCAAATTACCACACCATCCAAACAATTGTTTCAACACAATCATCAGCTGTGCAAACACTTGTCTGCTTAATTGTAGACACACCAATCAGGTGTATAAGCACTATAAAAAGCATCAGATGAGTTCATCGGTTTTCAAACACAATGGAAAGAGGAGAATGAGGAGGAGGCCTGTGAGCAGATTGAGGTAGCAGCAATGCAAGGATGGATTTGTCATTCAAGACGTTTCTTCCCAAGGTATCTTGCTAATGACAACATTGCCTGCAAAGTTGATGAAAATCTCTGACAAGATCCAGCTAGGCGAAGAGACAATGTCTATTTTTTTTTTTTTTTTTACAGTAAACTTACAGTACAATACGTAAAGTTACATTTTGTTACAGTATTATGAATGTCCATGTCAACATTTTGGGTGTGTTGAGTAATAAATTAGTTTCTTCAGTCTGCATCATTGGTCTTGTGTAGTGTTTGTACTTTGTTAGAGCTTTTTCTGATGGCTTAAGCACATTTTTTGTAACTATTGGCTATTTTTGCAAATCTCTACACACAAATAAGAAAACCCTTCACTAATTTATCAAAACATTGTTGTTCTCTTGCAAAAGCTAATAAACCTGGCTTAACTCGTCAAACCTTCAAACAGTTAACACAAGTTATCACATTAATACACAATGCGCCAAATACACACAGATAGTATGAATATAAAACACATCTGACGTTTCCTTTCTCTGTGCACAAGGTAGGTTATGTCAGTTTGAGGTCATACTTTTGTCATTGTCCTGTAAACATACAAACTTAAGTAGTGGTGTTTATTTAAACACATAAAAACATGTTTTTTTTTTTCCAAGTCAAAACACAAAACGGTAATTTCACTGAGAAAAAGAGATAAAAAAAGAGAAACAAAATCAGTCTCCATCTGAGACTGTGACATCATGTGTCGTCTCTCTGGGTATGGTCACAAAATTTAGTCTACATGCAATGTCCTCTAGTCCAAGGCACCGGGGAAAATATCTTCTGGAATGTTGTATCCAGGCCTGACATGATAAATATCATGGTCAATACCCCACATGCCTCCTCCATTGCCTGTAAAAGGGTTATGCATTGATGGGGATGCAGAGAGTACTAGGCAGAGAAGAACTCTTCAATTGGACTTAAGAATGGAGGGAGGTTGAGTACAGTGACGTGTGGGTGTTTCTCATAGCTTTATGGAATTATTTGCAATCACCATATTGACTTTTTGGGTCTTGTTGACGCAGCCATTTACGTGGATAATAACCGGTAACTTTATTAAACTATACGGAGGAAAAACGCACACACATCACTCGGTATTCTCTGTTGAACCGGAACTCACTTTATTTTGCATATATCCATTTATGGAAAGCGGGTCACATTCATGTGACATGAACTGTATGAGGGCATATCTATTACAAACTTTAACACCCCCACTTGCTCTCACACTGTGCAGTATACCATTACAATAACATTATACATGAAGTCAGTCTTGTATTTCACTTTTGTTACATTCACATGCCAAACATGAAACTCTGAAATTTTTCTAGTTTAAACTTTGTCACTGGTTTAGTCATAACATCAGCCACCATTTCTTCTGTGGGGCAATACTCAATTGTCACTATACCATCACTGAGTGCCGATCTAATGAAATGGTACTTTATATCAACATGTTTGCATCTTTGTCGAAACACTGGGTTCTTTGACAGAGTTATCTTGTCTTAACCAAGCCACTGTTATAACCAAGTCACCTTGGTTATCTTCAAAGATTTGTAGTGGCTCAAACAGACAGTCTTTTTGCATGGTGTTCAACAACTGTACAAGGTACATGCTTTCCTGTGTGGTTGTGGTCAAAGCCATATACTCTGCCTCACATGTAGATAAAGCAACTGTGGACTGTTTCTTTGACTTCCACGAAATCAGAGCACCATTTTGAGCAAGACTAAAACAGTAACCTGTCGTACTCCGCCTGTCATTTAGATCGGATGCCCAATCTGCATCACTGTATGCCACAAGTTTGAGTTTCTCTTCACTTTTCTTGTAACATAGTTCACGATCAATTGTACCTTTTAAGTACCTCATCACATGTTTCACTGTAGACCAGTGTTGTTCATTTGGATCAGACAGATATTGAGATAATTTACTTACAACCCAGCTTATATCTGGTCTAGTGCAGGTCATCAGATAGATCAAACTACCAACTGCCTCACGGTATCTTTTAGGATCAACAGGATCACCATCACTGTTGTAGTCAAGCTTTTGCTCAAATGGTGTTGATCTGGATTTACAGTCTAACGTATGAAATCTCTGCAGTACCTTCAAAATGTACCTTTTCTGATTCATTTTTACGACTCCTTCATTTTGATGAAAATCAATTCCTAGGAAATATTTTATTTGGTATGGACTGCATTTATATAGCGCTTTTATCCAAAGCGCTTTACATTTTTGCCTCACATTCACCCATTCATACACCGACGGCGATGTCAGCCATGTAAGGCGCCATCCAGCTCGTCGGGAGCAGCTGGGGTTAGGTGTCTTGCTCATGGACACTTCGACACTTGGTCAGGTGGAACCGGGGATTGAACCACCAACCTTCTGGTTTGTAGACAACCTACATGAACCACTGAGCCACTGCCGTAGTTTTCCTAGATCTTTCATTTTGAATCTTGCCGTCAGCCTATTATTCACGCAATTCATTAAATCATCGTCACTGGCCGCAATAATCAGTTCCTCGACCCAGATTATTACAATCACTCTCTCTTTTTCAATTTGTTTACTGTAAACACAGTGATTAGCTGAATTCTGAACAAAATCATTCTCACTAAGGTAGTCATGTAACATTTTGTTCCAGTTTCTATCTGACTGTTTTAAACCATACAGTGATTTGTTCAGTTTACAGACTAGTTTTTCACCTATGTCTGACTTCACTTCAAACCCTTCTGGCTGTTCCATGTAAATCTCACAGTCAATTGGAGCATGCAGATACGCAGTTTTTACATCCATCTGGTGGAGTTCAAGATCACATTTTGCCACAATCTGCATCAAGGGACGCACAGAAGGGATATTTGCTATTGGGGAGAAAGTCTCTTTGTAATCTACTCCCATCACGTGACTATAGCCTTTTGCTACATATCTGGCCTTGTATGCCTCTGTCTCATCTGCATTATTTTTGACAGCATAGACCCATCTACCCCCCACTGCACGTTTACCTACTGGTAGTGTAGTTAGGGTAAATGTGTCATTTTCCTTAAGGGATTCAATTTCTTCGTCCATGGCCTTAGCCCACATCTCTAATTCACTTGAACTCATAGCTTCCTTGAATGTTTGTGGTACATCACACCAGGGGTGGTAAGTAATCAAGTAAAAATACTTTGATACTTTGCTTAAGTATTTTTTTGGGGGCATCTGTACTTTACTTGAGTATATTTTATTTGCATCTACTTTTACTCTTACTTCACTACAATATTAAAGGCAAAGTTTACTTTTTACTCCAATACATTTCCCCATGCCCGCTCCAAGTATTAAGTATTTGTTACACTATTTCCAAACCGGTCTGGTCGGTCATGGATGATCCAGTCGGGTATAGACTTGGAAAAGCTGACAAGTCAGGTTTGCCACACTAACGTTAGCTCAGTGTTTCCCCAACTTTTTTATTTTGCGGCACACAATTTACTATGAAAACATCAGTAACATTTTACAATACAGGTGCACTATTATAATTCATGCCTAACTAATTCACAGATAATCATGAGTTAATGTATTACTAATGAAGAACTAAACCATTTATTAATGATTACTGCATCAGCAACTAATGAACATTCTCTATGATTAATAGATTAAGTAATATATGAATTGCTATTAATTAAATATGACATCATTAATTCCCTAATAACATATTACATTAACTAATAATGTAAATTCATGTATTCAAAGCCATGCATTCCGACTCTCAGTTGTCTGTTTAATTAATCATTAATCATAACAATTGGCAAAATTATAGTATGACTTTACTTGTTGAGGCACATGACTATTAACTAATTGTTACGTAATATGTCATTGTGGTTATGGCTTTTGAATAAATTTTGAATTAGTAATAGTATCTTGCTCCTCATCTGTTTTATGGAGCTAATGTTATGGAACACGTCTATTTTAAGTTTAACCCCTATACTGCGTTAAGGTAGCCTAGAAATCTGGACGCACCCTAGCGGCAGCAAATTTAATTTGCCTGCAAGTTTCGTCTAGGAACTCTCAATACCCATCTGAGCTGTATTCCTCAGAATCTGGACGGCCCAATCACATCGTGTATAGAGTCGGCAGGCGGGGCCATAATGACGATGGCCGAGTTGCGTTTGCGTGCTTCTAGTAAACACGAATCAGCTCTGACCGTGACTCCGGAAGACTTGGAGTTAAGCTTTTCTCTGAGAAAAGAACAAAGAATGGCACTGAAGTCATTCTTAAAAAGGGAAGATGTATTCTGAATTTAGCCGACCGGATACGGTGAATGTTTAATCAGTCAGCGAGCTCTGCTTCACCTTCGTTGCTCCGGTTGGTGTAGCGCTATTCTATCGCGTGCAGAGGGAGTTTGAAAGACAACCGTTTATCCGCCCCTCGGATTGAGCTGTCTATGGTGAGTTTCCAGACCAAACATCTTGATGTGGGTCTGGCTTGTCAGGCTAGCGTTAAGGTGCTTCATTGTCTCCTATTAATTGCAAACATTGCATATCAGTCTGAAAAGATTTTATCTGCTTAATTATTGATATTTACAGTTAATTTGAATATTTACTTTTTACTTTCGGTACTTGAGTACATTTTAAATCTGATACTTTTGTACTTTTACTCAAGTGATGTTTGAATGGAGGACTTTCTACTTTTACTGGAGTATTTTTTTATTTAGGTATATATACTTTCACTCGAGTATAACTTTTGAGTACTTTTACCACCTCTGCATCACACATTCTGTAACAGTAGTCTACATTGGTCAGAATCTGTACATCGCATTCAACATCGGAAACATAATCAGCCAAATATTGGGGCGCTCTCCTATCTCTCTTAGGATAACTTGTACTGTGGTCACTCCCCTCTATCTGAGCACTACCAGGATTTTTAGTCTCATTTTGAGGTTCATGAGTCTCTTTTGGGGTTTGATCAGTAACATTCTCTTTTGACTGTAAGGATACATATCTTTCCCTGTGGAAATCACCATCTGACATCGAAATCTCAGTCTGTGTCTGATGTTCGGTAACACTCAAATCTCACAAGTCTGTGTCTGAGAACTTTTCCTGTGTCTGGATAATAGACCAGGTATGCAGGACTGTTTTTATCATAACCTACGAAGATTCCTTTCTCACATTGTGCATCCAGTTTCTTTTTGTCTTGCTTGTATGCGTAACATGCGGAACCAAACACTCATTTTTGAAATATCGGGTTTTTTCCCTGTCAGAGCATAGTATGGGGTTTGCTGTAGTCTGCCATTGTAGCACCTGTTGCGAATTACTGCGGCAGTCATTACAGCATAAGTCCACAACATCTTAGGTAGCTTGCTCTCAAGGAGCATACATCTCGCCATCTCAAACAGGGTTCTCCAATTTCTCTCAGCAGTCCCATTTTGATGGGGTGAATATGGTGCTGAGGTCTCGTGTCTAATACAGTTTTTGTTCAGTAGTGACTGAAACTCTTTTGCCGTAAATTCGGTGCCGTTATCAGATCTAATGCACTTGATAGTCCCATAAGGGGCTATATCAGCGAGAAACTTTTCAGTAGCTTTCACAGTGTCACTCTTAGCTTTTAGAAAATACACAAACACTGCTCCCGAGTAATCGTCAGTAAACGCCAAAGCATACTTGAAACCATCTTTAGCTTCTGGGTCAATAGGACCAGCTAGATCTGTGTGCACTAGCTCAAGTGCAGCCTTAGCTCGTGTATCAGGTTCCCTGTTTCTGCTTTGAACAAATTTACCCTGTGTGCAAACTTCAAAGTTTAGGTTAGATTTATCAATTTTACCCTTCAGCTTCATTCCCTCAACAACATCCTGCAATTTGGAAACATCATCATAATTGCAGTGGCCTAGGATCTCGTGCCAGGTTTGAATGTCATAAAATCCGTTACATCATTGTTCTCGTTGACAGTGTTCAGATAATACAGTCTGTTGTATTCTTGTATGTTAAACTTGGTACCGTTCTTGTGAATGAGTTTGTCATGTCCATGTTGAAAGTTGATCGAAGCTCCATTCGTCATTGCTGCTTTAACAGAGAAGATGTCCTGCGGGTACGATGGTATGTACAACGCGCTCTTCAGCGTCGTCTTCACCTGTTGTCCCTCGCTGTCAATCAAACAAACCTCCGCATCACCTCTTTTCAGCGCCACACCGCTCGCTCTGGTCCCGTCAGCCAACTCAATTTGTCGTCAAACTTTGTAAATTTTCCAATGTCCGTAATAATGTGCGATGTCGCACCAGTGTCAACCATTAGTCCCTTTTGTTGCACTTTGTAAAAATGGCAGACACTCGCTTTAAAGACAAATGTGTGATTGTCCTCTGAATCAATCACTTGTTTGACATTGTCTCTCTTTTTCCACCTGCAATTTTCATCTTTGTGCGTCAAACTTTTGCAGTAACTACACCACAGCCTTTTGCGATTTTGAATCAAGTTAGGCTGAACCCGTTGGCCAGCTTTCCCTAGGGGTCAGTCCATGGTTCATTCCATGATCCACAGTTGTAGCTCTGATGTCATCAGTAATTCTATTTCTTCCTCTTCTTATCTTTCTTCTTCCCCCTCCTCATCTTCCTCTTGCTCCTCCTTGTCCTCTTTCTCTAACCTCACCCTCTCGCTTCTTCACCTCTGCATCCTCTTCTTCCTCCTCTTCCTCCAACTTCTTAACCTTCACGTCCTCTTCTTCTGCCTCCTCTAATTCTCACTCTTCTCACTCATCCTGCTCCTTCCATTGTACTCCACACGTACACCTAGATATCTTGGTAGATAGTGCTTATGCTGATTGCAAAGTGAACAAATTATCTAAAACAGTTTTCACATGTGACACTGTGCCAGACAGCTGGCAAAATAGTGTAAATAATAGCCATACATGTGTATAGTTTTGCTAGGAGTGTGTTGATCATTTGGAAATTGAGTGTAAAGCATGAGTTGTGTTTACAGTTCCGCAAAAATAGTCCTGTGCAGTAGATTGTACTTACAGTTTTGCAAAGTGTGTGTTACAAAATTGCAAACTGAGTGCAAAGCAGTGTTTGTGCTTTTAGTTTTGCAAACTCAATGAGTGGTTTTGCTATAAGTATTAATAGTTTTAGAAATTGTGCTATAAGAATCATGGTTAGGGTTTAAGCATTCAGAAAAAACTCTAATCATAGGGAAGTAGAAGTGCTAAAAGTGTTTTAGGTTTATCACAGAGAGTATAGTAATGTGAAACGTGTGTGTTTCATATGGTAACAAAGTGTGGTTTTTAAACAGAAGTGTATAGTTTTTACACTAGTGTTTAATTATGCAAAGGATCTGTAGTGTTTCGCTGATTTGGTGTTTGGTTGTGCTAATTGTGTGTAGTGTTTTGAAAATTGTGCTTAAGCAATCCAAAAAAACTGTAAAGATTAAATTAGAATGATGAAATTGTGATCTGCTCTCGTGATGATATCTCACAGCTGAAGCAGAGATATGATCTGATTTATATTTCCCCTCACTGCGCCAACAGGAAAAGTTTGCAGTTTGCATCAGTTTGCAGTTCTGCTTCAGCTGTGAGATACTTTCACGAGTGTCGACCAATGCCAGAAATTCATCTAAACGTTCGATCGCCTCTCGTTTCAACACTGGAAAAATATGGGATGATTTTATACCAAAATGATTATTAATCTGTGCTTGCAACGCCAACGAGTTAAATGTGCATTTGTGGATCTGGTACCCCGCAATCGTGCATGCATTTATTGACTAGATTTTGAGTTGATCTTATATTGTCTCAAAATCCAAATGAATGAAATAGGATAGACTCACAAGTCAATGAATGCATGCACAGCACCGTTTCCACAAATGCACATCTTCGTTGATCACACAGCTTACGTTAATTGTTCCATAGATAAACAAACAACAAATAACGTGCAAAAAAATTACACAAGTCAGAATTCGGTTCGAAATCTGACTAAAATCACAAAGTAGGCCAATCTTAAGAAATAAAGATGAATAAAAATATAATAGGGATAGGTGAAAAACAAACTGCAGAATAGCTGGAGTGGGAAGAAAATACAGCCCCATGCAGATTTTATTTTATATTTAAAGAAAGTGCAGAACAAAGAAAGAAACAGTGTAAAGGGGGAAAATGGACTAATTCCTCTTCTTGAGAGAATGGTGGAGAAATAAATAGCATTTAAATTTGGGAAATTAAAGTTTATCTTATTTGCTCATGACAGGCAATTGGGAACTGTGCAAATGCACTAAACTTTTTGTTAACTTCAAGTTCAAGCGCTTGCGCTGTTGTGTTCAATAGTATCCAGGCTACACTTGAGTTACTGACCGCTACCGTCTTTATGGGAAATCTGATCGAGTGCCACCGGATTGCGGACCAGTCAAATCCTGTAGTCACCAGTGTTCTATGAATTCTGGGATAGGGAAGGCTGCAAAGTTCCATCTGTTGTACCCTTCCTTTGTCTGAGAAACGAAGGGTGCATTTTGAATTCGCTCATGAATTGCGGCAGCCTTCGTTGCGCCACTGATATACTTAAAATGTGGCCTTCAGAGGTGCAGCTTTCACTTTGGGACAGCCTTCGTAGTGCTGCTGTGACATAATCACACTTCAAATGTGGCCTTCAGAGGGTGCAGCCTTCCCTTTGGGACAGTGTTCGTAGTGCCACTATTACCCCTTTTCCACCAGAATGAACCGGGTGCTAGTGCTAGTGTCAGTTGGTTCGATTTGAGAGCCTTCTAAGAACTGTTTTTCCACATGCTAAGAGCCACAACAGAGCCAGGTCTTACGTCATACTAGAGTCCTGCCTGGGTCCATCCCAGACCCGTTAATATTTGCCCTTTACCCGATCTGTGCCCGCAATAAATCACACACGGTAAAATCATTCCAATTAAAATGCTTTATTTATTTTTTTATCTTGCACCTCTCTTAACATCACAACAGTGTCATGAATAGGCTATTTTTCATCCGCGCTTCTACCCGCCCGCACAGAATTAATTATCCACCCACTTCCCCGCACGTGTATTTTATAAATGTCACAATCCACCAGTGTTAGCCACTTTTATGCCCGTGAGTACCCGACCCGTTGCAGGACAATACTGCTAGCGGGGCAGCAGGAAACAAAAACACACACACCCGGCATGTTCTATCTAATGCATCGACGCTGCACAGACCAACCCGCATATGATATCCAAATACTGCGCAAGCGATTCAAAAGCATAAGGAGTCGTTTGCTCTCGCTGTACTTTGATGTCATACGGTTACAGCACCGATGCACCTCGAACGAGCCTTCCATTAACAATGGCAAACGTTGCGTTACTATTGATTCGACATAGTAAATCATCTGCATCAAAACCAACGCATTTATGCAGTTTGCAGTAATTTGTATAGACGGTGATTACAAATAAGCAGTAGCTTTTAGCTCCATTAGCTGGATGACGGATCTCAAGTTTGAATTCATCTTGCTGACCCCGCCCCCAGTGCCTGACGTAAGCGGTTCTTATTTCTAGCCCAGCAATGTTTTGGTGCTACTTAAGAACCACTTTTCCTGGCTTGGAGCTGGTGCTTTGGCTGTGGAAACACAAAGAACCGATTTGAAACTAGGCTCTGGCTCTGAATTAGCACCAGCACTGCCTTGGTGGAAAAGGGGTATATGACGTACACACTTCAAATGTGGCCTTCGAAGTGCGCGCACTTCACTTTGGGTCACAGCTACTAACCTTTTCACAGTGAGGCTGCAGCCTAGTTTTGCTCTGGAGACCATCGCTTGTATGACTTGATGCATGCAGGATACAGTTGTGTCTGCATCGTAATCTATTCCCAAACGACACCCAGGAACAGTGTTCTCTCTTAAGGCATCAACGCACTCTTCCTTGTGTTGAGTCTCTACCCCAAACACTGAATATGGGCCAGAACGACATCTCGAAGATGAACTGCATTTCCTCGTGACTGGGCCAATATGTGCCAGTCGTCAATGTTATTCAGTATATGGAAGCCCTGGAGTCTGAGAGGAGCCAGAGCTGCATCCTTGCACTTGGTGAAGGTGCGAAGGGAAAGAGCGAGACCAAACACAAGAATCTGATATTGGTACCAAAAGTGAACCTCAGGAATATACGAACAAGTGAAACACGGTTTTGATGATATGCTGATAATATCTAACTCCTCAAAGTCAGATAATATCCCATTTAATTCATCATAATTAAATGCCACCATAATCACCCAACAATTGTGAACATGGTCTGGATGATAGGCTGGATAAAAATATCTAACTTCTCAAAGTCTGATAATATTACATGTTAATTCCTCAGAATGAAATGCAGCCATAATCACTAGATGGTACTGTTATAATATTTATTTCTTAATCTACACGCTGCCTCTCGAATATATTTAGCTTTATTAATCTGCCATAATATATCTGCCATAATACATTTGGCTTTCATCCCTCAAGATGAAAGTCCACAGGCACGAGGCTGAAACAACCGAAAGTGCAAAGTGTACGCGTCAAGATATTTCTTAATGAAGCACCCTCAGGAACAGACAGCATACCTCACACCCAAACAGTATCACTTGCACAGCCTCGATGCTGAGCATGTCTAATTCCTCTGAGCCAGACAGCTCAAGCCTCGGGTTCTTCATCCCGCACAGATGAAGGAGAACATTGGCTCACTATAGATAGCCCCCTCGAGAGCTGCCCGAGCCCTTTATTTTATGAATCAAGCAATGAGTCTGGACTTCAACCTCACCCACCTCTATGGTGACCACATCTGATTCCATAGAATCAGAACGCTGGAGCATCCGGTTTTCCACCCTGGGGGAAGAAGCCAAACTTTGGGCTTCCAAGTGGGGAAACCGTCTGAATTGTCAGAGGAGGACTGAGAAGATGCCTTGGCGTTTTCGAGTCCCCCTGACATGTCCGAGGTCCAAGCCACAGCTTATCACATTCGCTGCAGTCAGCTCCCTCGAGAGCTGCCTGAGCGTGCTGCACTCTCAAACAATGCACGCATAACTGATGTTTTTCTATACTACATATTGCAAGAAAAAATATAGTGAGTGAGCAGTATAGAAAGTGTGTTCATCTCAGTTTCTTCACGCTAAAACTTAGGCACAGATAAACGCATCCACTTTCTAAACTGCTCACTCGCCATATATTTCTCACAATATATATCTTTTTGGACAAACAAACACCAAATTGACAAATTGACAGACAGTTTTGCCACAGAGCATCTGCTGAATATCAAAAAGTGCAAAAGCTGTTTTCATTCATACTTCCGACTTGCTTTTGCTAAGGGAGCACACCCAACGTGTCATAGATGCAGTGTGAAAGGGAAGTGACATCACAACACACAAAAATTGGCAGATTTAAAAGGGTTTATTTCCACAAAAAGATGTTTATTGTCAAAATATAAATTCCTAAAATAACATAAAAACTGGTGACTTTTTATTTAAAAGTTTGAAACGAATTACATTTTTGTAAATATTTTTTTTTTTAATTTTTTTGCCCACTCTGGGGGCCAAGAGGGCACTGCTGGTTCCCCTTTGGCTTTGATTGGCTAAATGGCTAGTGTGGGATTGCTGGAGACTGTCACAGTCAGTCATTGGCTGAAGAGACTGACACGTCTTTATTCATTCATTCAACACTTTTTTTTAATTTGTCCCAGAGGGTCCTGTTGAGTGTATATAATGCATCAGGAGATGTCTGTAGCCGGGGCAAATCTTACTAAGATTTTACTGTGAGTATATCATATTCAATATTCATTATTTATATCTGATTAATTAATTGTATTATTATTATTATTATTATTATTATTATTATTATTATTATTATTATTAATAATATTATTAATATTATTGTTGTTGTTGTTATATACATTTTAAACCTACTTTTCTGCCCAGAAAGGTTGGAAAAAAGCATTTGAACAATGATTCAAGAGGTCACTGGAAACTGGTCTGCTGGATTCTCTGGTATACCTCACATGAGACACTATTCTATATTCCTGTTTATTGCTTATTTTATTTATTTTCTAGGAAACTCCTGCCCCATGTTTGTTATCATTACGGACAGAAATATTCACACTCCTAAATATATTGCTGTCTTAAATTTATCACTGACAGATATTTGGGTGTGTGTAATCCCTCAGGCTACTGGATGCATTTTTGTTTGGGAATCAGTTGATCTTGTATGGATTGTGCACGGCCAAACTGTTCTCAAATATGTTATTTGTTTCAGTGTAGTCACTAACTCACACTGTTCTGTCTTTTGACAGATTAATAGCTATTTGTTTACCACTGAGGTAGCAAATTGGTGCTTCATGGACACTGGCACTGAGGCCAACAATAACTGCAGCAGTTTTCATGACAAGACTTTGTTTCTGCAGAAATAGCCCTTTGAATTTGCAAAAACAATTTTTTTTATGTAATAACAGGTCTGTTTTCCCAAGCTGTGTCCTCGTGAGTGTTCAGTTTCAGGTGATTAATGTGCTTCCAGCATTTTGTATAATTTTATCTTATACATGCATAGATGTGACATTGTTCAGTATCCCAACCCCACACGGCCATCAAAGAGCCAAAGACATCCACTGCTCATTTAATATTGGCAGCTGTATTTTATGTGTCCATGCATCTGCCTAACATGTCTTTCAGGCCCTTGTAAGCATCAACACTATAATAATGAATCTTTCTCTGACCTCTGCACTTCCTCTAATGCTTAACCCTATAATCTACACATTTATGACAAAGGTGTTTACGGCCTCTGAAAAAAGGTTTATCAAAAAAAGAATAATGTTTTCCTCTAGAATACCAACATTGTTCCAGTTATAGTAATAGCAGCTGTGTATTTTTTTTTTTTAATTTTTATATAATTGTATGGAATTAATCTCTTCAGTATATTGCAAAATGTTATAAAATTACCAAATGTGAAACAGTGTTTGTCTTGCATTACTTGAAACATAAATTGTAACTGTAGCATCTTTAATCTTGTGCCAGTCTGATTTTCTAACTATGAAAATTCTTCCCATATTCGTTAATATTGTAATGTTTAGATAAACTGTACTGTATGTTTCGATAAAACACATTTAGGAAGGCTGGTCTATAAAGACAGGGGTTATTCAATGAATCTTGGTTTCAAGCAATACTGACAAATACATTGAAATCATTATTTTGATATTCTGTTAATGAGTGCATATCTAAAAACAGTTCTTTATCACAGGTAACACAGCATTCCAGACAACAAGCAACTCGACCTCCATGCAGTCAAACTCCTCTGCAAATTTGACCTTTGTTCGTCCTGCAACATTTTTCATCAATGGCTTTTCTAATGTGCCACATGTGAAATACTACTATGTGTTCTTGTGTTTGGTGTATGTTGTGACTGTTTTAGGGAATTTATTAATCATGTCTATTATTTATTTAGCCCGCAGACTTCACACAGCCAAATACATTGTTGTTTTCCATCTGGCCCTTACTGATCTGTGTGGAAGCTCAGCTTTGGTTCCAAAACTCATAGACATGTTTTTATTTGAGCACCAGGAGATCTCATATGAAGCATGCTTGATGAATATGTTTTTTGTGTATCATTTCATGAATCTGCAGTCTTTGACACTACTTGTCTTGGCTTATGACAGACTGGTTGCTATTTGTTTTCCTCTACAGTATCATGCAATTGTAACTAAAACAGCCATGTTTGTGATCATAGGGGTTATTTGGACTTTTTCTGTGACTTTTATTGTTTTAATGGTGAGTTTGATAACAAGACTCTCTATTTGTAGTTCAGTTGTAGTCAACAGTTATTTTTGTGATCACGGCCCTATCTATAAACTAGCTTGTAATGATAATACCATAAATAGTATCATGGCAAATATTTGCTTTGGTCTCCTGGTATGTTTCCCACTAATATTAATAATCATCTCATATTTCTGCATTGGTCTGGCTCTGCTTAAGATTGCCCATGGTGCTGAACGGATTAAAGCAATGAAAACCTGCACCTCACATTTTATGCTGGTGGCAATTTTTTATGTCCCACTTATAGGTACAAATATAGCAGCTTTAACAACATTTATCCATCCAAATGCCCGGATAATTAACAATTCCTTAACTCAGATAATACCACCTATGCTGAATCCTATCATATACACTCTAAAGACAGAGGAGGTCATGCAATCTATAAAACAACTGTACAAACAAAGCAAGGTAAATACTATACAGAAATAAAGGTTAAACACAAAGAGTGATACATATTTTGCTGTTCGTTGATATTGTTAATTTGCATGAATGAATCTGTACTTGTGTGTTGACTTGACTGAACTGTAAAAAATAATCCCAGTCTTCTCATATGTGATTAAAAAAGGTCACAGAATTAGAATATGTGTTGTAAGCAGACAAAAATGAACTGAAGTAATAATTTCATTATTAATTTATCTCATTCTTCATTTTGTTTTGTTGAAAATTATTTAAATGTGTGTTTGTAGTGCAACAAACCTTTCTGTGTCTTGCCTGTGGATCTGATTATGGGAAAATAAGGATAGTTTACAATTAATAATAATAATAATAATAATAATAATAATAATAATAATAATAATAATAATAATAATAATAATTTGGTCATCATCATGTTTTACCAAAGCCATTTGACTTTCTTTTTTTATTCCTGCAACATATAGCCAGATAATATTAGCCATAAAGGCAGCCCCACAATTAAGTTTCAATGAATAAACAAAATAAAAAAGTGATTTCAAGTGAGTGGGGTAGGAAGAAAGGCATAAAGTCATAATGTTTGAATTACATGAAGGTGAGAAAATGACGACATCATTTTATTTTCAAATCTCCATGCAAAAGGGTATAAATATAAATAGCACAAAGGTCAGAGAAAGTATAATTGTTGATGCTTACAAGGACCTGAAAGACATGTTATGCAGGTGGGCACATAAAATGTAGCCACTAATATTAAATGAGCAGTACATGTCTTTGTGGCTCTTTGACAGCCTTGTGGGGGTTGAGATTCTGAACAATGTCACAGCTATGCACACTGCCTTTCACAAGTTTTTGAACTGTAAGATTTTTTATGTTTTTAGAAGAAGTATTTTATGCTCACCAGGGCTGATATATATATATATATATATATATATATATATATATATATATATATATATATATATATATATATATATATATATATATATAAATCAAAATTCAGCTTTGCATCACATAAATAAATTACATTTTAAAATATATTCAAATAGAAAATTGTAATAAGATTTCACAATATTACTGTTAATATATATAAATGCAGTCTCTAATGCTTCTTCTAAAAATATAAAAAATTGTAACGATCATAAACTTTTGAACATCAGTGTATGAAAAGATAGCAATACAAAATACTAGAATCACTATGATCACCTGAAACAGAACAAATGATAATTAATTTAATGATCACTAATGAAGTAAGTTGAAGCAATAAAAAAAGTGAAAATAAATTAATTAATTAAAAAAGCCACAATAGATACATTAATGTTTGAGAATTCTTTTCTATGAAGGCTTACAAAAAAATTGTAGTCCAACATGGAAAATGGCTCAGGCAGCAGTATCTATAGTATGTTAAGTAAAATATAGCCTGTAGAAATTCTCACAGGAGCTATTAAAAGGACATTGAAAATTAACAAAGTGTGCAGGTTGATAAAAATAAAATAAAAACATGGCCTGCTTCTAGTTTGCCCTCTAGTGGCATTACCAACTGTTCAATTAAATTAAATTCACATTTTTTTGTATAGTGCTTTTCACAATACATATAGTTTCAAAACAGCTTAACAGAAAAAGGATGCTTACATTACAGTTTAACGTGATTTGTCCACATTATGCATTTCATAAATATACATATACAACACATATATATAAACAAACACAGTATTGTTAATCAATATAAGATTAAGGTATTAAGCATGTGTGCGTATTAATGCAGAGCTGTGTCATCTGAAGTCCTTGCAGGAGTTGGGATTGTCTCTTCACAGTCTTTATGAGAGGCTGGATCCAGACTGACTGAACTGACTGACTCTCTAGTTACCTCAGGATGGATGTCCCAACAGGAAAAGATTTAACATAGCTGCTGTTCAGTTGCTGTTCATAACGTTCAGTTGTAAGTCATTTATAAGTGGTTTGTTAATGATGAACTAATCATTTACAAAACATATATACAATATTACATATCACTTGATAATCATTTATGAATGTTTTGCATACATGCTTTTTGTGGGTTTTTAAATGACACTGGTGTCAATTAAGGCCTTTCTGAGCGATCGGATTTCAACAAAAATATCTTCATTGGTGTTTCAAAGATGAACGGAGGTCTCACGGGTGTCGAACAACAATATTATTGTAATTTATAACATAGTAATGAGTAATTAATGACATAATTTAAATTTGAGATTTTAAAAGAGTAGGTACTATATAGCCAGATCTCTTTAAGTATGAATACGATCTGCACCTTATGCGCCATGTTGACGTTATCATGTTACCCATGACGATATCACAAGCGCAACAACTGGTGTAACAGGTTTAATTCATCTAATAATGTTGTGAGATTGTCTTTTGACCAGGGGAAGCTACCGTAGTTTGGGGTAGTTTAGGTATGCTAACCACGAGAGAGTGAAATGTTATTGAGGGAGTTCAATTCATGGCTTATGCTCTCTGTGTTATGGTTCAATAAATGCCCTTTAATAAAGATTACAACCCATGTCTTGCCTCATAACATGACATGGTGTCAGAATTAAGGACTTCACGCCAACATTAAGAGCAAGATGGCAAAGTTTGGACCTCCTGCGCTGTTCAGTTCTCGCAGCAAGCAGAGTGGCTTACATGGCGGCAGAGATTCTCCCAGGTTAGAGTCGCATCGAAACTTGACAAAGAGAGCGGCAAAGTGCAAGGGGAACTCGCTCCTGTACTCGATGGGGAGAGATGCCGGACCTATTTACGGCTCGTTTGTGTTTCCTGAGGAAAATGAGGCTATGCCACATCCTGAGTTTGACTTTGATTTAGTGATGCAGAAGTTTGATGAGCACTTTGTTCCAAAAAGAAACGTCATCCAGGATCGCGCCTGTTTTCATAAGCAAAGCTTTCATGTGGAGCCTATACGAGCTCGCGCAGTACTGCGAGTTCGGTGCGGGGAAGGACGAGCCTGGGACCGGATTGTCATCGGAAAATGGACAAAGAGGTTTCGCAAAACTCCAGCTAGAGGCGAACCTGACAGTGGAGAGAGCCATCCAGTTTGCAAGTCAAAGTGAACAAGTGAAACAACAAAGTGCAGAGCGTGTGGAAACTACAGGTAATGAGGTGAGACGGAAACAGTACAATAGTACAAGGAGAAGCCATGATAAATCACGTCAGGGACAAGGACAGGGATACAGTGATAACAAACTGAACTGTCAGAGATGCAACAAGTTGCATGATAAAAAGGAAAGCTGTCCAGCCTGTAACAAATGGTACAGGAAGTGCAATAAAATCGGACATTTCGAGGCCATGTGTAAATCTAAAATACTGAAAGAAGTCAGAGCAGTTATGGATTCAGATGAGGATTCATTTTTTATTGAAGAACTATTCCTGAGAGCAACCACAAAGTCAAAGCCAAACATTATTGAGGAGTCAAGCCCGGATACCGACTGGGATGTAGAAATTGACACGGGTGCTGATACCACCATTATGACTGAAGAGGCATTCAGAAAACGTCAAAAACCAGAACTTAACAAGTCCAGGCCAACAGTGTACAGCCCAGGTGGGGAAGTCCGATGTGTGGGTAAGTTCCTTGCCACCACCATATATAATGGTCAGAAATACAAATACTGGATTACAGTCATAGAATGATAGTATGTTAGTAACTTATTGGGCAAGGCAGTGGCAAAGCACATGGGGCTGGTAGTAAGAGTCAATGCTATCGCTAGTGACTTAACAAGCGATGTGTTCGGAGAAATAGGGCTACTGAACTGTGAACCTGTTAAGATCGAGCTGACTGACGAAGCAGTCCCATACTCAGCATTGCAACACCCATTTCCTCTCCTTCCAAAAGTGGAGAAAGAGCCAAAGCGGTGCCCACACCAAAACACAATAAGGATGAGGTCAGAGTTCACATGAGGTCACATTTTAATATTAGCAGATTTTAATATTCATGTAGATACCTCCTCCTGAATATGTTGCGTTAGGAAAAGCTACATCCCTGTCACACAATGTCACATGTGGTGTCCCTCAAGGCTCAGTCCTCGGCCCCACCCTGTTCATCCTCTACATGCTCCCCCTTGGCCGTCTCATCAGCTGGCATGGGATTTCTTTTCACTGCTATGCTGATGACACGCAACTTTACATTAGGAAAGGTTCATCTCCCTCTGCTGACCTCACACTCCCACTTTGATCACTTGCCTGGATGAGATAAAGGCGTAGATGAAGCAAAACTTTCTGAAGCTAAACAGCTCCAAGACTGAAGCTATCCTATCGGCACTCCACTTCAGGCCCAGAAGTCCGTTATCACCAGCATTGCTTTCTTTGATCAGGTCATTCCACTTTCCACTTCAGTCACCAATTTGGGGGTCAAAATGGAATCGCAGCTTACTTTTGAAGCTCACTTCAAACACCTGTGTAAGACCTCCTTCTTGCACCTCAGAAACATTGCCAAACTTCGTCCCATTCTAGCACTGGCAGATGCGGAGAAGCTTGTCCACGCCTTTATCTCCTCCAGGCTGGACTACTGCAATGCGCTCCTTATCGGCATCCCTAGCAAAAATCTCCAGAGGCTGTAGTGTATTCAGAACAGTGCTGCTAGGATCCTCATGAGGGTGCACAAATACGACCACATCACCCCCATTCTAAAATCACTCCACTGGCTTCCTGTGTCGTTCAGGATCGAGTATAAGATCTCTCTCCTTACCCACCAGTGCATCCATGGTGAGGCACCCTCCTATCTCAAGGAAATCCTCACCACACAAACAGCCACTCGTAACCTCCACTCTGTTTCTCTATATCACCTTAAAACTCCCAAAACCAATCTCCGTACAATGGGAGATCGGGCCTTCTGCTCTGCAGCCCCCAGTCTGTGGAATGCTCTCCCTGACCACCTGCGGACCCCACAGACTTTAAATGCTTTTAAGCGTGGTCTTAAAATCCACCTTTTTAGCAGCTTTTAAGCTTTTAATTGACTTGTTACTTCTTTATTTTTCATTTTTAATCATTTTATTTTATTTCATTTTCTTATTTATTTATTGTTGTTGATTGTTTTTAATTATGTAGCACTTTGAGATTTTGTTAAATATAAAGTCCATTATAAATAAAATGTATTATTATTATTATTATTATTATTATTATTATTATTAGAGTGTGTGGATTTGAAACGCTTGAACAAGGGAGTGAAGCGCGAACGTTACATTTTTCCCAAACTGGATGATATAACACCTAAGCTAGCAGGATCTAAGGTTTTCTCCACTCTGGATGCCTCCAGCGGGTTCTGGCAAATTCAATTGGACCCCAGCTGCCAAAGGTTGAAAACCTTTATTACCCCAATGGGCCGGTTTTGTTTCAAACGTCTGCCATTTGCCATCATATCAGTGCCTGAGATTTCCAGCGCCTGATGACCGACTTGCTCAAGGGCCTGGAAGGGACCTTCATTGTGATGGATGATATCCTGGTTTATGGAGCTACAAAAGAGGAGCATGACTGCCATCTCGAGGCGGTGTTGCGGACGGTTAAGGCGTCCGGTCTCAAGCTCAACAGGGCTAAGTATCACTTTGGAAAGTCTGAACTGCAGTTCTTTGGGCACATTATCAGCACGGATGGTGTGAAGCCTGATGAGAGCAAAGTGGAGGCTATCACTCAGATATCCAGCCCCTCCAATGTGGAGCTGCTGCGGCAGGTGCTCTGACTGGTTAACTATGTTGGTAAATTCCTGACGGGCCTGTCTACAGTGTTGCATCCTCTCACTAACCTGCTCAAGAAAGAGAGTGCGTGGGTTTGGGGTAAGCCTCAGGAGCAAGCATTTAACAAAGCAAAAGCAATGCTCTTGGCTGCACCAGCCCTTTGGTATTATGCGACCAACAAACCAACGGTGGTCAGTGCTGACGCCAGCAGTTATGGTCTGGGTGCGGCCCTGTTGCAAGACCATGATGGAGAGTTGCAGCCCGTTGCCTTTTGCTTGCGCACACTCACAGATACAGAAAAGAGGTATTCGCAGATTGAAAAGGAGTGTCTGGCATCTGTCTGGGCTTGTGAACGCTAGGCCGCTACATTCAAGGCATGGGTCAGGTCCGTTTACAAACTGACCATAAGCCACTGGTGCCATTGATTAACTCATACGATCTGGACAAAAGGCCACTACGATGCCAGAGACTGCTTATCCGCCTCATGCCATTCAACGTCACTGCTGATCATGTTCCCGGGAAGCAGCTGGTAGTCGCAGATACACTCTCCAGCCATCCACTGAAAGACAGTTACGTGCCTGAAACAGAAACGCAGGTAAAGGCATATGTGAACACTATGGTGGCTAGTAAACCAATCAAGTCACCCAAGCTGGAGGAAATTTGCAGAGTCACACAAAGCGATGCTGAGCTCCAAAAAGTAATCACATTAATTAGAAAAGGGTGGCCTCACAAAATGGCGTAGGGCTCACCACTGTGTGGATACTATGCAGCCAGAAGTCACTTATCAGTCTTATCAGTCACGGACAGTCTGGTCCTATACCACGACCGTATAGTGGTTCCAGCAGCACTCAGAGCTGGGGTCCTGGACCTGCACAAAGACCACCAGGGCTTCATCAAGTGTCGGGAGCGAGCCAAGTTAATAGTTTGGTGGCCAGACATCGGAGCACAGATCACAAACAAGGTGAAATTATGTGACTTTTGCAGAGATCACAAACCTACACAAAGACGTGAACCACTGATAACCACTCCCCTGCCCAGTGGCCCATGGCAAAGGATTGCTGTTGACCTGTTTGAGTTAGAGGGTAAGACTTTTCTTGTCGCTGTTGATTACTTCTCCAGGGACATTGAGTTTGCTTTCCTCACCAACATCACCAGCAAGCAGGTTATTAAAAAGCTCAAACACATTTTTGTGAAATGGGGCATTCCGCTAGAACTGGTCAGTGACAACGGGACTCAGTTCACATCAGCGGAGTTCCAAGTTTCAAACAGACATATTGTTTCACTCACATTACCTCCAGCCCACATTATCCACAGTCGAATGGGGCTGCAGAAAGGGCTTTTCAGACTGCCAAGTACATCCTCAAACAGACGGACCCATGCTTAGCCCTTATGGGTTATCGCTCTACACCAATCACAGCAACAGGTGAAAGTCCAGCACAGCTTATGAATGGTAGGCAAATCCGTACTACGGTTCCAGTCCTAGAAAAGACGTTGCTGGCTTGTCCATTCAACCTGGATCAAGTCTACATGAAGGACGCAACAGCAAAAAGTTCATACAGATTCTACTACAACTGCAGGCATTCAGCACACGCACTCCCTGAACTTCACCCGGGTTAAACTGTGGGAGTAAAGCTTGATGGGGAGAAGGGATGGACAACACCTGTCAGGGTCATCAGTAAGTCCAAGGAGCCGAGATCCTACCTGGTGGAGATGGCCAATGGAAATGTGACCCTTCGGAACAGGCGTCACCTCCAGACTGTTCCTGAGACCGAATCTCCGGCGGAACAGCAATGTGCTCAGCCTACAGCGTCTCAGCAGGACAGTGGTTCCCCACTATCAGTTGTCGCCGGTGAGCCAGCTACCAGCAGGACCTTACTCAGGGTCTCCCCTTCCACCATCTACTCCTGTTTTACAACTTCCAGGGGCCGTGAGATAAAGGTGTCTCTTAGGTTACGAGACTGATGATGTGGAATCTTGAATCTTTTTGGAGAAACACGGAAGACAATGCTGAATATATTCATAGTTTTTGATATTTTTGGACCAAAATGTATTTTCGATGCTTCAAGAGATTCTAATCATCCAACTGATGTCACATATGGACTACTTTTTTATTCCCTTTCTGGACATGGACAGTAAAGTGGGCATTGACTGCATATGCTCTGGGACTAAAATATAAAATTTACATTTACATTTACATTTAATCATTTAGCAGACGCTTTTATCCAAAGCGACTTACAAAAAAGGGGAGAGTAATAGAAGCAACGGAACAGACAAGGCCAAAAACCTGTAAGAGCTGTAAGAAATCTTCTTACTCTTAATTTTTACTTAAATCTGTAAAAATATCTTGTGGGACTAAAATATAAAATATCGATGATGAACAGAGGTCTAAACTAGTGATGTTACGTCTCACACCGATGCTCCGAATCTTGCTTCAAACTCGAACGGTCCTTGCAATGAACCACTGCTTCGGAGCTTGTATCATTACGTCACTATAGTCACGTGAAAATGCCTTCTGAAGCAAACACACTGCTTCACTCCTGTAGTGAACCACCTGACTGCTTTGACAGCCCAATCCAATGTTGACAGGTTTGAAACCTGCCGGCTGTATTTCTTATGTGCTTTCATAATACTGACATACAAATACTACAAAAAAATCTGTGGTGGTTTAAATAGTAAAAGCCAACTATTGGCATTATAATAGAAACCATTAGAATTTCTGTGATGGTTTCCAACTTTTTAAAGCTGCTCTGATCTTCTGTCCTTGTCTAAAGAAATAATTACACACACATCATGCTTAATGTTCCCTATCTGGGAACTAGAGCTGCGACGCTGTGAGAACGCCTCTGCGTGATTGCATCATGAAGGACGTGTAGAACCAGTCCATTCAGAAGATCGAACGTCATCGACGTGGTGACGTCATCAACCGGAAACTATAAAGCATCCGCGAACGAAAACAGAAACTAGCTTCTGTGCCTTCAGTAAGGGATCTGTGTGAACCTGTCTGTCTATTTGGTGTTTTTGTCTGTCTACGAGAGAGAATTTTTCCACCTTTGTTAAATATCTATATTTATATTAACAAAAAAGAAAAAAAAGGAGATATAATGGCGAGTGAACAGTTCAAGAAGTGTGTTCATCCCTGCCCACGCTACATCACGGGTGGGGATACACACTCTCTTTGTGTGATCTGTTTGGGATGGTGCCTCGGCTCGTGTTCCCCGCGGCTCGGGTCCCGCTGCCGAGGCAAAGCGTCGGCTTCAGTCGTTGGGTTCACAAATGGACCTTGCAGAGGGGTTTGAGACGGGCCCAGCCTTATCTCAGCCCCCACCTGCACCGTCCAGCGCCCCGTCTCAGGGTTTGGAAGCCCGCCCTGCGGTTTCTTCCCCCCCGGGCGGGGCGCCGGTGCTCCAACTATCCAGCTCTGAGGAGGTGGACGTTAAGAGCATCGCGACTGAAGACTCGCCACTTCGGTCACCTGCAAGCGAGGAGCTTATTGAGGTGCTCACGAGGGCAGTGGCTAGATTGAAAATCGACTGTCCAACCAAAAGAGCAGAATCCCATCGCAAAAGACTGAAAAAAAGGGCTCAAACAGCATGGTTATGGGGCGATGCCGAAGGTAGAAGAGATGCTTACGAGCCATCTCTCGCCTGCGTCGGCATCGTCCCTAAAGGCCCCGACTTTACCCACCAAGCCATTAAAGACAACATCGGCATTGGTGGGTAAAGCGTACTCGGTGGCAGGTCAGGCCGCGGCATGCCTGCACACGATGGCGATCATGCAGGTGTACCAGGCTGACCTGCTAGGGGCCTGGATGGTAGAGATGAGGTGGGGGGGGGGGTGATGTCATTAATGAGCTAGGACAGTCCGCCGATCTCGCTCTCCGGGCCACCAAGGAGACCGCCAGATGTGTGGGCCGCTCTATGGCAGCCACGGAGAGGCATTTATGGCTAAACCCCACTGAAATCAAGGAGAGGGAGAAGAGCTTTTTGCTCGATGCGCCGCTGTCCCCTGTGGGCCTCTTCGGTGACGCAATACAATCTGTCACCGAGAGGTTCCAGGAATCAAAGAAGCAGGCGGCGGCGCTTAAGCAGTTTCTCCCTCAATTAAAGGGGTGTGAACATAAGCCTACTTGCATTTTATGGTTGTCAGCTTTGTTGCATTACATTTACTTCACCAGGAGATGGTGCTGCAATCTATCTGAATGAAGCTTCGAGTAATGAACCATTTTCAACACAATTGTATCAGAAAGCAATAATGCTTTAAAACGGTTCTTTTGGCCATCACTAGTCTAAGCAAAGTCTTTCAGGGTAGTCTGTACGAGTAAACACAAAGGCGTAGGCTACGCAAGAGCACTGCAAGACTGAGCAAAGGTACAAGCAAATGCAAGTCTTTAAATATACAATAGTTAACACTCTAACAAGCTAGGCACAGGTGATTTCATTGAACTGATAATGAACAGTGAACTAGGAAGATGTGGAAGGTCTTGTGTTCTCAGTTTCCCTCTGCTGGACAGACCGTGGTGTGAAACTTCTGTCCCTCTAACATCAGACAAGATTCACATTACCTCTGTGATTTATGTGCTGCTCAGTACTACATTTAAACGTTGAGGTAGTTGCTGATGTGTTAATGTTCCTCAATTTATCAACAGTAGTAATTGACAAATTAAATTGATAACTTGCCTTTTTGTTTATTTACACTGCTGACATTCATGTAATGTAAGCAGAGTTAACAGTGAAGTCTACATTATAGCACACACAGCATTCTGATCAGATGGTTTTTTTTTCCCATGTTGTGATGTGCTCATCTGCAATACTTAATAAAAATGTTCCTGTTACTCAATAGAAGCTCAACACATGATGCGTGATTTTGTAATTCCTTTCCTGGGGCCTCATGGGAAAGCAGGGAAAGAAAAGTATACATCGATGAGTGCTTCACATTCTGGGCGGAAGCAGTAGACCATCCAGTGATTTCAATAAACACAATCTCACAAAGTTCTGCTATATTAATCAGTGAAGCTGGTATACAATGAATCTCTTATTTTCACAATGTCTGCACATACAGAGGATTGACACGCGTGTTAACTGAACCCAGCACCTGGACAAACACTCAAGCGGTGAGTGGGTTCCAAATTCAACACGTGATTGGCCAATTGTGTTTTAGAAATCTACAAACATGTCTGTGATTGGCTACATTACTCACCTAAGCGAAAACAGGTTGGAAATGTAATTCGACGAGTGCAAATACAGATACACACTGGATCTTTTGCTTGCTTTCCTTTTCGCTAAAGATATGCTATTATTACAAATTCTTACAGAGGATTACAAGGATTATTTATTCTAAACATGCGAAAAAGAAAATTACGGTCCGTCTCAAGCTCAGGACACCAATGTCCATGGGGTCCGTGGACAAGCCTCCCCATTCCAATATATTATATGTCCATGGAATTATATATTATATGTCCATGTAATAGATAGCAAAATACACAAATCATTGCTGCTTTCAATATATAGAAATATATTGGAAAATATAAATATAAAATCCCATAAGTAAATATATTGCCTAATGTATTACATTATAATTTCCAATATACAATATAAACTGCAATATATAGTTGTTTAGTATTTTATTTTATTTTTTCATAAGGGAAGTGTTACGACCCAGTGTGTGTTTCTTTAGAAGGACAATGCTTGTGTGCCCTGTCCTGTTGTTCTCTCTCTCTCTTGCTTTGTCTGTATCTCTCTCTAGCTCTCGCAGGTTAATTACCATCAGCTGCAACTCGTTGTGAGCATGCCTAAGGTTGAGCAGAGGGGTATATAAGGATCATTCAGAACCTGCAACGGGGAGGAACACTTCTTCCCCAGCCTCAGACTGCAAATGATCTTTCTCTCTGTGTGTAGCAGAGATCACGTGTTTATCCTCGAGTTAGAAGTGGAGCCTATACTCGATAATTGACTATTGTCTAGTCTGTCTTCTAGTGTCTGAAGAGGTATCATTTTAGCTGACTTTTGTGGGTATCTAAAAGGTATTGTCCTTTGGTATCACCTCTTGTTATTTTGTTATTTGGGAACAGTAGGGGGAGAGTGCCTTTTTATTTTGTGTAATCTTTTCTCCTGTTTTTTGGTTAGAGAGGAAGCTCAGGGAAGTTTATGTTGTTGATTTTCATCTTTGTTTTTGGGCAGGGTAGGTAGTTCTTTTTAAACCTTAGTTAGCCTCTGTTTTGTTTATTGTTTTAGGCTATACTCTCTCCTGATGATTTATTCCCATGTTTTTGTTAAGCCTTTGGTTATACCTAGCAAATAAATACAATTACGCTATAAAGTGTTTTGTTTTCACTCTGAGACTGAGGTTGAGGTGTATTCTCCACGTTTCTTTTGTTTATTTACATCTCTAAGTTATTTCCAGGTAAAATATTTTGCTTTTTCACTTATCTCCCCTTCTGGCCCCTAGACTCAGAGGGGAACGTAACAATTGGGGGCTTGTCCGTTTTCACTACGGATAGTATTGGCGACACTCTTATTTGTTGGTAAGTTTACTTATCTTTTTCTTAACTGTTTGGCAGGTTTTTTTG